>NW_011495086.1:8459199-8493246 GCF_000754665.1 Bison bison bison | reverse complement strand
TTGGCAACCCACTCCGGTATTTTTGCCTGGAGAATTCCATGGACAGAGGACCCTGGTGGGCTACAGTCCACAGGGTTTCAAAGAGTCAGACATGACTGAAGCAATTTAGCATAGCTCTCATGGTTGAGCCTGAAATATCACCAACACTTTTTATATATTTTTAATTGGAGGATAATTGCTTTACAATGTTGTGTTGGTTTCTGCCCTATAACATGAATCAGTCATAAGCATATTTATATATGTACACACACATATATCCCCTTTCTCTTGACCCTCCCTCCTGCCCCTCTCTCATCCATCCTTCTAGGTCATCACAGACTGCCATGCTGGGCTCCCTGTGTTATATAGCAGCTTTCCACTGGTTATCTGTTTTACACATGGCAATGTATATTATTATATATATGTGGAATTTAGAAAAATAGTACAGGTGAACGTATTTTCAGGACAGGAATAGAGACACAGATGTAGGGAACAGACTTCTAGACACAGTGTGGGAAGGAGAGGGTGGGACAAATTGAGAGAGCAGCATTTATATAACTAATCATTTTTTCTAAGATTGGAGGATAATTGCTTTATGATATTTTTTTTTTTGTCTCTGCCATACATCAGCATGAATCTTTCACATGCATCACAGCAAGATCCTTTCTGACCCACCTCTTAGAGTAATGGAAATAAAAACAAAAATAAACAAATGGGACTTAATTAAACTTAAAAGCTTTCGCACAGCAAAGGAAACAATAAACAAGATTAAAAGAGAACCTTCAGAATGTGAGAAACTACCTGTGGCGGATTCATTTTGATATTTGGCAAAACTAATACAATTTGTAAAGTTTAAAAATAAAATAAAATTTAAAAAAAAGAAAAAAAAAAAGAAATAACTGTCAAAGGATTAATCAATCTCCAGAATATATAAGTAGCTTATGTAGCTCAACAACATGAAAACAAAGAGCCCAATCAAAAGATGGGTGGAATACCTAAGCAGACATTTTCCAAAGATACACAGATGGTGAATAAGCAAATGAAAATATGTTCAACATTGCTCATTACTAGAGAAATGAAAGTCAAAACTACAATGAGCTATCACCTTTCATCAGTCAGAATCTACCAACAATAAATCCTGGATAGGGTGTGGAGAAAAGGAAACCCTCTTGCACTGTTGGTGGAAACATAAATTGATACAGCCAATATGGGGAACAGTTGTTGGAAGAGGGTGTTTGCTATGACCAGTGTATTCTCTTGGAAAAACTCTGTTAGCCTTTGCCCTGCTTCATTTTGTACTCCAAAGCCAAACTCGCCATTACTCCAGGTATCTTGAATTCCTACTTTTGCATTCCAGTCAGCTGTGATGAAAAGAACATTTATTTTTTTCTGTCAGTTCTAGAAGGTTTTGTAGGTCATCATAGAACCATTCAACTTCAGATTGTTCAGAGTTAGTGGTTGGGGCATAGACTTGGATTACTGTGATATTGAATGTTTTGTATTAGAATTGAACAGTGATCATTCCATCATTTTTGAGATTGCACCCAAGAACTTCATTTTAGATTATTTTGTTGACTATGAAGGCAACTAGATTTCTTCTAAGGGATTCTTGCCCAGAGTAGTAGATATAATGATCCTCTAAATTCAATTCACCCATTCCAGTTCATTTTAGTTCACTGATTCCTAAAATGTCAGTGTTCACATTTGCCATCTCCGGTTTGACCACTTCCAATTTACCTTGATTCATGGACCTAATATTCAAAGTTCCTATGCAATACTGTTCTTTACATCATTGGACTTTACTTCAGTCATTAGTCACAACAACACTTGGGCTTTGATTTTACTTTGGCTCCATCTCTTCATTCTTTCTGGAGTTATTTCTCAGTAGCATATGGGCTACCAACCTGGGGAATTCATCTTTCAGAGTCATATCTTTTTTGCTTTTTCATACTGTTTCATACCCTCTTCCAGCAACACAAGAGATGACTCTATATGTAGACATCATCAAATGGTCAATATTGAAATCAGATTGATTATATTCTTTACAGCCGAAGATGGAGAAGCTTCTACAGAAGCTTGTACAGTAAGAAAAACAAGACTGGGAGCTGACTGTGGCTCAGATCTTGAACTCCTTACTGCAAAATTCAAATGTAAATTGAAGAAAGTAGGGAAAACAGTGAGATAATTCAGGTATTACCTAAATCAAACTCCTTACAATTATACAGTAGAAGTGGCAAATAGTTTCAAGGAATTAGATAAATAGAGTACCTGGAGCACTATCCGAGGTTCGTGACTTTGTACAGGAGGCAGTGATCAAGACCATCCCCAAGAAGAAGAAATGCAAAAAGTCCAAATGGTAGTCTGAGGAGTCCTTAGAAATAGCTGAAAAAAGAAGAGAAGTGAAAGGCAAAAGAGAAAAGGAAAAATATACCCATCTGAACACAGAGTTCCAAAGAATAGCAAGGAGAGATAAGACAACATTCCTTAGTGATCAATGCAAAGAAATAGAGGAAAGCAATAGAATGGGAAAGCCTAGAGATCTCATCAGGAAAATTAATGCTATCAAGGGAATATTTCATACAAAGATGAGCATAATAAAGGACAGAAATGGTATGGACGTAACAGAAGCAGATGATATTAAAGAGTGGCAAGAATACACAGAATAACTGTACAAAAAAGATTTCCATGACTCAGAGAGCCACTATGGTGTGATCACTCACCTAGAGCCAGACATCCTGCAATGCAGTTAAGTGGGCTTTACATATCATCACTGGGAACAAAGCTAGTGGAGATGATAGAAATTCATTTGAGCTACCTCAAATCCTAAAAGATGATGCCGTTCAAGTGCTACACTCAATATGTCAGCAAATTCCGAGGATTCAGCAGTGGCCACAGAAATGGAAAACATCAGTTTTCATTCCAATCCAAAAGAAAGGCAATGCCAAAGAATGTTCAAACTTCTGCACAATTGCACTCGTCTCAAATGCTAGCAAAGTAATGCTCCAAATTCTTCAAGCAAAGCTTCAACAGTACATGAGCCAAGAAATGCCAGATGTTTAGCTGGATTTAAAAAGGCAAAGGAACCAAAAATCAAATTGCCAACATCCATTGGATCATTGAAAAAGCAAGAGAATATCCAAATAAACATCGATTTCCGCTTTATTGACTATGCCAAAGCCTCAACTGTGTGGATGACAACAAATTGCAGAAAATTCTTAGAGAGTTGGGAATACCACAACACCTTATCTGCCTCCTGAATAATCTGTATGCAAGTCAAGAAACAACAATTAGAATAGACATGGAACAAATGACTGGTTTCAAATTGGAAAGGGGTGTGTCAAGGCTGTATATTATCTTCCTGCCTAGTTAACTTATATGCAGAGTACATCATGCAAAATGCTGGGCTGGATGTAGCACAAGCTGGAATCAGGATTGCCAGGAGAAATATCAATAACCTCAGATATGCAGATGACACCACCTTTATGGAAGAAAACAAAGAGGAAAGAAAGAGCCTCTTGATGAAGGTGAAAGAGGAGAGTGAAAAAACTGGCTTTAAACTCAAAATTCAAAAAACTAAGATCATGACATCCGGTCCCATCTCTTCATGGCAAGCAGATGAGGAAACAGTGACAAATTTTATTTTCTTGGGCTCCAAAATTGCTGAAGATGGTGACTGCAGCCATGAAAATAAAAGACACTTGCTTTTAGAAGAAAAGCTATGATAAACTTAGACATCATTTTAAAAAGCAGAGACATTACTTTGCTGCCAAAATCCATTTAATAAAATCTATGATTTTCCCAGTACTCATGTATGGATGTGAGAGTTGGACCATAAAGAAAGCTGAGCACCAAAGAATTGATGCTTTTGAACTGTGGCATTGGGGAAGACTTTTGAGAGTCCCTTGAATTGCAAGGAGATCTAACCAGTCCATCCTAAAGGAAATCAGTCCTTTACTGATTTCCAATACTTTGTCCACGTGATGTGAAGAACTGACTCATTGGAAAAACCCTGATGCTGGGAAAGATTAAATATAGGAAGAGAAGGGAATGACAGAGGATGAGATGGTTGTATGACACCACCAACTTGGTAGATATGAATTTGAGCAAGACCTGGGAGTTGGTGATGGACAGGGAAGCCTGGTGTGCTGCAGTCCATGGCATCCCAAAGATTCAGACACTACTGAGTGACTGAGCTGAACCAAACTGACGGGGAACAGTTTGGAAATTCCTTAATAGACTAGGAATACAACTACTATGTGACCCAACAATCCCCCCAATAGGCTTTTAGCAAGGAGCTGTATTTCTTAAACAAGAAATTTGTCCCTTACACTCTTATCTCTCTTCTCTTGGTGCATAGATATGAATACACACACACACACTCATAATGCACACACATTCATACACACACATACACAATTATACATCTAAACAAAATCAGTTCATGAAGGATATAGATTGTGAAAAACTCAGCTTTCATGTTTGTTATTTACACATTCCTGTTTTATCTATTAAAATGATATAAGCATATTAGAATAATAGTGATATAAATAAGAAATAATGATAGAATCGGTAAAAAATATTTGTTTAAAATAATGATGACATTAACTAATAAAACTCCACAAAAGACAATAGGATTGCGCACTATCTTTGAAATTATAAGAACCTGCTTAATAAGGGACATTTGTTTAAGCGAATTTAGAATAATTGAAGAAACAAGTGTACTTTAAAAATAAGACTCCATTTGTCAAAGGAAAGACAAATGCAGTTTGTCTACATATTCTTGAGTACAGAAGAATGCTTTTCAACAGTCTGCATACTTTAGGGTTGTTAACAAAAACACATTTAGGAACATAAAATGCATTTAAGAGTGGATAGATTCCATTTAAATTATTTTTTCAATAACACTCCAACTTCCAGAATTGAAATATGTGCACCTACACCTCATTTTCTATGTGCATAATATCTTCCCCAAAAACAAAACAGAGAAATACGGATTGCAAAAATCATATTAAAATATTTTAATATCTTGTACAGCCAAATAAGTATAAGCTTTCTATTGATTTGTCATATAAGATAAAGGGAATTTCTGCTTAAACCTTACATATATGTGCAAATTGTTGACTGCAGCAGGACCCTAAGTCTACTTAAGTCTAAATTACTTTCTCTGGAAAAACTAGGCCTGATTTTACACTCCCAAAATATGCTACTATAATGACCAATCTCAAAAGAGACATTCAAATCACCTTCAGGAACTAATCAAATTCTGCTTTTATGAAACAAACAATTTAGATAAAATTCCTCCTTCCTATATTATAACTACTCCTCAGAAGGCACATTCAGAAATATTTGCTCTATCTATTCTAGCATGGCTCTCTCATCCTACTAGATATAAACTTGGCCTTAATTTATATTAATATTTCATCCTTGAATATTTTTCAACATTTTCCTTAAAAAACTATGATTTCCAATTAATTTCACAAGTTTTATACAACAAAACACTAAATGAATCATAGTTTGAAAAACCTTTTTGGCATATTTAATATTCTTGTTTTGGGGAATTAAATCCTTCTTCCCACCCTATTTTTACTTATTTTGTGTTTCTTCTTATAAGACATATCTAAGGCTTTCTCTACATAATCTCAAGTCATTAGATCATTCTTTCCTCCATCCTATGTTAGACAAGGAGCAATAACATGGGGTTGATAATCCAATCCTTCTCTTTAGGAATTTTAATTTGGGGTATTTCTTAAACCATCATGTAGGGAAGTTAGGAAAGTGAGTTAAATTCGGCACATGATCAGAAAATACATGAAACCCCACTTCATGTGGATGCACTGATTCTATTTAGCTGGTTGATTTTATTGTAGTTGCTACTGCCTGTATCTCTAGAATTTTCTTGGTTCATTTTCCATTCCCCCACCTTCATTTTCAAAAAGGCCTTTCAACATACTTTCAATTGCTTTAATTAATTCTCTCTAGGCTTTTAAAAAATATTTGAGAACACTTTTTATCACTTATAATCCATAATCCTGCCTGGAAGATGGATTGCTATTAAACAGTGGACTGTAGGCAAGAGAACTGTAAGAAAATATGGGGATTTAGAAATAATTAAATGGCTCAGACAAGGCAGAAGGCTATAAAAACATATTATTATGATGCTTAGATGTTAAATTAGCTGACCATGGCACACAGGGGTAAAAGAAATTTTAACTTATTGCCTGTGATCATTTGGAACCAAGTGTTCACTAAGAAAAAATTTTGCAGAGTGCATTGTAGAAAGAATTTGAGAGTTCTGTGACAGTGTTTTGCAAGTGAGAGAGAACTTAAGAACAAACACATACAAACACCCATTTTATAGTTCTTATCTTAAATCAAGAGCTAAACACAGATGTATTATGTGGCAGTGAGAAACAAATTCAGTGTTTCTAACCTCTTCAGGAGTGAGATATCTGGAAGTCACACTCAGATTTTGGCATTGTAGGTTGTCAAATTAGAACTTCTACTGGTTAATCCAAACCTGGTTTTAATACACAGAGTCTAAGAAAATAAAGATAAAAGAAATTCCTTGGCATAATTATGAACAATGTTTCTCAATAATTTTCAGTTCATGTCAAAAAATATTAGTACATACATAGCTCTGAAAGACCAATCCAGTGCTCAGGTACTTCCTTGATATACAAGGACTAGAAGAATCAAACTATACACACACTTGTATAATAAGTATGTGTAAGCATGCTCAGTCACTCAGTGGTATCAAACTCTTTGTGAACCATGGATTGTAGTCTACCAGGCTTCTCTGTCCCTGGGATTTCTCAGGGAAGAATATTGGAATGGGGTGCCATTTCCTTTTCCAGGGCATCTTCCCCACCTGAGGATGAAATTCTCATCTCCTGCATCTCCTGAATTGGTAGGTGGATTCTTTAAAAGGATGCCAAATCCTGTGTTAAGGGAAAGATATATAAATATTTGGTAAGTTGGGAATGACAGATCATATTTTCCAGGCTCAAATAACCCATAATTGTGATTTTAAAGATAGTATAGAAAAGATAATCAATGCCAAAATTTGATGCATATTTTCATTGAGGGAAATTTCAACATCCATGGAAATATCTTGCTGGCAGATTTCTTTGCTGGAGAATCTAGAGGGTATTTCAATAATTACAATGGATCTGTGGTAGTAATATAAACATTTCTGATGGTTATGTGGTCATGGCTTTCCTTGGAATAACATTAGCACATAAGTAAATTTGTATGTCTCTTTAAAAATCTAATAATCAATCAATTCAAGACTAGTAACCAAATGTTATGATTGGACAAAAGATAGAGAATTGTGATTTTCTCCTCTAGCCATCTCAGAGTCAAATCAGAGATACAAAGCTTGAGGAATAAAACATATTATTCTGTCAATACATTTGCGGCTCCTCTCTAATTAACACCAGGCCTATATGGTGTCTCTCACCTGTCTCTTCCTGTAGAAGAGTATTGAGGTTTGTGCTTAGTCACTCAGTCATGTTTAACTCTTTTCAACCCCAAGGACTGTCGCCCACCAGGATTCTCTGTCGATCGGAATTCTCCAGGCAAGAATAGGAGTAGGTTGCCATGCCTTACTCTAGGACATATGTTGTTCAGTCACTCAGTCATGTCCAACTCTGTGTGACACCATGGAATGCAACTCACCAGGCTTCCCTGTCATTCACTATCTCCTGAAATTTTCACAAACTCATGTCCATTGAGTCAGTGATACCATCCAACTGTCTCATCCTCTGTAGTCCCCTTCTCCTCCTGCCCTCAGTCTTTGTCTCCATCAAGGTTTTTCCCAAAAAAGTTAGCTGTTCACATCAGGTGGCCAAAGTATTGGAACTTCAGCTTCAACATCAGTTCTTCCAATGAATATTCAGAGCTGAATTCCATTAGGATTGAATGGTTTGATCTCCTTGCTGTCCAGGGGACTCTCAAGAGTCTTCTCCAGCACCACTGTTTGAAAGTATCCATTTTTCATTGCTTGTTATGTGTGCACTCAGTCATGTCTGACTCTTGGCGACCCCATGGACTGTATCTAGCCAGGTTGCTCTGTCCATGGGATTTTCCAGGCAAGAATACTGGGGTGGGTTGCCATTCTCTTGGTGCTCAGCCTTCTTTATGGTCCAACTCACACACGCATATATGACTACTGGAAAAACTGTAGCTTTGACTGTATGGACCTTTGTCGGCAAAGTGATATCTCTGCTTTTTAATACTCTGTCCAGTTTTGTCATAGCTTTTCTTCCAAGGAGCAAGTGTCTTTTAACTTCATGGCTGCAGTCATCATCCATAGTGGTTTTGGAGCCCAGGAAAACAAAGTCTGTCACTATTCCCACTTTTCTCCCATTTGTTTTCCAGGGAGTGTTGGGACCAGATGCCCTGATCTTTACTTTCTAAATGTTGAGTTTAAAGCCAGTTGTTTCACTCTCCTCTTTCACCTTCATCAAGAGGCTCTTTAGTTCCTCTTTGCTTTCTGCATTAGGGTGGTAATCATCTGTATATCTGAGGTTGTTGATATTTTTTCCAACTATCTTGATTCCAGCTTGGAATCCAGCTGAAGCTTGATTCCAGCTTCAACCAGCCAAGTATTTCACATGATGTACTGTGAATATCAATTAAATAAGCAGGGCGACAATATACACCCTTGATGTACGCATTTCCCAATTTTGAACCAATCTGTTATCCCATGCCCAGTTATAACTCTTGCTTCTTGACCTGCATACAGGTTTCTCAGGAGGCAGGTAAGGTTGTCTGGTATTCCCATCTGTGTGTGTGTGTTAGTAGTGTCCGACTCTTCATGATCCCATGGACTGTAGCCTGCCAGGTTCCTCTTTCCATGGAATTCTTCATGTAAGAATATTGGACTCAATTGCCATTTCCTTCTCTGGGGATCTTCCTAAGTCAGGGATCAAACCAGGGTCACCTGCAAGGCAGGCAGATTCTTTACCATCCGAGCCACCAGGAAAGTCCATTCCCATATCTAACAGAAGTGATATTTTCCATTTCCAAGTAAAAAGTATAAAAGTCATTAGGACTATGGCTCTCTTCTCCAAACCCTAAAAATGGCATGTTCCCAACATGAGTTGTATCTTTAAGATATATCCCCAAAATGAAGAAAATAGATGAAGCAGAGACACAGCCAATGTGTAATATAAGAAAAATAAATTTTAGTTGTGACTATTGCTTAGAATTTGGATTTTTATGTTAATATAGCATAACCTAGTAAAGTCTGAGGAATTCAGAAAGTTCAGGTATATTTGAGAAAGGAATATTCAGTAACAACTTATAAAATATTGATGGGTATATTTAACTGAAAGGATCTCTGGCAATGCCATTAAAATATATACTGAAGAATGAAAAACACAAAATATTCTGGAACTCTTACATAGTAGCCGTAAATTATCATTAATTTCCAGAACCCTACAATATCATTGCAGCCCAAAAATGTAAAAGGAGACATTGCATTCTAATGACTAATACTATGTTGATCTCAGTCATATTAACAGTTACCCCAAGAGAAGCCAAAGGCCATTTTGATGGGTTCCCTAATTTCTGAGTACAAAATTAGAATATTCTGGGGAATAAATCATCAAGATCTGTTCTCTTTCTCTCTGCTTCAGTCCAAAAGTCAGGGAAGTTAGGAAGATAATCCATTGAGGAAGTGACTAAGTTCCTATATGAAGAATGAGCAGGACTTTTGAAGTGAGGTCAGGGGGCATCTCTCATCAGAGTACAGGAAAGAAAAGTAAAAGGACATATCCATTCTTGAAGAAATCACTCATTAAGGAATTTAGAATATAAACTAGGAAAGCAATAATTTCTAGACATTGAAACAAAGACAGTGCTACTAGAACAGGGAAAGAAAATTGTTTTGTGAAATGGGAGAAGGACCTGTGACTTAGCATTAAGACTATGACTTTATGCTAACAATTGTAAGTATGATTGGATATACTTTAGCAATGTGATGAGACTTCATTTTGTGGTTGTCATTTTGATTTGGATATTTAGAATAGGTCAGTCAGAAGTAAAGAGGAAATGGTTAGACTCCTTTCTATTCCCAGACAATTACATTTCCTAGAAATTTGTAACAGCGTACCTGAGAAATGATATGGAGTAGGGAAAAGTGAACAGAGATATATAAAGAGGTACTAAGCATGAAAATAAGAGAAATTTGTATATTGATTGGTTAAGAAAAATAAAGCTAAATAATGTAAAAAGCAAAATTTTAATTTCTGGATGAAATACTTGGGATCATTATCATATACATGTGCATTTACAAACTCACACACACATGCATACACACACAAACACCCATAAATTTTTCCTAAAAGTTTCCATTTTGTTATCCTGCAAACAATTCTACTTTTCCCATATTTTATAAATCATTTTTGTATTTTCTGAAATTAATTTTCTAACTTCTTGTTTTCTCAGTTTTAATCAGTAATATAAACACAATAACAAAATGCTAAGGAAGCAAATTAATAAATTTTCACACACACACACACACACACACACACAAAGCACAGGCATGTAACCAGCAACCTAATCAATAAACAGAACATTAACTGAAATCCAGAAGGCCCTGAGGTAACCTTTCATTCACAACCCACTGCCTGAAAGGTAACTGCTATTCTGATTCCCAACAGGCTAGATTAGTCTTGCTGTTTTGTTTTTTTTTTTTTCTCAAATTTATATATGTGGCAAGAATAACAGTGTGCTAGATTTTAAATTCGTTTTTTATGTTGTTTATTTTACGTCATTTGTAGTTTTTAAGTTTAGCACAGGTAAGTTAAACCATTCCATCGTACAACATTTTGGTTCATGCTATTGTAGGCATACAACTGATTATTTCCTTTGAGAATAGCAACTGAAAAGAGAGTGAGAGTAGAATACAAAGAAAATGAAAGGCCTGTGCTAAATGCAAAATTGTACAGGTAAGGAAGAGAAGTCTGAGGGTAGATTAGGTATTTTTGTAATGTCTGAATACTCAATTGCTGGCTTTTACATTAAAATTCTACTTATTTTTAATAATGTGTGTGCATGCTGAGTTGCTTCATTGTGTACAACTCTGTGCAACTCTATGGACTGTAGACCTCCAGGCCCCTCTGTTTGTGGGATTTCCCAGGCAAGAAAATTGAAATGGGTTGCCATGCCCTCTTCCAGGGTATCTTCTGCACCCAGAGATTGAACCCATGTCTCCTGTGTCTCCTTCATTGCAGGTGGATTTTTTACCCAATGAACCACTGGAGACTGTCACTAAATAATGACGGTTCATGGTGATATTCACTTTAGTTTTAATTATTGCTACAAATAATTTATTATAACATCAAAGGAGAACTTTAACATTTATTGCTTTGCCAATAGCTGTTTTAAATTCTTTAATGAGTGATTTCCTCAAGATTGGATAACTAGGTGTTCAGATTAGAATTCTAGCATTAAAGGCTGATTTCAGATTCTTAGTGCAGGAATCTGAAAACTTCTTAAACAAAATACTTGATAAAGAACCAGTGTAGGTACTATCTTCAAAAGTTCAGGAAGTATATCTGGGAAGGCCTTTTATATTCTACTTTTAAATTTAGAGGGAAGAATATATTTAAACTATTATATATTTTAGCTAATCCAAACCCCTGGATATTTTTAATTGATCCTTACAACCATTTCTAATATTTGCTATGCTGATTAAAACAGGTTTAACCAACTTAAAACTTGATCCAGATACCAGTTTCTGAAGGCGTTCCGCGCTCAGGAGCAAGAGAGCGAGACAAGGTCCAAGTGAAAGCCCCTCCTGGAATCCTGTTCTCCTAAGTCCCGTTCTGCTGCAGGAGCTGAGAAAAGAATGATGTGCGTTTTTGATTTTTGGTTTCCCTGGTCCCCCCCACTCCCTGCTAAAGGTTTGCAAACATGAATCTGAAGAGTTCTAATAAAGAATCAAGTTTCAAAAAAAAAACAAAAACAAAACTTGTTTTATCCAGTATACTAAATTTAAAAAGTGCTGATAATTGAATGAAATATGGCTAACAGGAGGATAGTTAATATCCCAATCTACAACATGCTTTGTCTCTTATAAAGTGAGCTAAATGTCTTCAAATTGTGCTTTTTTGATAGAATTTGTTATCTCATCACATTTAGAATTAAAGTAACTGGCATATATGTCTTAAGCCTTTCACATTGACTTTACTCAACTCTATGATATATATTGTCTTTTAAAAAAGTACCATTATTGATGAGAATAATATATATTTAAGATTGTGTCATTAAAATGTAAAGTATTATTTTAGTTTAATTTTATTTAAAGAAAAATTCACTTGAATCTTTCAAGCCTGGAGTTCCAATAAAACACAAGAATCATTATATTTATGCTATTTTATGAAATTAAAATTATTCCTTAGCTGTCATACCCAGCAGTAGAAATTCATAGAGCTAATACACATTACTGAAGTGAGATTTAATTAGAGCTGTTTTAAACTGCAAAAAGCTCATAATTTGCGAAGAGGAATTGGTTGAAGAGAATACAGTATTATTAAATTTTAGATTATGAATGTATATTGATTTTGAAATGCAGTTTTTGGTAATTTTAACAAAGCCGATCGAAACTTTAAAACAATATTTTGTGAAAATATTATTTTGGAAGAATAATGGCAATATCTATAATGTTCATTCATCCTTTGTTTCAGTAGAAGTATTGTTCAGTAATTTCATGAAGTGAAAATAATATATCTCCATCACTTTTTTTTAGCTGAAGTTCACTGCTTTTAAACTTTCCTGCCAAGAATCATTGTTACAGCAGTGCATTTAAATGTTACCTGCCAGAGGCCAGTGGTGGGTAACAGCCACACCTTAGGAGACAATGTGACATGCAATTCCTAAAAATAAAGAAAAAAAAAGTTAAGTAAAAAGGATGATACTTTCAAAGTAAAAAAGCATGTTCCACGTTGAAAATGACTGCCTTTGGCACTTTGAAAATATGGCTATATTTTTTAGACCTTTTACATCTATAGATATCCTTATTCAGTATTTTACTCTTTCCAAATCTGAGAGATTATTTCTGGGAGACTTATTTCTTTCATTTCTTATGTCATAAATTTGATCATTGCATAAAATGTAGATTTTTGCATCATCCCTCCCCTGCCCATTTATTCAAACTTTCCTAGTGCTGCACTCTAGGCTCAGTTGACTGCTTGCTATCCCACAAGCAAACTAACTTCTGTTCTACTTTAGTGCTTTTGCATGTGCTTTTATGGCTTCTTGAAGGCAATGGCACCCCACTCCAGTACTCTTGCCTGGAAAATCCCATGAATGGAGGAGCCTGGTGGGCTGCGGTCCATGGGATTTCGAAGAGTCTGACATGACTGAGCGAGTTCGCTTTCACTTTCACTTTTACGTACTGGAGAAGGAAATGGCAACCCACTCCTGTGTTCTTGCCTGGAGAATCCCAGGGACGGCAGAGCCTGGTGGGCTGCCGTCTATGGGGTCGCACAGAGTCAGACACAACTGAAGTGACTTCGCAGCAGCAGCAAAAGTACTTTTCTCTCTACTCTTCATGTTACTGAAACCTTATTCTCCACTGTTCAGTTTCAGTGTCACATTCCTAGTGAGGCAATTAGTTAACAATGTATCCCAGTAGGTTCCCTGGCTGCCAAACTCTGAAGGCCCCTTATATTTTGTTATTCTGGATGATAAAGGCCTGATTGCTTCAGTGTGTGCATTAGTATTTATATCACAAACTTTGCTTTTATATCTATAGACATAGATGTATATAAGCACAAATCTGCCTACTTGTTTATAGCCTATGCCCTAATTTTTATTGATTTACATACTCTTTATTATTCAATATTTTATTGCATCAGTAGTAAATATGATTCTTGCCACAAGAATGCAAATAATATTCTTCTTATCTTTAAATTCTATCCTTTCTAAGAAACTTTAAATAACTACTTTCTTGTTATAGTTAGGCTCAAAAGTTAATGGACATGGGTTTAGGTGAACTCCGAGAGTTGGTGATGGACAGGAAGGCCTGGCGTGCTGCAATTCATGGGGTTGCAAAGAGTCGGACACGACTGAGTGACTGAACTGAACTGAAAAGTTATACATTTCCAAAGATAAACCATTAGTTATTAGAAAAGACACAGTTTGCGAAAAAAAAAAAAAACAACTAAATATAACATTTCCTAAACAGATATGTAAATCTTCATTACTTCCACTCAAAGTATCTTTACCGAAATATATCCACCACTTCCTCATTTCTATTTTCCATTACTCCAATCTTGTTTACTTACTATTCCCTGAATAAAGATGTTTTCTTTTAGCTTGCTTAAATATGGCATTCTCTTTGCCCACAATATCAACATTTCTTCCTCCATGTTATTTATTCTTTTCCTTAATGGCCAGTATTTTCATTATTTTTCCATCTCAGAAGGAACTATTTTTCCTTCCCATAACTTCATATTACATAACTCTCTTTTAGCCTTGGAGAAGGCAATGGCACCCCACTCCAGTACTCTTGCCTGGAAAATCCCATGGATGGAGGAGGCTGGTAGGCTGTAGTCCATGGGGTCGCTAGGAGTCAGACATGACTGAGCGACTTCACGTTCACTTTTCACTTTCATGCATTGGAGAAGGAAATTGCAACCCACTCCAGTGTTCTTGCCTGGAGAATCCCAGGGACAAGGGAGCCTGGTGGGCTGCCGTCTAAGGGGTCGCACAAAGTCAGACACGACTGAAGCAACTTAGCAGCAGCAGCAGCAGCATGGGAAAAAAAGCTTAGAAGTTATCCTTAAGGACTAGTCTCTGAGCACGAACACACATGTTCAGTTAAATTTTCCGGTTTACACCTACAAACGTATCTATGTTTCACCCTTTTCAGTATATTCTGTTACCAGCTCCCACATTCATGTTATCTTGCAATTAAACACTGCTATCACAACAATATACAACAGGTTTTCCTTTATTTTCTCATCTTGGCCTCCTCAAAATATCTCACCAAAGATGCCAGGCTGAACATCTAAAGTATCAATGTCACAGTGTCAGCCCTTAAGGGAAACACACACACACACACACACACACACTTCAGGGCTCTGTATTTTCTTCAAGGTGGAATATGATCTGTTTGATTTGGCAGATCAAACCTATCAGATCCACTTCTGCAGAACTTTCCCCTTTCTTATCCCTCCATTCCATTTCTCTACTTTAATACTCTAGAATTCTGAACCACTTGATATTCTCTATAACAACATCCCTCAGAGCGGTGCTACAATTTGGGAGCCCTTCTCCCACTCTTTTTCTTTTCTTAAGTCTCTGCTGCTGCTGTTGTTAAGTTGCTTCAGTCGTGTCCGACTCTGTGTGACCCCACAGACGGCAGCCCACCAGGCTCCCCGGTCCCTGGGATTCTCCAGGCAAGAACACTGGAGTGGGTTGCCACTTCCTTCTCAAATGCATGAAAGTGAAAAGTGAAAGTGAAGTCTCTTAGTTGTGTCGGACTGTTAGCGACCCCATGGGCTGCAGCCTACCAGGCTCTGTCAATGGGATTTTTCCAGGCAAGAGTACTGGAATGGGTGGCCATTGACTTCTCCATTGTATAGCTTGGGCAAGATAAATCTCTATGCTTCGATTTCATTTTCTAGTATATGAGAATGAGAATTGAACCTATGTTAAAAGACTATTGTAAAGACAAAGCAAACCATAATTGACTCAAGGAAAGCATCCAAGCTTCTTTTGTTGTGATTATTATTAGTGTCATGAATATTTATCTCTTGTCCATCTCTCTCTCCAGATTGTCAGCTTCTGGAAGGCAGAATTCCTGACATGTTTATTTTGGTGTCACCACAGGGTAGAATAGGAACAAGCATTATACCCATTCAAAACTTTGTTTAGTTAAAGAATGAAGGAATGAACATATTGATTATTTGAAAACTTTATCTAGTATAGCAGGTTTTATTTATACATATGAACTTTAATGTTTTGCATGTATTAAATCAATATATATTTTAAAACATTATCTAGTGTCTAGATGTCATCTGCGACTTTCAATAGCAACTTCTGGAGACAGTGCCTCAATTTAAAAATAAAAACAATCTTTAAAAATGGAGAATGACAGGCAGTGAAATCTGAAAACAATTCTTACAGACCAGCTTTGACACTGACTGTGGCTCATTTCTATTCTACTCCAGACTTTAAGTATTTTTCTGTGATGTGAGCTCTATGATGCAAAATAAATTTATGTTTCAAACTTTGAAATACTTAAGGATAACACTGAGATGAGGAGGAGGAGGTGGAGTAGCTAAACTAAGAGATTACATTGCATTTGCTATTTACTCATGAAAATGAATGATGTCTTATTTGCATATGGTTTCGCTGACATCTGAAAACGGGAAAGTGGTGGCTGTTTGACAAATTGGCCAATCTAGAGTATTTTTTAAAACTCAGATGTATAGTCTAATAATCTTAAACTTGCTATGGCTTGGAATTTTTCACTGTGTAATTATGCATGTGAATGAGAGAATTGGCTACAGAGGAAAAAAATTGGGAAGGGACATTAACCATAAAACATCATAATTAAGTGACTTATATTATGAAGCAGTAAAACAAAATGTTTCCAGAAAACAAACAAAAATCATCGACTGATCATGTTTACTTAAGGAGCTCTTCATTTGAAATATTAATATTTTTTCACATCATATACTCAACAATTTTAACTAAAAGGCAGTTGATTTCTTTGTTTAATGTTTCTGAAGTCTAACTGGAAATAATTATTTAATAAGTAATTTAATGATCCATCTTGTTCTGTTTACTGCACTACATATTATAGTATCAAATAAGTTAACAGTTGGTACAACTCTAGAATTTTCTTTTCTATTTAGGTATACATTTATAATAATTTAAATTAGTATGAATAGGAAAGAATAGAGATCTCTTCAAGAAAATTAGAGATACCAACAGAATATTTCATGGAAAGATGGGCTCAATAAAGGACAGAAATGGTATGGACCTAAGAGAAGTAGAAGATATTAAGAAGAGGTGTCAAGAATACACAGAAAACCTGTACAAAAAAAAATAACTCCATGAACCAGATAATCACAATGGTGTGATTACTCACCTTGGGCCAGACATCCTGGAATGTGAAGTCAAGTGGGCCTTAGGAAGGATCACTATGAACAAAGCTAGTGGAAGTGAAGGAATTCCAGTTGATCTATTTCAAATCCTAAAAGATGATGCTCTGAAAGTGCTGCACTCAATATGCCAGCAAATTTGGAAAACTCAGCAGTGGCCACAGCACTGGAAAAGGTCAGTTTTCATTCCAATCCCAAAGAAAGGCAATGCCAAAGAATGTTCAACTGCTGCACACCTGCACTCATCTCACATGCTAGTAAAGTAATGCTCAGAATTATCCAAGCCAGGCTTCAGCAATACATGAACTGTGAACTTCCAGATGTTCAAGCTGGTTTTAGAAAAGGCAGAGGAACCAGAGATCAAATTGCCAACATCCACTGGATCATGGAAAAAGCAAGAGAGTTCCAGAAAAACATCTATTTCTGCTCTTTATCAATTATGCCAAAGCCTTTGACTGTGTGGATCTCAATAAACTGTGGAAAATTCTGAAAGAGATGGGAATACCAGACCACCTGACCTGCCTCTTGAGAAACCTATATTCAGGCCAGGAAGCAACAGTGAGAACTGGACATGGAACAACAGACTGGTTCCAAATAGGAAAAGGAGTACATCAAGGCTGTATAGTGTCACCCTGCTTATTTAACTTCTATGCAGAGTACATTATGAGAAACGCTGGGCTGGAAGAAGCACAAACTGGAATCAAGATTGCCAGGAGAAATATCAATAATCTCAGATACGCAGATGACACCACCCTTATGGCAGAATGTGAAGAAGAACTAAAGAACCTCTTGATGAAAGTGAAAGAGGAGAGTGAAAATGTTGGCTTAAAGTTCAACATTCAGAAAATGAAGATCATGGCATCTGGTCCCATCACTTCATGGCATCTGGTCCCATCACTTCATGGCATCTGGTCCCATCACTTCATGGCAAATAGATGGGGAAACAGTGTCAGACTTTATTTTGGGGGGCTCCAAAATCACTGCAGATGGTGATTGTAGTCATGAAATTAGAAGATGCTTACTCCTTGGAAAAAAAGTTATGACCAACCTAGATAGCTTATTAAAAAGCAGAGACATTACTTTTTCAACAAAGGTCTGTCTAATCAAGGCTATGTTGTTTCCAGTAGTCATGTGTGGATGTGAGAGTTTGACTTTAAAGAAAGCTGAGAGCCAAAGAATCGATGCTTTGAACTGTGGTGTTGGAGAAGACTCTTTAGAGTCCCTTAGACAGCAATGAGATCCAACCAGTCCATCCTAAAGGTGATAAATCCTGGGTGTTCACTGGATGGACTGATGTTGCAGTTGAAACTCTAATACTTTGGCCACCTGATGCGAAGAGGTGACTCATTTGAAAGACCCTGATGCTGGGAAAGACTGAAGGCAGGAGGAGATGGGGATGACAGAGGATGAGATGGTTGGATGGCATCACCGATTCAATGGACATGAGTTTGGGTAAACTCCAGGAGTTGTTGATGGACAGGGAGCCCTGGCATCTGTGGTTCATTGTGTTACAAAGAGTCGGACACGACTGAGCAACTGAACTGAACTGAACTGATATACACATATGTAAATATATGTATGTATATATATATATATATTTATTCACACACATGCATATATATGTGTGCATATCTGTGTCTATAATACCTTAAGTCATAATTTTGTAAAACCCAACTGAATTTTTTAGTCCAAGCTGATTTTTAAGTGACATATTATTCTAAGTAAGAAAGAAAAATTTCTTTTCTCAGATTCAAAATATAGTGATACCAGTGGAGAATTTTAAGTAAGGAGAATCCAAATAACTGCTTTGTTTTGTTTTGTTCTATAGAATATGGAAGAAGGAAACAATGAAATTCAGTTTAAATTATTTGGAAATTTGTCATATTTGTGGATCAGAGGATCTCTGCTACACCAGCAGAAACATGAAAAGAAGAGGAAAATTTAATGATTAAAGAAGTGCTGTGAGAATGGTGGGTTTACAGACAGTGGTTGAGATGTTTTGTTTTTTCTGTGTGTGTGTGAAGTTGCTTAGTCGTGTATGACCCTTTGCGATCCCATGGACTGTAGCCTACCAATCTCCTCCATCCATGGAATTTTCCAGGCAAGAGTACTAGAGTGAGTTGCCATTTCCTTCTCCAGGGGAATCTTCCTGACCCAAGGATTGAACCCAGGTCTCTTACATTGCAGGCAGATGCTTTACCATCTGATCCACTAGGGAAACCCCGAGATGTTTTAATTACTAATTTTTAAGTGATATTTCTAGAGTCAGCAAGTCTAGGGTATACTTATAGAAATCTGTTTATGCTGAACAGTGAAATATCATTGGTGGTATGCAGCTCAAGATACAGCTTGGGTGGCTATATCAATGTCCATCCATATAGATATACCCATGTAATTGTCAGGGAATAATGACATGATTTGGGATATAGAAGAAATCTGCAAGTCGGTTCCCACTATTTTCCAAGACTGATAGAAATAAGAGTTTGGTATATTAAAAAAAAAAAAAAGTGTAAGGGAGAAGTTCAGCACATTCCATGACACGTGATCTAAAGCAGTGGTGTTTGTTTTATTTTGTGCTGTTTTTCTAACTGTTTTTATGTTTATTATTATTATTGTAAAATTATACAAACATATTATTATATGTTTGTATAATTGTATAATCAAAAAGGGAAGGAATGCCCTGAAATTAACATTAAGGAGCAAGAAGGAACCCTACATAATTTCAACCTCAAGATTTGTGAGAACAAAGCATCTATGTATTGTAATACATACATTCCAATCAATGTAAATTGGAAGTGGTCAAATAGGAGATAGCAAGAGTGAACATAAACATTTTAGGAATCAGTGAAATAAAATGGACTGAACTGGGTGAATTAAACTCAATTGCCCATTGTATCTACTACTATGGGCAAGAGTCCCTTAGATGAAATGGAGTAGGCCTCACAGTCAACAAAAGATTCTGAAATGCAGTTCTTGGGTGCAATCTCAAAAATGACAGAATGATCTCTGTTCATTTCCAAGGCAAACCATACAATATCACAGTGATCCAAGTCTATGCCCCAAACAGTAATCTGAATAAGCTGAAGTTGAATGGTTGGATGAAGACCTACAAGACCTTCTAGAACAAACACCACCAAAAGATGTGCTTTTCAATATAGGAGACAAGAATACAAAAGAATACAAAATCAAGGGATACCTGGAGTAAGAGGCAAATCCAACCTTGGAGTACAAAATGAAGCAGGGAAAAGGCTAACAGAGTTTTGCCAAGAAAACGCACTGGTCATAGCAAACTCCTTCTTCCAACAATGCAAGAGAAGGCTCTACAGTGGGACATCACCAGATGGTCAATACTGAAATCAGATTCCTTATATTCTTGGCAGCCAAAGATGGAGACACTTTATGCAGTCAGCAAAACAAGACTAGGGGCTGGCTATGGCTCCAATCATGAACTTCTTAATGCAAAATTTTAGACTTACATTGAATAAAGGAGGGAAAACCACTAGGTCATTCAGATATGACCTAAATCAAATCCCTTATGACTATACGGTGGAAGTGACAAATAGAGTCAAGGGCTTAGATCTAACAGACAGAGTGCCTGAAGAACTATGGATGGAGGTTCATGACATTGTACAGGAGGCAGTGATCAAGACCATCCCCAAGAAAAAGAAATGCAAAAAGGCAAAACGGTTGTCTGAGGAGGTCTTACAAACAGCTGAGAAAGGAAGAGAAGCTAAAGGCAAGGGATAAAAAGGAAAAATATACCCATTTGAATGCAGAGTTCCAAAGAATAGCAAAGAGAGATAAGAAAGTCTTCCTCAGTGATCAATGCAAAGAAATAGAGGATAACCATAGAATGAGAAAGAATAGAGATAATTTCAAGAAAACTCGAGATGCCAAGAGAATATTTCATGCAAAGATGGGCACAATAAAGGACAGAAATGGTATGGACCTGACATAAGCAGAAGATATTAAGAACAGGTGACAAGGATACACAGAAAAGCTATACAAAAAAGATCTTCATGGCCCAGATAATCACAATGGTTTTATTACTCACCTAGAGCCAGACATCTTGGAATGTGAAGTCAAGTGGGCTTTTGGAAGCATCACTACAAACAAACCTAGTGGAGGTGAGGGAATTCCAGTTGAGCTATTTCAAATCCTGAAAGATGATGCTGCTAAAGTGTTGCACTCAGTATGCCAGCAAATTTGGAAAACTCAGCAGTGGCCACAGGACCGGAAAAGATCAGTTTTCATCCCAATCCCCAGGAATGGCAATGTCAAAGAATGTTCAACCTACTGTACAATTGTGGTCATCTCACATGTTAGAAAAATTATGCTCAAAATTCTCCAAGCCAAGCTTTAACACTGCATGCACCATGAAATTCCAGATGTTCAAGTTGGATTTATAAAAGGCAGAGGAACCAGAGATCAAATTGCCAACATTCCTTGGATTATCAAAAAAAGCAAGGGAGTTCCAAAAAAAAAATTCTACTTCTGCTTTACTGACTAGGCCAAAGACTTTTACTGAGTGGATCACAATAAACTGTGTGAAATTCTAAAGAAACGGGAATATCAGAGACTTTGCTTCCCTTGTGACTCTATGTCCATTTTTTGAAGAGTTTAAATCACAAATGGGTGCTGAATTTTGTCAAAGGCTTTTTCTGCATCTATTGAGATTATCATATGGTTTTTATCTTTCAATTTGTTAATATGATATATCACATTGATTGATTTGCATATATTGAAAAATACTTGCATCAGTATTGTACTGGCACAAAAATAGAAATATAGACCAATGGAACAAGATAGAAAGCTCAGAAACAAATCCACACACTATGGGTACCTTATTTTTTACAAATGAAGCAAGAATGTATAATGAGGCAAAGACAGTCTCTTCAATAAATGGTGCTGGGAAAATTGGACAGCTACATGTAAAAGAATGAAATTAGAACACTTCCTAACACCATACACAAAGAAAAACTCAAATGGATTAAAGACCTAAATCTAAGACCAGAAACTATAAAACTCTTAGAGGAAAACATAAGCAGATCACTTGATGACATAACTCAAAGCAAGATCCTCTATGACCCACCTCCTAGAGTAACAGAAATAAAAACAAAAGTAAACAAATGGGACCTGATTAAACTTAAAAGCTTTTGCCCAGCAAAGGAAACTATAAGCAAGGTGAAAAGACAACCCTCAGAATGGGAGAAAATAATAGCAAATGAAACAACTGACAAAGGATGAATTTCCAAAATACACAAGCAGCTCATATAATCCAATACCAGGAAAACAAACAACCCAATCAAAAAGTGGGAAAAAGACCTAAACAAACATTTCTCCAAAGAACACATACAGATGGATAACAAACACATGAAAAGATGCTCAACATTGCTCATTGTTAGAAAAATGTGAGTCAAAACTACACTGAGATATCACCTCACATTGGTCAGAATGGCCATAATCAAAAAGTCTACAAACAATAAATGTTGGAGAGAGTGTGGAAAAAGCCACTACGGAAGATGGTATGGAGAGTCCCTAAAAAACTAGGAATAATACCACCATATGACCCAGCAACCCCACTCCTATATACCCTGAGGAAACCAGGGTTGAAAAAGACACATGTAACCCATTGTTCGTCGCAGCACTGTTTACAATAGCTAGAATATGGAAGCAACCTAGGTGCCCATCAAAAGATAAATGGATAAAGAAGTGGTGGTACATATATACAATGGAATATTACTCAGCCATAAAAAGGAATGCATTTGAGTCAGTTCTGATGAGGAGCATGAGCCTAGAACCTGTTATACAGAGTGACGTGAGTCAGAAAGAGAAAGGTAAGTATTGTATTCTAATGCACATATACGGAATCTGGAAAAATGGATCTGAAAAATTTATTTACAGGGTAGCAATGGAGAAACAGATATAGAGAATAGACTTATGGACATGGAGAGAGGGGAGGAGAGGGTGAGATATATGGAAAGAGTAACATGGAAACTTACATTACCATATGTAATACAGCCCACGGGAATTCGCTGTATGATTCACTCAGGAAGCTCAAACAAGGGCTCTGTATCAATCATAGGGGTGGGATGGAGAGGAAGATAGGAGGGAGGTTCAAAAGGGAGAGGATATACTTATACTTATGGCTAATTCATGTTGAGGTTTGACAGAAAACAACAAAATTCCTTAAAGTAATTATCCTTTAATTAATAAATAAATAAAAACTAAACATTCAGAAAACTAAGATCATGGCATCTAGTCCCATCACTTCATGGCAAATAGATGAGGAAGCAATGGAAACAGTGACAGACTTTTTTTCTTGGGCTCCAAAGTCACTGCCGATGGCGACTACTGCCATGAAATTAAAAGACTCTTGCTCCTTGGAAGAAAAGCTATGACCAAACTTGACAGCATATTAAAAAGCAGAGACATTACTTTGCCAACAAAAGCCCATCTAGTTAAAGCTATGGTTTTTCCAGTAGTCATGTACAGATGTGAGTGTTGGACTATAAAGAAAGTTGAGTGATGAAGAACTGATGCTTTCGAACTGTGGTGTTGGAGGACTCTTGAGTCCCTTCGACTGCAAGAAGATCATACCACTTGTTCATAAAGGAAATCAGTCCTAAATAGTCATTGGAAGGACTGATGTTAAAGCTGAAATTCCAATACTTTGGCCACCTGATGTGAAGAACTGACTCACTGGAAAAGACCCTGATGCTGGGAAAGATTGAAGGCAGGAGGAGAAGGGGATGACAGTGGTTGAGATGGTTGGATGGCATCACCATCTCAATGGGTATGAGTCTGAGGAAATTCTGGGATTTGGTGATGGACAGGAAGTGTGGGGTCCTGCAGCCAATGGGGTCTCAGAGTCATACACGAATGAGGGACTGAACTGAACTGAACTGAAATTGCATGAAATTCTACTACATGAAAGAAAAGGAGGAATCCTTATTCTGGTCTTTGCAACAAATTACATTAGTCAGTTGTCTAAAACCTGGTATATTTTAGATGAAGGGCAAATTATATTTGCTTAATTTTCCTATGTGATAAAATGTTCATTAAAACACAGAGCTTTCAATTTTTGATTTTGAATATGATGTACCAATATTTATATCATAATTAAAATAAAAATTGTTGAGCCTAGATCAACTGAAATTTATTAAAAACTAATTCTTATCTACATTACAGCTTCCCTTTTTATTCCTTAATAGAATTAATGACTGTTTTATGTTACACCCTTCACAATACAAACACTCGTACAAAAGTATGTCTCTGTTGAGGGTTATAAATGTCACTGAGGCAAGGGACATACCCACATTTTAATGAGATGCAAGACACAAGTTATACCTTAACTGTTTATTTTTGTATTACTCAACAATAATTATATTGAGGTCATATGGATGACCCAAAAATTACAATATAGCACCAACTTCTGAATAGTCTATAATTTAAAGCAAGTGGTGAAAATATACACAGAAACTATAGGTTCCAAGACGGTATAAAGACCAATGTTCTACCAAAGATAGGAAAATAATAATTTCAGAGTTTTTAAATTTAAAAAAATTTAAATTTAAATAAAATTTAAAAAAATTTAAATTTAAATAAAATTTAAAAAAATGCTAATTCTTCTTGAATGATATCTAAATGGAGAATATTAGTAGATTCAAAGAGCAGAATTTCAACAGGCAATGTATGCAAATGTCTTCTAAGATAGAAGAAGTATCATAACAAGTAAGATCAAGCACATCCTCTGTACTTTACATTGGCTTCAGATTTAAACATGGGATAAATGGGAGTTGTTACAGATGGAATCATATCTTGAGTGTCCATTTAAATTTTAAGTTATAATGAGTAGTAAACTTAGGACTTCCCTGACAGTCGAACGATTAGGACTCTGAGCTTCCACTGAAAGAGACATGGGTTCCATCCATGGTTGGGGAACTAGAATACCACATGCCACAAAAAAGCAAGCTAAATAATACTACTTGTTTCCTTCATTTCTTGAAAATTTGTTTTGGTTTTTTGTTAATTGAGTGTGTGTTGGGATGGTCATAGAAATATTGATCAGAGCTACACACTTGGGTGACAAATAGCAGATAAATATTAATATATCTATTTTGCTTTCAGTTACTTAGTTTCATGTCTTTAAAATTATGTCTTTTCTCTATTTTTGTCATTTCTATTTTCTATCATGTGACATTCACATATAAAAGATGCAGAATTAATGTATACTAAGAAAATGGTGGATATCCAATGATAAATGTTTTAATGCTCCAATATTAAAATCTAGTTGAATTTATTCCTTTGCATTTGGTTAACACACTTTAAAAAACAATAATTCAGAATTATGCTTATAATGCAGTAACATTACTGTAGCATATTTATGCAGTAGTTTTAAATAATTTTTAAAAAACTCTCACAAGTTATAACTAATTATATGTAATTAGTTATATTACTCATATATAACTCTCACATATAACTAATTGTATGATTTAAGTATTTTCCCTTAGAATTTTTCAGACTCTTTTTTCTATTACTTTTCTCTCAAGATATATTATCCTTTTTCTTTTTTTCAAACATTTTGGAGATACTGACTCAGAGATGAAAAGGACTAAATGAACAAATTGTCAACTTTGATCAAAATTGGCATTTAAGATGTTCCACAGAGACTTATGTGCCACTTATTGACACCTGCAAGTTCCCAAGATTCAAATATCAGTTTATGACTGGTAATAACCTTACTTAATGTGTACTTTAAATATGACTTTTAATTACATAGTGCAACATAAAATTTTGAACTCTCTGCAAAAAACACTAGAGATTTATTTTCATCCAAGGACAAGTGTTTCCATTCCAAATCCAAGGTGCCCCAAGATACTGCATTGTAATATTGAATGTGTATTTATATGGTACACTTGTTAACATAAGTAAGCTAATTCTTATAAAGCAGAGTGTGCATATTTCCCATGAAAAAAATAGCCATTTATAAAAACGTTAAAGTTATTAACTTTATTAAAATATTATTTTACTTAAAATCATATTATTATCTAAAATGTTTATAATATTTATTATGAAATATATCACACATATAATCTTAAAAAAAGATGTACAAGTCAAAATGATTTCTTTGTAGAAGAAATAGATTATAGATTAATTGCAATTCAAATAGTGGGATAGCATGTATTTATTTTTCATGTATATTGGTCAAGGGAGGTTGGTCAATGATTTACTCATATCTTATTAATGGATAATAGAGAGGTGATCCAGACAATTTTCTGACTCTTGAGCTCATCTCACGCTTATTAGTTGTTTGTATCATTATTGTGCATCAATAAACAGAGATTTCACTGTAGTAGTTTGTTTTATAAATTTGAAAATAAATACAATGAATATTTTAATAGCATTTAATAGAGAAAGCCTTCAGGGATCATAAGAAGTAATCATGTTAACAAGCCTCTTAAAATTTCAAAGTAGTTGAAACAAACATGAACATTTGAATTGTAATATTTCAAACTCGTACTTAGTATAAAATCCCAAACTTCTCTGAGCAAAAGTATTTAATTGTTCAGTAACTTATCCCATGTTTATTGCTAAATAATACTAAATATTTTAAATATATATGCTTGTGTGTGGTGTGTGTTTGTGTATAGGTGTGTGTGTGTATCACATGTGGTGGAATAATAGAGCAGTTCTCCCAATGTTTTCAAAAAGAGGAAAATTTAAGAAATTTTCTTAAAATTTCTTGACACATTCAAGAAATTGTGTCACTTTTGTAGATTCAATCTGCATTTTTGTCAGAATAATTTAATATAACCACATTTCAAGTTGCCATCATGTTTCACCTGTACCATTACAGTAGCCTCCTAATTTGTCTCCCTGTTTTTGTGTCTTACTCCTACAGCCTATTCTTTATAAGAAAGCAAACAGCTCCTTTTTTTAAATGTAAGTATGTTCATACCAATTCCCTGGTGAAACCCTGTAATGCATTTACCCCCTTTTTAGGACCAAAGACCTTAAGTCTGTTTCCAAATCCAATGTGTTTTGGTCACTGGTTCTTTCTCTGACCTCATCATCTGTTCACTAAGGCTCCTAGCTGCCCCACACATTCTGGCCTCTGGCTTTTTCCTTGGTCATGCCAAGAATGCAATTTTTTAAACTGTTGGCTCAGCTCTCTTTCCTTGTATATTTTCTAGCCTTATTTTACAACTTAAGTTCATCCCAAGTATAACCAAAAGGACTTATCAACCTCCCTAAATCAAATTTGAGCCTCATTTCACTCTGTATCTTCTCACCCTACTTTATTTTTCTTCAAAGAAATCATCTCCTAGTAATGTATTTATCTTTCTTTGTTAGCTGTTTCCCTTCCATCTCTTTATTTTCATTTACTATGATTTTTGTTGCACTTTTTCAAAAGTTATAACAACTTGGGGGCAATAAGTGGCATTTCAAAAAAAAAATTTGACGCATATTATCATGTGACTAAGTTAAATAATAGGGTTATAACATTAAGCGTTTCCCTCTAGTCTTGTCCACATATCTGGAAAAAATGCATTTTGAAAATTTATAGGGAGCACATTAAGTTAGAGTTGTAAAGCTGTTAGAAAAGATACATTTAAGAGATTCTTAAGATGGAATTTTTAGGAAATTACTTCTCATAATGTCCAGCATTGATGAGTTACTTACACCTTCCAAGATGCATATAGGCATGACTCTAACTAGCATTTATTGCATGTATAAATGGATTCATAGATAGATAGATGAAAAAACTTGATTTTGAACAGATGTGTTTTATCTTTTTTTCTCCCTCTCTTTTTATCTCTCTCCCTTTGGTGAGAAGAGGATTTCTGTCCTGGGTTATAAGGTACACATAACACCTGACCTTGGACAGATGAGATCGACAGCTGGTTATTAGTCACATATGCTCACAGCCAGGGAAAGGAGGACACTATATCACACAAGGCCACATGCAGGCTGCACTAAGAATGAGTGAAAAGCAAGGCCTGCAGGAGGCAGGGTTTGTAGCAACAAGGAGGGCGTTGTGAAGGACTTATTTGAACAAGGCAGCTAGCTGACAGGGAAATGAAGTCAGATACCTAGAAATTAAGCAGTCATGGGCTTGACTGTGCAGGGTTTGGCTCCAGGACCTTAATCATAGAGAAAAGGAATGGGCATATTTAGGCACTTTAAAGCCCTCCAAAATTTCAAGGCAGCACGTGATATTGGATACTAATTTCAGACCTTGTACCACATATGTTATGGATAAAAAAAAAAACAGACCTATAACCCAATTCTGGTTTCTGAAACAAAAGCTGGTGAAAGCATCAAATTGGAGTCATTAAAGAGAACCTGAGGTGGAATAAGATAGATACACCATTTGTTGAGCCTTTTTGTAAAGCTGGTGAGCTTGAGTTTTATTCAGGTACAAAATAAGAGTTCAGGAGTTTTTCACTAGGACATTTAATTCCAATATGTATACCCAATTTTAGTAGCATTCATAATTGGTAGTGTTATATGACATTTCTAGAACTTTAAGAGTAAAATTCAAATAATATGTCAGTGCACCAATTAAGAAGCAGAAAACTGTATTGTGTACTTGAGTTTGGAAAAAGAAACTTAGGGGTTTTCTTTCCATTATTTCATGGATAAAGCAATGATATTATGACCATTTAAATAATCTAATCAGAGTTTGGAGAAGGCAATGGCACCCCACTCCAGTACTCTTGCCTGGAAAATCCCATGAGCTGCGAAGCCTGGTAGGCTGCAGTCCTTAGGGTCGCTAGGAGTCGGATACGACTGAGCGACTTCACTTTCACTTTTCACTTTCGCGCATTCAAGAAGGAAATGGCAACCCACTCCAGTGTTCTTGCCTGAAGAATCCCAGGGATGGGGAAGCCTGGTGGGTTGCTGTCTATGGGGTCGCACAGAGTCGGACATGACTGAAGCGACGCAGCAGCAGCAGCAGCAGCAGCAGCAATCAGAGTTTATTCACCAAATAAACTCTGGCACAATTGTTTTATTCACCAAATCCAGTAACATTTCTACCAAACCACAATCAATTTGTAGGGGCAATTTGGAAATGTATAATATTCAGTCAACAGAATTTATCAACACTTTTTAAGTATGAACTAAATATATCCAAATATTAGGACAATAAGAAGATATAAAAGTAGGAATAAGTACTCAACTGTGGAAAATTCTGAAAGAGATGGGAATACTAGACCATTTGACCTGCCTCTTGAGAAATCTGTATGCAGGTCAGGAAGCAATATTTAGAACTGGACATGGAACAACAGACTGGTTCCAAATAGGAAAAGAAGTATATCAAGGCTGTATATTGTCACCCTGCTTATTTAACTTATATGCAGAGTACATCATGAGAAATGCTGGGATGGAAGAAGCACAAGCTGAAATCAAGATTGCTGGGAGAAATAACAATAACCTCCGATATGCAGATGACACCACCCTTATGGCAGAAAGTGAAGAGGAACTAAAAAGCCTCTTGATGAAGATGAAAGAAGAGAGTGTAAAAGTTGGCTTAAAGCTCAACATTCAGAAAACTAAGATCATGGCATCCGGTCCCATCACGTCATGACAAATAGATGGGGAAACAGTGGAAACAGTAGCTGACTTTATTATTATTATTATTTTTTGGAATCCCAAATCACTGCAGATGGTGACTGCAGTCATGAAATTAATAGACACTTACTCCTTGGAAGGAAAGTTATGACCAACTTAGACAGCATATTAAAAAGCAGAGACATTACTTTGCCAACAAAGGTGCATCTAGTAGAGGCTATGGTTTTTCCAGTAGTCATGTTTGGACATGAGAGTTAGACTATAAAGCAAACTGAGCACCGAAGTATTGATGCTTTTGAACTGTGGGGTTGGAAAAGACTCTTAAGGGGCTGGTGCACTGGGATGACCAAGAGGGATGGTACGGGGAGGGAGGTGGGATGGGGGTTCAGGATGAGGAACACTTGTACACCCATGGCGGATTCATGTTGATGTATGGCAAACCCAATGCAATATTGTAAAGTAAAAAATAAAAATGTTCCTGATAGCCTCTTTATAAAACAATTATTTATAAACTTTACTCTCAATCTATCAAGTACACTAAATAACTTTTCTGTCTGAATAAAACTGAGCAAAAGTTAAAAAAAAAAAAAAAAAAAAAAAGAGTCCCTTGGACTGCAAGGAAATCCACTCAGTCAATCCTAAAGGAAATCAGTCCTGAGTGTTCATTGGAAAGACTGATGTTGAAGCTGAAACTTCAATATTTTTGGCCACCTGATGTGAAGAGCTGACTCGTTTGAAAAGACCCTGATGCTAGGAAAGATTGAGGGCAGGAGGAGAAGAGGACAACAGAGGATGAGATGGTTGGATGGCATCACCGACTCAATGGACATGGGTTTGGGTGAACTCTGGGAGTTGGTGATGGACAGGGAGGCCTGAAGTGCTGTGGTCCATGGGGTTGCAAAGAGTTGGACATGACTGAGCGACTGAAGTGAACTGGACTGAAGTACTAAACTATATGCCTTTAATGAATTTTAAGAATTTGAGATTTTTTTTTCAATGAAAGGAATAGAAAACTGTGATTGGGATAGATATGGGAAATGGCTGGGAGGGAGTTAAAGTAACATATGTGGATGCTCAACTAGGGATTATAACATTATATTTGTTAAAGTATACATTTTGTATATTTAAACACCTGACACTCATGCAAATTTTAAAAAAAAAAAAGAGCCAATGATTTTTACCTGATTAATTAAGGAGGGAACCAGAAATAAGTTAAAACCAGTTCAATGAGCATTTGAGGAGCTTGGTCTTCATAAGTAATTTAATAAAGGAATTCTAAACTAAGCTTGTGGGGTTAGAGACAAATTGATTCATACCTTAAAGAAAAATAAATGTAATTTTAAAAATGCTCTTTTCTTGAAGGTAAAGGTGAAAAATGGTCCAATCAATACAAAGGCAATTAAAGATGAAAGCCTTATACTGCGCTGGAAGAACACTCAGGTATCTCTTTTGCGAATTTTCAATTTCAATATCTTTTTTCTAACACTTTGAATCTTTACAAAAAACATATGAGATGAATATATTTGAATACATTTATCTTCATTTTACATATAAAAAGCAAAGTTCAAATATATTTAAGTAATTGCACAAAAAACTCAAGTTAAATAAGCAGAAAATATTGGATATTAATGAGTCAGTCTTCTTCGCAAATTTATTTTCTTTCCATTGCAATCATTTTCTTCTTAAGCAAGCCCTACATGTTGAACAATCATCAAGCAGAAATACATTAGAAGGGAAGCAAATATAACATTGGTAGTCTGTTCTTTAGCCAATATGTATATTGAGGTTTTATATGTAAATCTTGAAGCAAAAGTATTGATATCTACTCCACTTCCCTCATTCTCATCTGGTAATTATTATAATAATAATTTAAAAATTGACAAGCTTCAAACTATCCATCTGCCCCATTTCATCCATCTTATCTATGCATATATTCTTGTTTAACTCCAGAAACTATTAAAGAACTGCCCCCTACTTCAAACAAAGCTTCTTTCTTTGACCTGTGACCTGTGACGCTCTTTGTCATGTACTCAAAGACATCCATGTAGATATTCTATCTACTCTCTCTCATATTGTTTCTTCCCTTCTTTTTATTCTCATTGTATATAAAGTGAAGTTACTCAGTCGTGTCCGACTCTCTCCACTCTCTGCAACCTCATATATTGATACAGCTTTATCTCCAACTAGTAATCTGTTCCCTTCTTTCTTTAGAGAAAATACTCTATGAAAATAATGTCTTTGTGGCTTGTTCCAAATTTTTCTTAAGCCTTTGTTGTTGTTGTATAATTCCATGTAGTGAGGTTTCATCCTTTTTCCGCTGAACTTGCTCCTACCAGAGTCATAAATAATGTATAAATGGTGAAATCCACAATCCTTTTCTGTTTTAATCTTACCTGAAACTCTTGACCTGTTTGGCTCCTAGGATGTAACAGTTTTCTAGCTAAACTCCCATTCATTTGTTTCACTTCTTAGTTTCTATTGCTAATTCTTCCTATCTCCCTGATTTGTTAATTTTAAGAGGGCTGCTGCTGCTGCTAAGTCACTTCAGTTGTGTCCGACTCTGTGTGACCCCATAGATGGCAGCCCACCTGGCTCCCCTGTCCCTGGGATTCTCCAGGCAAGAACACTGGAGTGGGTTGCCATTTCCTTTTCCAATGCATGAAAGTGAAAGTGAAGTCGCTCAGTCGTGTCCGACTCTTAGCGACCCCATGGACTGCAGCCCACCAGGGCTCCTCTGTCCATGTGATTTTCCAGGCAAGAGTACTGGAGTGGGGTGCCATTGCCTTCTCCTTTAAGAGGGCTGGACACATTCTTATAAGAACGTTAGTAAGCTGATTCAAATTTTATATTTTCAGCCTGAACCTTTCCTGTGAATTTCAGTCTCATGTATTCAACTGCCTACTCAAGGTACTGGGATCTTCACTCATAGTTCACTCGGTAAAGAATCTTCCTGCAAGTCAGGAGACTTGGGTTCTGTTCCTGGATTGGGAAGATCCTCTGGAGAAGGAAAAGGCAACCCACTCCAGTATTCTTGCCTGGAGAATCCCAGGGACAGAGGAGCCTGGCAAGCTAGAGTCCATGGAGTTATAAGAGTTGGACATGACTCAGCAAATAAACCACCACCACTCAAGGTCTGAAATCTCATCTCATACCAGCAGCTGAAACATGGCAAATCCAAAATGCAGCTCCACATCTTTTCTTCTATCCTGCTTGCCATATCTCCATCTCAATTGATGTCAAGCCTATTCTTTTAGTAGCTCAGCAAAAATTATTGATCATTTTTGACTTTTTCTCTCCTATAATCTGTACTTAATATACCAGCAAATATTTTTGGTTCTGTTTCTAGAATTTAATCATGTATTATCAATTTCTGTACTAGAATCTTGCCAAAGCTAATATCATATCCCCATTAAACTATTCAATATTATCCCAAAGTATCTCTTTACCTCACTTTTCTTCCCCTGTTAATTTATTCTCCAGAGAGACAGCCAGAGAACTTCTACATATAAACTGCCATTTCTCTGTTCAAAGCCCTTGACTAAATTTCCTTGTCTCTCTGAGTCTTTACAACAGTTGATTAAGTCTTCATATGGACTAGCCTTTTTTAAAAAATTAATTTATTTCTTTTAATTGGAGGCTAATTACTTTAGAATATTATAATAGTTTTTGCAATACATTGACACGAATCAGTCATGGGTGTATGTTATCTGGAGTCTGTTTCCTACCTCTCTGACTCTCACTGGCTCCATCGTCCTACCATATCAGTCTTCTGGTATTTACTAGGAAATTTCAAAAATTAACCCAGCTGAAGGGATTAGTACTTGATCTTCTCTTTAATGAAATTTTATGTCCCTAGTTTACCTGCATGGTTCGCTACCTCACTTAATTTATGTATTTATTCAAATATTTTCTTTTGGAGAGACCTTGCTTGACAACACTGCTTACAGGAAGCATTTTCATTTCTTATACTTTTTTCTGTGTTTTTTCTCCATTAATTGCTATTCACATCCTATACATTTTAGTCAAAATGTCTTAAAAGCCACTTCTGTCATGTGAATATAAAATGTTTGAATAAAGAAGTTTCCTTTATATTTGCCTTTCCCGTCTCAAACTCCTAGAAGAGTGACTGAGTGCTTAGCATGTCATAGGCATTCAGTACACAAGTGTTCACTAAGTCAGTGAATATTAATAGATGAATAACATCTGAGTTAGGCTTCCCTTGTGGCTCAGATGGTAAAGTATCTACCTGCAGTGTAGGAGACCTGGGTTTGATCCCTGGGTTGGTAAGATACCCTGGAGAAGGGAAAGGAAACCCACTTCAGTATTCTTGCCTAGAGAATCTCAAGGGCAGAGGAGCCTGGCA
>NW_011495086.1:8441345-8459099 GCF_000754665.1 Bison bison bison | reverse complement strand
GGTTCTCAAAGAGGAGACATGACTGAGAGACTAATGCTTGCATTTTCATGCACCTGAGTCAATAATAACAAATGATTACTGGATAATTTTCCCTTTTTTATTGACCCGCCATTCCAAATCAGTTAGTCTCTCTATGTTTCATAGAGTTTTAATATTGTTCTAACTTCCAAGATCAGGGTGACAATGGATCTAAAAAAGATGCATACATAATCCTCTACTGCAAATTACTTTCATTATTCTCAATGACATTTATATGTCTAACTATTCTTTAGGCATGAATCTAAAGAATTTTTTCTCTTAAAGAATGTCATTTAAAATACTATCATATGTTGCCTGAGTGATTGATACTACTGGAAAAGCGGGAGAACCTACTATGGATTCTAAAGTCTTTTATTTTCTTTTAAGGAACATGCTTAGGAAGACAGATAATGTGGAATTTTTAAGATGATCTGAAGTATCTAAAGCTTGAGTGATATAAATAATATCTCTAGCTCCAGAGTTAGTTGGAACTTTTACATCCCCATTCATTAAAACGGACAAAAAAAAAATGAAAGCCCTATAATTCTACAGAATGTCAGTACATATTAATCTAGTAGATAAGTGTATTAGACATTTCTAGGATTGTGGCCAAAGAACAAAGAAAAGTTGAGAGTAGGAAGTTTGGTAACTCAGAGAAGAGAAGAGTGGCACACAACTTTGTCCAGGAAAAATTTCCCAAGGATAACCAATGGGATAATAAAATAAAAGATGATAAGACAGCATAAACAAAATCCAGCCTTCTCACCTGTACCCTATTTTATCTTTTGCTTATATCTATTTACACAATAATTAATGAAGATGACCATAAAATGTAGGCAGACAAATTATGAAAATATACTACAAAAAGCCAGGATGATGATGAAGCCTCTTTCTTAGAAGTCTATTCTTTGTTTCTATGTTACAAGGAGGTTTATTCTCAGGATTTACATATTCATAGAGTGACCAGAACTTCAGGACTCTGATTGTAGTCACTAGCTTTATGCCCACTTGAAAGAAGGCAGGCATGGAATGGAAAGAGAATGAAGAGAGATTTCTGTCACCTCTAGTCAGCACCCTCCAAGTGCTATCCTACCCATTTCTGCTTTTTTTTTTTTCTTTTTAATTCAAAGTATATGATGTCAAATTACAACTATAAGGCTGAGCATATCAGGGTTTACGTTTTGTGACTGCCTGAATTCTACACATAGCTGAAACTGAAGTCGCTCAGTCGTATCCGACTCTTTGGGAGCCCATGGACTATAGCCCACCAGGCTCCTCTGTCCATGGGGATTCTCAGGCAAGAATACTGGAGTGGGTTACCATTTCCTTCTCCAGGGAATCTTCCTGACCCAGGGATCAAACCTGGGTCTCCCACATTGCAGGCAGATGCTTTACCATCTGAGCCATCAGGGAAACTCACACATAGCTATAGGCACGTATCTGTGAGATTTACCTCCATCAGACTCTTTGCACAATGTGTACAATTGTGCAATGATACACACTGCAATCTTTGTACAATGTGTACATTCCACTGACAATGTCAGGAAAAATCAACAAGATAACAAGATGTAATCATTGGGAAACCTAGAACATATAACACTTGTTTTCTTTTCATAAAATGATGAAAATTTATTGAATATTGACAGTCAGAATGTCCAAATACATAGGCTTTTATTACTTGCCGTTAACTAGCATGTTGTAAATTCCATAGCTATGAAAGGCTCTGTATGTATTGATGACACCAATCCAATGTCAAAAAAAAGAGAAGGGTCTTTTTAATTTAATCATCTGACATTTTAACATGGGAAATGATGTTATAAACACAGAGAGTTTGTCCAAATGATGTACCTTGGAAGACTTCCATGTTAAAATGGCTTTTAATATTTCCCTAAAAGGAAGATATAAAAGGTGTTTTGTTTTCACTTTCTTCTATTTCTGTTTTTAACACAGCTCATCTTCAACAGTCTTCTGTGGTTGAATAGATACACTTGAAAGAGTATAACTGGGTTATATACCACTATCACTGTTTTAATTAGCAAATTATAATACTGAATATATTAAATACTTTCCTGTAAAGGCTACTGATAAATGAGTGCCACCAACATTCTTGAATTCTCTCCAGTGTTCCAAATCATAAGTACATGGATAGAAAATTTGCAATGTCTAAACCTTGCTATTCAAAGCCTAGGGCTTCCCTAGTGCCTGAGTGGTAAAGAATCCTTCTAAAAAAAAAATTAAAAAAAAATAAAAAAAAAAGAATCCTTCTGCCAGTGAAGGTGATGCAGGTTCAATCCTTGGGTCAGGAAGATCCCTTGGAAATGGAATGGCAAACCACTCCACGGGAGTCCACTGGGAAATTCAAATTCAAAGCATAGTCTATTTTATTAGTTTTCTCTTGCCGCTATAAACATTATGGTAAACTTACTGACAACATGAATTTATTATTTTATAGTTCTGGATGTCAGAAGTCAGAAATGCATCTCACTGGGCTATAATCAAGATATCAGAGATGCATTCCTTTCTGGAGGTTCTAGAGAAGAATCTATTTCCTTGTTTTCTCCAGGTTCTAGACACTGCTCACATTCCTTTGCTGATTAACCTTTCCATCTTTAAAGTCAGCAATGGCCACCCCTGTCTTTCTGATGATGCCATCTCTCTCTTGTTCTGACTCTTCTACCTTTCTCTTTCCCATTTAAGGAACTTTTAGTCACATTGTGTCATATGGATAAACACAAAAAATCTCCTTGATTTATAGCCAGATGAAGTGAAGTGAAGTGAAGTCACTCAGTCATGTCCAACTCTTTGCGACCCCATGGACTGTAGCCTATCAGGTGCTTCCATCCCTGGGATTTTCCAGGCAAGAGTGCTGGAGTGGATTGCCATTTCCTTCTCCAGGGGATCTTCCCAACCCAGGAATTGAACCCAGGTCTCCCGTATTGAAGGCAGACGCTTTACTGTCTGAGCCACCAGGGAAGCCACTATCTTGGGAAGTAAGATTTCAACATATAGATTTTGGGGGAATGCAGACATTCTATTTATGACACTTACACAATTTCCATATTGCCAATAAAGTGCCATGTCTAAATCCAAATTAAATCACATCATTGTCTTACTTTAAAAATTTCAGACTTCTCATTAACTGGCAGAGAACTTTTCTTCATGTTTTCTCTCCATAATCTACTCCACATACTCCACTTTCCATCCACATCTCTTCTTTTATTTTTAAGTTAATTTTTATTGGAGTATAGTTGCTTTACAATGTTATACCCGCTTCTGCTGTATAACAAAGTGAATCAGTTATCCCCTCTATTTTAGAATTCCTTTCCATTTCGGTCACCACAGTGTATTGAGTAGAGTTCCCTGTGCTATACAGTACTGTCTCAGAAAGAGCATTTTAGATCTGATTGTCCAAACTGAGGAATTTAATTTCTAATTTACATTTAGCAGCAAGCTTTTGGAGGATTTGTGCAGGAAAATAACACCATCAGGAAGAAACTTTCAGCTACTTTCTAGAGGAGAAACTGGAAGAAAGAGAGATTGGTGACAAGGAGAGAAGTTAGGAGAGTGGTGAACACCTCTGCTTACAGTAATGGCAGGCTTAGTAATTTGGACTAACCATCCCAATGAAGACAACTAAAAATTACTGGATGAAATGTATAAAGAAAGTATCTTTGTTAAGCACTAAGAAACTATGAGACTAAAATCTTCAAGAAGACAAGAACCCAAATAGGAAAGCCCAGCACTCAGAGCCAGTTTTTCCTGAGGGCATTAGCTGAATCTAGAAGAAAGAATTATGGAACTGATCTGTGGTTTTGGTGGCCTGATGGGAAAAGAAAATGAAAGTCAAATCCCACAGCTCCAATGAGTAGGTCTGATGAGCTCTGCCACCACTTTAAGCTGATGATTAGCAACTTTAATTCCACTTGCAATCTAAGTTGCCTTTTGCCAAACAACACAACATGTTCATGGATCCCAAGGATTAGTACACGGACATTAATTATTGATATTATAGATAGAATAAACATCAATTTTGAGTTGGCTAGAAATGAAAATTATTGCAACCTATTTAAGCCCTAATCATTCAGAATCTTTTGGAGTAGAGTCCAGGATTCTATATTTTACCAAGATTCTCAAGTCATTTACAATAAACTTGGGAAATGATGGTTTAGGTTTGTGATCACTGTGGTTTAGTTGCTAAGTTGTGTCTGACTCTTTTGCAACCCCAAGTACTGTAGCCCTCCAGGCTCCTCTGTCCTTGGGATTCTCCAGGCAAGAATATTAGTGTGGGTTGCCATTTCCTTCCCCATGGGATCTTCCAGACCCAGGGAATGAACCCAAATCTCCTGCAATGGCAGGTGGATTTCTTACCTCTAAGCCACCAGGGAAGCCCAATCATTCAGGAGATGCACTTGCTCATTAACAAGTGGCTTTCTTTGTCCAATAAGAATTAACATTCTAAACTAAAGACATTTAATGACAATAGCTTATGCATTTTAGATCTGTGTCCAGCTCTCCTTTCCTCCCTTTTGCATTACTGAAAAATGTTTACTACCAAATTTTTGAGTTAGCTGCTGTTGCTGTAGCCTCTTTTTTGCCCACCTTCTATTCCATGGTTTGCAAACATTTTATTTCTTTTCTTCCTCTCTTCTTACCCATTTCAGGACCACCACTGCTATTCCTACTCTCAAGTCAGGACTGCACTTTGCCAGTGGCTTTGGAAAATAAATGGTGTCTGAGATTTTTAATCCAGAGTCTGCTTGTTACTATTACCTGTCTGGATATTGGTTTTGTCATTTCAATCTCTACTGCCAGACAGCTGTTCCGTGGTGCATTTTTATGAATTGTAGCTGGGTATATCAATTTTTTTTTCATGATGGAAATATAAAAAAGATGAAATCATAATTCAAATTCTGTGAAACTTTGTTTTTAAAAAATCTGTTATAAAAATTCTATAATTTGTTTTATAAAGAGTGATATATAACTACATTACATCAAAGATTAGAGTTTTAAATAAAACTGAAGAAATAAGATTGCCTTCCCTAATTTTCCACTTCATCTCATGTTATCAGATATTTACTATCTAACTGATTCCATATTAGGAAGCATTATTTTTCTTTGTCATTCATATAGGTACAGACAGTGATCTGAATCCTTTTTCAAGGTAAAGTATTATCTATCTGACATCAGGCAAAATGTTTAGCCACTACAGGAACCTATGAGGCAGAAACCAGGCAATATTTATATGAAGCCCTGCCTATCTCTGAATGATTACTAGATGTCAGGCCAAGTAACATTTGTGAACCTCCCATTGCTGACTGACAAAGAGATCTCCACATTTTCATAAAAGTCCAGAACATCATATTTTGTTTAGCACTCAGTGAAGAAGTATATGTCACAGCCAGTGTGTCTGGACTACCTACTTGCATTATGAGATAAACTATGTATATTCAATCCATCTACTATTAATTCATCTGCTATTCCTGCAAAAAATTTGAGGCCTGATGTAATAGCTAATAAAAAAAAAAATAGAAACATAGTTCAAGGAATATTTCTAGCTTATTTTCCAGAAAAGGAAAAATAATCATGATCTCTAATCAGAGGATTTCTAACCCAGGAACACAGATCATGGAATAACTTACTTAAAAACAAAATAAAAAGGGTGAAATCATTTACCCCATCTAATCTCCACTGGCAAAAAAAAAAAAAAAAGTTACGTTCTTGTCTTGAATTTTCCTGAATCTACATCAAATTTCTTAAATGTCATAGCTCCTATTTTCTGATATGTAATATAGAATTAAGGTTTATTTCATGCAGTTATTTTGAAAAGAAATAATGTAATAAAACCCATAATATATTGGTTGACATATAAGTAACTACTCAATAAATTGTAATCACAATGATGCATCATGTCACTACTATTTTTGCTATTTTATTTTAAATTGCTTTTAATTTCATTTAATTTTTAAAATAAAATTTTATTTAAAGTGTAAAACATAATGATCTACTATATATATACAGAGTGAAAACTTTAGTAAAGCTGACTAGCATACAAAATCCCATGGACAGAGGAGCCTGGTAGGCTGCAGTCCATGGGGTTGCTAAGAGTCTGACACGACTTAGCGACTTCACTTTCACTTTTCACTTTCATGCATTGGAGAAGGAAATGGCAACCCACTCCAGTGTTCTTGCTTGCTGAATCCCAGGGACAGGGGAGCATGGTGGGCTGCCATCTATGGGGTTGCACAGAGTCAGATATGACTGAAGCGACTTAGCAGCAGCAGTAGAGTAGCAGCATACCCTTTCACATGGTTACATACAATTGGCCAATGGGTATGTGAAAGATGTTCAATATCACTAAAGGGAAATATAAATCAAAACCACAGCAAGACATCAAATCATACTTGCCAGAATGGCTATTATCAAAGATAAATTATTAATAATAAAGATGACAAGTATTGTTCAGGATGTAGAGAAAACAGAACACCAATACATTTTTGGTTGGAATGTAACCTGGTACAACCATTATGAAAAGCAGTATGCAGAGCCCTCAAAAAACTAAAAGTTGAACTACCATATGATCCAGCAATCTCTCTTCTGCATATATATATAAATGGAATAAAATCAGTGCTTCAAAGTAATATTTGTTTTTACTGTATTTAAAGTAGAAGTCTATATTTAATTCCATAATTTCTGTCATTTGATCCTCCTTTCTATGGAGATTTAGAAAATGAGATAAAGGAATAATGTGGAGAGATTTACGAGTGGAAGTCATTGATTTTAACAAATGTATTAATTCCTAATATGCCCATTATTCCTTTTCTTTTAATTAAGAACAAGAAAACAAAAGAAGTTCAAAAGAGAAAAAAACAATGCAATCAGTCTTTTACTTCTGGTTAGACTCTGTAAAGACTTTTCCAGTCCAGGTTCAATGACGATACTGGATGCTTGGGGCTGGTGCACTGGGACGACCCAGAGGGATGGTATGGGGAGGGAGGAGGGAGGTGGGTTCAGGATGGGGAACACATGTATACCTGTGGCGGATTCATTTTGATATTTGGCAAAACTAATACAATTATGTAAAGTTTAAAAATAGAATAAAATTAATTTAAAAAAAAAAAGACTTTTCAATATTATTTTTTTCTAAGACATTTTTCCCTTTCCATTCCAATCTGATTCCAACCTCCAGAGCCATCCAACAATTTTCATCACTTCATTCTTGTTTGTTGATTCCACCTTTTCTGTCACCAGCCCTATTTTTACCCCAGAAATCAAACTTCTGAAATGTATTTTGAGTGCTACAAAAGACTGCATGAAATTGTTTAAATATGAAGAATAATTATTTTCTCATGCAGATCATTAGTGATTCAAAACATGTGCTTATTTCAAGGAATTCAATGACATATACATTTTTAGAAGGTATTCCTTCTCAGTGAGGAGTGCCTATTTCCTTAAAAACACAAAAGTACTAAGAAAACATTGTAAAAGAGACACACTCCAGTATTCTTGCCTGGAGAATCCTCATGGACAGAAGAGCCTGGAAGGCTACAGTCCATGGGGTTGTAAAGAGTTGGATGTGACTGAGTGACTAAGCACAGCACAGAAATCTTATTTGAATAAGTCTAAATAGAACTGCCTTATGATCCAGCAATCCCACTGCTGGGCATACACACTGAGGAAACCAGAAGGGAAAGAGACACGTGTACCCCAATGTTCATCGCGGCGCTGTTTATAATAGCCAGGACATGGAAGCAACCTGGATGTCCATCAGCAGATGAATGGATAAGAAGGCTGTGGTACATATACACAATGGAGTATTACTCAGCCATTAAAAAGAATACATTTGAATCAGTTCTAATGAGGTGGATGAAACTGGAGACTATTATACAGAGTGAAGTAAGCCAGAAGGAAAAACATAAATACAGTGTACTAACGCATGTGTATGGAATTTAGAAAGATGGTAACGATAACCCTGTATACGAGATAGCAAAAGAGACACTGATGTATAGAACAGTCTTACACTACTGTAAGTTTGTACAGATCATATTCCTAAGATGTGTCTTTGTTTAAGAGGGTCTTGATTACATAAATCATATTTAAAGAAAAAAAAAAAAAAAAAAAAAAAAAAAAAAAAAAAAAAAAAAAAAAAAAAAAAAAAAAAAAAAGAATAAGTCTATGTTGTTATATCTAACAGATAATCATATATTGGTATTGTATTTTTCGATCTTGTTTAAGGTATTATGTGACAGTAGTTGGGAACTCCATGGAAAACAGATAGTAATATTCAATCTTGAATTACCCATGGCAGGATATCATGAGATAAATATTTAGAAAAAATAAAAAATAGGAAAGCATGTCTTGATGCAAACCAATGTATTATTAAGTTAATTGTTGAATAAAATCATTTTTCAAAGAACATCATCAACATTAACGTTCTTAAAGCTCTTTGCTGTCCAGTCTTTAAAAATTTAAGAGAAAGTTTCACAAATTCAAATAAAAAGAGAAAATTGTTTTTTGTCCATTCTATATTCATTTAAAATAAATGGTTGTTGATATATGTCTGTGTGTGTGTGTGTGTATGTATGTTTGTGTGTGTTTGTGCATGTGTGTGAGAGAGAGAGAGACAGAGACAGAGAGAGGTAGAAAGAGCTCTATTGCTACTATAATGCATAATCCATGATGCCTGAGAGGATTCGTTCTTGTTCACTATTCAATCTCACAACCAGAAAGAAAACTGGAGTATCTTTAATTAAAAAATTAGGTAATGTTGTTTTTAGTCTTATTTGTAGAAATATATAAGTTATCAGGATTCTAAAGTTAAAAATTATTTTCTGTTTTTGCATCTTGTTTTATGTGCTTGGATGTTCCAGTGTCTCCTAGTTTGTAGTCTACAGGAACTTGAATAGAATTTGTATCCTACTGTTGTGTGAAAAATGCATAAATCTTAATTATGCTGACTTGGTTTACAGTGATTTTAACCTCTACTATATCCTTCTACTTTTCAATGTATTTATTCTACTAATTTTTGAGAGTTTGATATTGAAACTCCAACTAAAAATCGTAATTTATCTACTTAAAAATAATTGCAACATATAGTGGAACTATATGTAACTTTGTTCTGTATTTTCCAAGTCTCCTGTAAATGTATCGTATTTTCATAATTTAAAATATTAAAAGAGAAAAGAAAACCTATTTTCTGACTTAGGCAACACTTAGACAACCAAGAACTTGATAACAACATGTCTAAGTTTCTGCTTCTTTCCTCCTTCTTATTCCCTAAAACATATCTGTTCCAATTTCCATTCAATATAAACCAGTATTTCTGTAAGTTATAATAAGACTATTAGTCAACCTATTGCAGCCATGGCACTAATATTTAAGTTTAGCTTGAATCACGTCAATATTCTCCCTTTGAATAGGAGATTTGTTGCTTAAGTTTACACTGATAAAATGATATTTTATAGCCATCATCTGTGAAACATCAATATATTTTCTTATAGGTAAATCTTGTGATTGCATGTTTCTAAATAGTTGGAAAGTAAACCATTAAATTAAAGACCATGACTTCCTTTTTCCAGTGTCAGAATGAACTACTGCATTGCTCATAGCTGGACATTTAAGGAGGACATTCAAAGCAATGCTTTTTTTAGATTTTTGTGAAAATTGATTGATATGTCAGGTTCATGTCATATTTCCATAACACAGTACAGTTGCTGGCACAAATTTTATCTTCCATAAACACTTGATAATTGAATGACTTTAATTATTCTCTCATCAGTGTATCATTTGGCACAACCTCTCAGGGTACTGCCACTGTCATACAAAGGGATGAGGAGCAGCAGGATATGGCTGGGGAAAAGAGCCAAATCCAAAAATCTGTTAGGGTAAGAGAGTTCTGGCAGATTCCATTGGTGGGCATACAAGAAATTAATTATGTAGAACTGAATATGTCTGAAAGTATCAGGAGGGAACTGTCGAGCCAGGCAAGCAAGGAATTCAGTTTAGAAAAGTCAGGGAAGGACAAACAGCTACCACTCTATCTATGCACACCTCTGTTTTAGACTATCTGTGTATTTAGTTTGAGCAATTGTCACTGAGAGGATTTTGACAAGGGAAAAGTAGTTATCAGAAAACTAGAATCAAATGAGGAGTTCATTCAAAAACTATACATTTGGATCTGTCAGATCATACATTTAGGTCTGTACTTTTATGAAGGAAAAAAGTCACAAGTGACTATTTATATCAATACCAGTCCTGTTACAGAAAGTAGTCCAACTGTTTATTGAACTGAAATTTTTAATGAGATTTAATGATATTTTTATGAGTCATCATATTAAAGATTGTAATGATGATGACACTGACAACAATATTCTATTGTAAACAAGTTCATCTTTAAGGGTTTTCTGTATTAACACAGACCAATGAAATAACAATTAAATGCATTTCAGTGAAAGCATTTCCATTACAGGTTGAAATATGTAGTCCATGTTAGTAACATCCAGGATAATCTAGTTTAATTCAAAAATACAGGATGAAAATATATAAAAACAATCTTTTCAAGACATTGGCAGTAAAGCCATGGAGGGCAGTTATCTCTGGGAGACGGAAATCAAGGTGAGCCGTGCAATTGCCCCAGCTTATTACCCAGTGACTGCTTCCAAATCACAACAGATTCCTTAAGCAAAGCAATGTCAGAGAGTGTAGGGAGACAGAGACACTTGAGCTTGCAAGGCAGAGTGCCAGAGAAAAGAGATGCAGCGAAAGAAAAGTTCAAAGATCTATACTGGGTCCCCTTAAGTATTCAACAGTACATGGATCAAAGCAGGTATGTGAGGCAATTATCCTGGTCTGGGTAAAGACCCACCCTTAAGAATTAGAGCAGATTTAGTAAAGGTCAGGATCCATGGCCTGTTGGTCAAGTACCCAGAAAGACCCTGCCTCAGTAGAAGTGAATAATTAGCCCTAGACTACTGCCAGTTCTAGTCCCTCCAGACGAACTTTAAAAGTAAGTCTCAAAAGAACCAATTTCCAACTAACTTAACAACCTTTCAGAACAAAGTGCAACAGCATTTAGAAGAGCACAAAAATATCCTTCAACTAACAAGGGGCAAAATTCATAGTAACTGTGGTGTAATCAAAACTTACCAGACAAGCAAATGAGCAGGAAAATATAACCCCTATGAGGAAAAGGGAAATAAATGGAAACAGATCAAGACTAAAACAGATGTCAAAAATGTTATAACCTTGGTCCACAGATTTAAAAAGTTAAACAAAAGACTGAATGTGTTCAGTGTAGATATGAGATATATAAAACAAATCAAATTGCTGGAGAAGAAAATTATAATATTTGAGATGAAACATATACTGTTTGAAATTAACAGCAGATTAGGCACTATAGAAGAAAAGATGGATTATTATGAAGATGTAGCAATAATAACTAATTCAAAACTACTAACAGAAAGGAGAATGGAAAACAATGAACAGAGAATCAGTTAACAATGGGATTTCTTCAAAAGCCCTAACATACATGTATAATTGGAATTCTAAAAGAAGAAGACAGAGTGGGAAACAGGAAAAAATATTTGAGGAAACAATGGTAAAACTAGTCCAAAATTGATCAAAACAATAAACTCACAGATCTAAGACTGGAATGTATCAGGGATATGTTTTTCTTTTTTGGAGTCTGGGGGTAGTAGAAAACAAGAGGGCTTCTGGAATGCTGGTGAAGTTCTATAAGTTGATCTCGGTGCTTATACAGATGCATTCAGTTTGCAAAAAATCATTGGCTAGATACTGCTGTACACTATTCAATAGATATATTTACATTCCAATAAAACATTAACATTGAGAAAATAACAGCACGCCTTTCATAAGGGCATTTTTCAGTACTTGTGATGCTTGCATTAAATAGCCTATGCTCCCACAGGCTGTCATAACATGCTCACAATGAGTTTGACAAGATGGATATCAGAAGGACTATGTCATAATATCTACAAATTTGAATGTTTCCTTTTAAGAACCTGTGCAAAATCTTTCTTCTCTCCATTAAAACTATGTTCATATGCAGGAATAGTGAATTTTAGTCCATGCTAGAACACCACTGGCATACTGCAGTCCCTGGTAAAGAGTTGGACATGACTGAGTGTCTGAAAAACAACAACAGAACACTGAGGATTGTCTCCATCACAAGGTTAACACCTTGTTCAATGTTTCTATCTCTCAGCCCTATTAAAATAATTGCCCATTTGATATCCCCCAAACCTGACTTCTGTGATGAAGAAGACTGTTTTGAAGCACAGTGCTTTGCAAGTATTTTCATTTGCATAGGTTAACTTTCACTTTGTTCAGTATTTCCTTTACTGTGTAGTAGCCACTTATTTTTGCTTTTTTTGGATTGTGCTTTTTAGTGCCATACCCAAAAAATCTTTGCTAAGATTAATGTTATGAATATTTTGAGTGTTTTCTTCTAGGGGTTGAGTTTCATGTGTTACATTTGAATCTCTACGCTTTTTTAGTCTATTTTGTGTATTTTGTATAGTATAAGGCATACTTTTATGCCTTTTTTATGGATATACAGTTTTCCCAATGTCATTTGTTGAAGAGACTATCCTTTCCTCATGGTGTAGTATTGGCACACATGTAGATCATCCCATCATTTATATATGGGTTTATGTCCAGGCTGTCTATTCTTTTCTTTCAGTCTATATATCTGTCTTTATGTCCCTACTATATTGTGGCTTCCTTGGTAGCTCAGCTGGTAAAGAATCTGCCTGAAATTCAGGAGATCCTGGCTCAATTCCTGGGTCTGGAAGATCCGCTCAAGAGATAGGTTGCTGCTGCTGCTGCTGCTGCTAAGTCGCTTCAGTCATGTCTGACTCTGTGCGACCCCATTGATACCCACTGTATTATTCTTCGGTTCAACTGGTGGCTCAGATGGGAAGGAATCTGCCGGTAATGTGGGAGACCTGGGTTCAGTCCCTGGGTTGGGGGGATCCCCTCTCTACCCACTCCAGTATTCTAGCCAGTAGAATTCCATGGACGAAGGAGCCTGGCTGGTTACAGTCCATGGGATTGCAGAGTCATATATGACGGAGCAACTTTCATTATACTGTTTTCATTACTGTAGTTTTGTAATATCTTTTGAAATCAGAAAGTGTGACGATCCAGTTTTGTTCTTTCTCAAGATTGTGTTGGTTATTTGGGGTCCTCTTTGGCTCATATGAATTTCAGGGTTGCTTTTCCTCTTTCTTGAAAAAATATATCATTAGTATTTTAATAGGGATTTGATACAGATGACCCCCAAATAAGATACTATCCAAGAATATATGACACAGTGAATATGCTTGCTTACATGGTAAAGGAATTTTGTTGATGTAATGAATATTACTAATCAGCAAACTTGAAATAAGAAGATTCTGCTGGTAGACTCAGTAAAATCACACAATCCCTTAATAATAGAGGAAGAGCAGGGAGCAAGAGAGATGAGGCAGAAGAGAGTATCTAAATATATAAATTATGAGAATTAAAATGTAATAAAGCTAGAAAATATTTTGGCTTTATTAAAGCTGTTTTACTGTCCCCTAATTAATTATCTGTACAGTCCACAAACCCTAAGTTTCAATGTCCCAATCTTTCAGGTCACAGTGGGAAAGAATTGATATTTTTGATGAGCCTCATTTTTATCTGTATGTAGCTGTATTATCCTCAGTTCTATTGCATTGTAAAAATCTTTCTTCTTTTTATGCCATTCAAATCTCTTCACTATTTGTATATGTTAGTGGAACACTACCATCTTTCCTAAACCACTTCATTTTATTTATTTACTTTAAATAATACTCATTTCATAATTTAAGGTCTTGACTCTCACAAAGGTAAAATTTGTTTTTAATCAACCACTTAGAATTAAAGTCATATGTATATATATATATATATATATATATACACTTATATGTCTATATGTATGTATACATACATATATATGAATTTTTTGGTTTCTTATTTTCAGATACCTATAACTAGTATAGAAATGTGTATTTATCATAATTCAGAAAATTGAAATGAAATTAACATAATTCTAATGACCTATAATTATAACAGATATACTATCATATAACTAGATAGCAATAATGGTATAAAATAATTATTTTCAACCTTATTTATTAAAAGCAAAGCCTGCAACTTTTAAACCTATGTTATTTTATTTAAAATATATGAGGCCAATAATATATGACTATGTATAACTACATTTCTCATTTTGTTTTGACATGATATTTTTTACTTTAAGTTCTTAGAAATAGTGGAATATAATAAGGTTTTTTATTTCCCATTGGATGCTTTAAATATTTCCTATATATCTGCTTATATTCAAAACAATCTTTGAGAAATTTATATGCCTTTTTTTTTTCCTAGAGGCTCAGATGTAAGACATTTTTATCGTTAGTGGTAAATAGATCTGACAACATGTTTAGCCACATTGTCAACAAGATTAATAATATCTGTTAAAGGAAAATTAAAAACATTCTTTTTCATCTAAAAAGAAAAAGTAAATTACTGCAACAAATACACTAATGCTGTTAATCCATTACATTTATAGATTCCATTATGTAAATTCATTAGATTTTTATCCAACATCATTTGTTCAGAATAAAGCAATCTTCCAAGCCATAAATTGAAGCTTGCTAATGGATTCAGATGTTTATATTTTTTAAACACTGGGAGCAGAAATGCAAATACTGTTGAACCACAGATGACTCAGATCATTCACCCACAAATGAAGATGAAAATTTATCAAACAATGAAATGATGATCAGGTGTAAATAAACATCAGAATTTTTTTTTTTCCAAAGGAACACTACCATCCAGTATAATCTGTACTCAGTGCCAATGAGTAAGAAAGTGTTTAATAATAGTTTGCTATGTGTTAGTCACTTCCTGATTCCTAATAGTTCCCTAGCTTTTTATGGATGCTGGTAATTTTGGTTCAAATGAAATATCTCAGGTTGTCTGCTGACTAATTTTTCTCCTTATTTGCTTTTGTTTTCTAGGATTAATACTTAGGATAATTATAAATGTTATAAAACATTAAAAATAAGAGATGAAAGAGAGGGAAAACATTATTTATTTTCATGCTTCAATCAAATTTCATCAGCTCAATGACTTACAACTCCTATTATCCTTGTTAGAATCCTCACCTATCCATTGAATACATAGTATTGTCTCCAAATTCAAGCCTTTAACCTTGGGACCATTTTATTTGTGATGGTAGTGATTTAATGGTCAGTAAGACAGTTTAGTATTCAGAGTTATTGACAATGTTGATAATTAAAAGGAACTCCAAATATGTTGCACTAAGTGTAAAGTTATAATAAAAGTTGCCTTTTTCTTTTGAAGTTGATTATCTTAAACAAGGAAGGTATATATTATATTAGAACTACATAGACATGCTCAGAATGCATTAGGTACATGCCCAAAGGAGCTCATCTTCCTTTTAATTAGGTGACAAAACAAAACAGATGCTATTATTTTATTTAAAAAAATAAATCTCAATGCTTTATAGAACTTTCAAATATTATGTAAGTTAGCAACAGGTCAGAAGCTAAATACACATATAAATTGACCTTTAGTTTTCTAATTTTGTTAAAAAGGTACTTTAACTAAATAGGGATAGAAAAGTAAATATAACTTAAAGGAATATGTTAATGAATAAATATCTAGAGATACACCTATGTTAAATAAATCTAAGCAAATATATGTAGATTTAATTCAGTTCATTAAAATTATAAACCTATTCTTAAAAAGATGCTGTCCTCCTGTCCGCATATGGACACTGTAAAATAAAACAACATAAATAAAAGAAAAAAAAAAGAAGTAAAAGGATCACTGCATCAGTTCTAAAAATGATGGAAGGATAATGCTTTGCAAGGGGATTCCCTGGTAGTTCAGTGGTAAAGAATCTGCCTGCCAATGCAGGAGACACGGATTCAATTCCTGGGTTACAAATATCCCCTGAAGAAGGAAATGGCAAGTCCCTCCAGTATTCTTGCCTGGGAAACCCCATGAACAGAGGGACCTTCAGGGCCACAGTCCATGGTCTCACAAAGAGTTGGACATGACTTAGCAACAAAACAACAACAATGTTTACAAACACAAAGTTTCTGCTAAGCTAGCTTTCCAGGTGGCATCAGTGGTAAAGAATCCACCTGTTAATACAGGAGACGTAAGAGACACGGGTTTGATCCCTGGGTCTGGAAGGTCCTCTGGTGAAGAAAATGGCAACTCTAGTATTCTTACCTGGAGAATCCCATGGATAGAGGAGGCTGGAGGCTTTAGCCCATGGGATAGCAAAGAGTGAGATACAACTGAAGTGACTAAGCACACACATACCATAAATAGGATGTATTTCAATCTATAAGGAAATCCTGAGGTTCAGTTCACAAGTTCTCTTTTCTACAACTCTTGTAACAAGCTGATTGTCCAGTGATTCCATTTTTGAGGACTTCAGTGTAGTCACAAATCTGTACCTTTCCAAGTAGTAATGGACTTCCCTGGTGGCTTAGATGGTAAACCGTCTGCCTACAATGCAGGAGGCCCAGGTTCAAACCCTGGGTCAGGAAGATCCTCTGGAGAAGGAAATGGCAACCCATTCCAGTATTCTTGCCTGGAAAATCTCATGGACAGAGGAGCCTGGTAGGCTACAGTCCACTGGGTCACAAAGAGTCGAACACAACTGAGCAACTTCATTTTCTAATCATGGATAAATTGTTTCACTTTCTATTATGGTATTAAAACTGTGTGTGTGTATATATATATATATATATATATATTTATGTGTGCTGGTTGAATCATCTGAGAAGCAGGCTTCAGGATAATTTAAACATGCAAGGATGTTAGAATTTGGAGAGAACTTCATAAGATTAGGTTAGCCATCTAAATACATGAAATCTGAAAACATAAGGAAAAAAATTAAAAACAGAATAGGTATGAAGTCTATAACTGCTGTGTGCCGGGCAATGTAAGAAATTTCAGCAAGGTTACTACAAAGTCTTTAAACAAAAAACTATCAGAGATACGCAGACCCAGGAATGGGTCTACAAAAGCAGCCTTGCTGAGCTTAATTAATGCCTGAGAGTTCTCTAAGTGGAAGTGTGGATTTAGTGCAAATGTTGAGGTGGATACCAAAGCACTGCCGCCAGATACCTGGGTCAAATATGCTCACTATGGTTGGGGGCATCTATTAGGTACATTCTGTGACTACATTTCTTCATAGAGTTATAAACTTTAGGGAAATGATTTCACAAAATTACATATAGCAGTTTTATCAGTGTTCGATAAATACTTGCTATTATTTGCAGTGGTTAAATACTTGCCTTTGAGTAGTGAAATAAGCTACGGTTCCTGTGTAGACACGGGACTTAGAAGATTAACAGTATTTAAAATTGCAGTTATAGACTTTCTACCTATTCTGTTTTTAGGTTTTTTTTTTATGTTTTCAGATTTCAGTTGTATTTAGATGGCTGACGTAATCTTATGAAGTTCTCTCCAAATTCTCTCTAACATCCTTGCATGTTTAAATTATCCTGAAGCCTGCTTCTCAGATCATTCAACCAGCATACGTGTGTATATATATATATATATGTGTATATATATATATATATATATATATATATTAGTTTAACACAGTTTTAATACCATAATAGAAAGTGAAACAATTTATCCAAGATTAAAAAGTGAAGTTGCTCA
>NW_011495086.1:8433074-8440945 GCF_000754665.1 Bison bison bison | reverse complement strand
TCTTTACTACTAGTGCCACCTGGAAAGCTGCTGCTGCTGCTGCTAAGTCGCTTTAGTCGTGTCTGACTCTGTGCAACCCCATAGACGGCAGCCCACCAGGCTCCCCTGTCCCTGGGATTCTCCAGGCAAGAACACTGGAGTGGGTTGCCATTTCCTTCTCCAATGCATTAAAGTGGAAAGTGAGAGTGAAGTCGCTTAGTCGTATCTGACTCTTAGCGACCCCATGGACTGCAGCCCACCAGGCTCCTCGTCCATGGGATTTTCCAGGCAAGAGTACCAGAGTGGGGTGCCATTGCCTTCTCCGACCTAGAAAGCTAGCTTAGCAGAAACTTTGTGTTTGTAAATATTGTTGTTGTTTAGTTGCTAAGTCATGTCCAACTCTTTGTACCACCATGGACTGTCGCCCTGAAGGTCCCTCTGTTCATGGAATTTCCCATTCAAGAATACTGGAGGGACTTGCCATTTCCTTCTTCAGGGGATATTTGTAACCCAGGAATTGAATCCGTGTCTCCTGCATTGGCAGGCAGATTCTTTACCACTGAGCCACCAGGGAATTCCCTTGTAAAGCATTATCCTTTCATAATTTTTAGAACTGATGCAGTGTTCCTTTTACTTCTTTTTTTTTTCTTTTATTTATGTTATTTTATTTTACTGTCCATATGTGGACAGGAAGACAGCATAATGATTTTAGACAAAAGGAAAACAAAAGCACTTGACATTTCTAAAGACATAATTATACTCAAAGGTAGCATTTTATACCTGTTCTATGATACTTCAGTTACAATGAATATTCTATGTTCAAATTTAGACCATACTCAAAGAGTGACATTAACAAGCTTGAATGAGTGTGGATGAAGATGAGAGAAGTGCTCAGAGACAAGAACAATATGAAAACTAAAAATGGCTTTTCCCTCTGAGCAGAGTGCCTTATTTCTTCTCTCCACCCTGAATTCCTTTCAGTGAGTATTGAAGGTCAGCAGCTGCCATAGCATATGATTTAATCTTTGTAGAAGTAGATAAGGTGGCAAGTGCCCATGGCAAGTACCAATTTGAAGTTGACTTTATTTTACACATTGGCTTTCCAGGTGGCACAGTGGTAAAGAATCTGGCTGCCAACTCAGAAGACACAAAAGATATGGGTTCAATCCCTGGGTCAGCAAGATACTCTGGAGTAAGAAATGGCAACCCATTCCAGTATGCTTGCCTGGAAAATTCCATGGACAAGTACTTAGCAGGGTACAATCTATGGGGTAACAAAGATTCAGACACAACTCAGCATATACGCTCTTTTTTTCATTATACACCATCCCATAATATTCTAGCATTAGAATCTTACTATTTTTTAGTTAGTAAGGTTATATTTTCAGTTATTAACAGATGAGTACATGTTGTTAAACAGTGAACGTTATGTAAATATACTAATGAAAATTCATGATAGTAACTTCTGATAATACAGATAGATATTCAACTGCTCCAAGTCAACTACTCTAAATTATCTCTACCAGACTAAGGAAAAAAGACTTTTGTCTATATAACCTATATATATTTTATAATGCTCTTCATACTTATATAAATCATATTAGCAAAATAATGATAATAAATAAATTCTGTTCATTTAAGGGAAAAAAATGTATTCACAGAGACAGGATGAACCTGTCTGTTATATTGAACACTAAATCACAGAAAAAGTGTTCAGAAATCCTATGCTTCCCTAACAAGCTGTGTGTGTGCGTGTGAGTGTGTGTTAGATGCTCAGTCATGTCTGACTCTGCAACCCCATGGACTGTAGCATGCCAGGCTACTCTGTCCATGGGATTCTCCAGGCAAGAATACAGGAGTGCGCTGCCATTTCTTTTTCCAGAGGATGTTCCCAAACCAAAGACTGAACCCAGGTCTCCTGCATTGTAGACAGATTCTTTACAGTCTGAATCATCAGGGAAGCTGCATTGTGTAATTAAAAATTTGACTATTCCTTCAAAGCTTCCAGACATTATTGTTTCTTTTTCTCCCCTTTCATCTTTTTTTTTAATTCATTTTTTACTCACAAAGAAATAATTTACCTAAACATGAAAATAAGGTAAAATGACAACTGATTACTTAATATTCTGATGTGTATTTTTATAAGAAATGATAATTCAAAGCTTGAAATTTGTGGCTCTGCAGAAAAGCTGTCTTTTAGCTAACTTCACTCTTACTTGTGTAGTCTTTCTTTAATGAGTTCTTCAAACACCTATGGACATAATCTACTATAATTAGAGAAAAATTTTAACCTGAACCAAAACTGAATGACTTTGGCACTATATATTATTTTGAATCATTGAAGTTTTGAATATGATTTGAAGTTACTTTTCTAAATAGTGTTTGATAGATTATAGCAATTCATTCACCCCTAATTATGATTCAAAATATCACTTCAAAGTTTTGAAATATGTAATTTACATTGAGGGCCTCGGTTTAGTCATTTGATTGCTTTCAGTTTCCTTCTATTTTTCTGAGATAGTTCAAATTATTGGTCATAAACTTCTGTCCTGTAGGCCATGAAAAACCAGATTTATGTGCATTGTGAAAAAAGAGAATAGATACTGTACTAAAGTTGACAGTCATTGTAACTGACACAGACTTAAAAGTTTTTAGTAGTATAAATGGAAAAATGCACAATGTGGTAATGTCAATTTATGAGAGCTTACACTTGTTTGTGTCAAGTGTCTAAGCTTCTGTCTTATATCTTTAGTTTACTTGACTGTTAAGATCCAGTAAATTTTAGAGGTCCCCACTTCTAAGACCTTATCAGGATAGAAACCGTTACCAACAGACTGGAAGAAAATGCAGATAACTGACATTTACACAGTAAATTATTTCAACTATTGCAGTTTCTTTAATCACACACTGTGTGTCTGCCACTTCTAATAACAGCTTGATGTCTGGCAGACATTCTGCCTTATCTCTGAATTTCACTGCTTGTGTTATCCTTTGTGAATAACTTCTAGTCATTATGTACATTCTTAGATTAACGTTCAATTAGTTTCATTGCTTCCACACACTTCTGTTGCTCAGAACTAACTGACACTGATACCTGGTCTAATCTGACCCCCACATTCCTTCTACTTCTGTAAGTTTCCATAGACGAGGTACCTGCTGCACTTGTTTGTAGAAACCGTTTCTTGATTTAAAATTAAAAACTGAAAGGTTCTCTTTTGTATGGTCATATTGAATATAATATTGTGTTTCTATTTTCTCTCTGAACTCACTTGCTTTCTCCTAAATTGCACCAATAAAAAAATGGCATATTTTTATTAATGTTTACTTTTAAGTAATGTTTAATATCCCTTCTCCTTAATTTAGAGTTGGAATAAAAACAAGTGTTTATGTGTCTCTTATGACATAACTTTGACTTCTATGAATCTCTGATCTATGAACTAAAATATTCCTTCTATCTCTGTTCTATAAAAACTCAACAGAATTTTCTAATCAAATTGAGAAATGTATTTTTTCTTAAAACTACTAACTGTATTTTTATGTGACATTTTAAATATATTAATCAGACCCTCCTGAAGTATTTAAATACTATATCAATATGTTTTTAAAGCACTGTTAGACATTCATCCCTCCTAGATAAAATCTATCTACATTTTTTATATGTCAACTTGTGTTTTCTCTACTTCTTGAGTCTAGTCTATATCTTTAAATTAACAGTCTAGGAATATGAAGTTAACAAGAATTATTTTTAATTTATTATTTAAGCTCCAGCTTCTTGACTTGTGAGTAAAATTAAAAGGTCTGCCAGTATTTTACTCTGCTTATTCATTTACACACAATTAAATTTCAAGACATATGAAAGTTGTTCATGATTTATATGTTAACTAGTATTTGTAGTTATAAACTAAAGTTTAAAATCCTATATATACCTATTCTTTCTGTTTCACCCATATTAGCTATTTTGAACTGATTTTTGTTCAACGTATGTGTGCTCAGTCACTCAGTCTTGTCCGACTCTTTGTGATGCTATGGATTGTTGCCTGCCAGGCTCCTTTCTCCATGGGATTTTCCATGCAAGAAAACTGGGGTGGGTTGCCATTTTCTCCTCCAGAGGATCTTCCCGACCCAGGGGTGGAACCCATGTCTTTTGCATTTCCTGCATTGACAGGTGGATTCTTTACCACTGAGCCACCTGGGCAGCTGAATATTTGTTTAATAGGTTTAGTTAAAAGATAAAATTCTTAGTGGATTAATTATACTAGAAAGCGTTATCATTTTTTCTATTTATATCCTGTAAAAACTTGAAATTTAAAGAGAGAAATTTTTATTGGAAAGTGATTTTATTATTAGATCACTATTATGAGTGTTACATTATTTTACTTTCTGAAATAACACTTATTACAACTGTATAATGAACTAAGGTATGTTTGTACTCAGTTTCTCAGTCCCATCCAACTTTATGCAACCCCATAGACTGTGGCCCACCAGGCTCCTCTGTCCATGGGATTTCTCAGGCAAGAATAATGAAGTGGATTGCCATATCACCTCGAGGGGTATCTTTCTGACTCAGTAATCAAACCCATGTCTCCCTGTGTCTCCTACAGTGGCAGGTAGATTCTTTATCACCAAGCCACCTGCTGCTGCTGCTGCTAAGTCACTTCAGTCGTGTCTGACTCTGTTCAACCACATAGATGGCAGCCCACCAGGCTCCCCTGTCCCTGGGATTCTCCAGGCAAGAACACTGGAGTGGGTTGCCATTTCCTTCTCCAATGCAAGAAAGTGAAAAGTGAAAGTGAAGTCACTCAGTCATGTCTGACTCTTGGGAATCCCATAATGAACTAGTTGTTGTTGCTCAGTTGCTAAGCTGTGTCCAACTCTTTATGACCCCATGAACTGCAGCATGCCAGACTTCTCTATCCTTCACTATCTCTCAAAGTTTGTTCAAAGTCATGTTAATTGAGTTGGTGATGCATCCAACTATCTCATCCTCTATTGCCCCCTTCTCCTCTTGCTAGTAAATTCCATTAGAGGCACATAATCTTAAAGTAAGATATGTTTTTTAAAGTTAATGATATTTAATTCTAAGATGGCTAATGGTTATAAAGAATAGAAAATATTATAATGCTACATAAGTAGTGAATATATAGCCTTCAAAAGAACATAAGCATTAGACCCAGAGGGCTTCCTTCTCACTGTGGTATATTGTTTTTCCACAAAGAGATAGGAAGTATATAAAGAATAAAGCTGCTGGGAATCTTATACTCTGACAGTCAATCCAGATGCTTTGTGCTCTGAATTTAACTGGAAGTCAATTATTGACAGGAAAATAAATATTTTGATTCAGAAGCTCCATTTAACATTTAAGAAAAAAATAGAAAAACTTAACTGATTTTTAAGGTAACAATTCTAAGGCTGTTCTCTAAAATAAAGAGAAGCCTTTTTAAACTATAAATTTGATATTATTAAATAAAAGGAAATTTAAAAATATACTTCATTTGAATATCTACATATATATTAATGGAAACTTATTTTACAACAATCATTGCATATATATGTATATATGATACATACATTCACTTTTAAAATATTTTTGTAAGATACTATAGATTCCAGGTCATTTGAGGATAGCAAGTCACATTTACAGGATTTCCTGGTGGCTCAGATGATACAGAATCCACCTGAAATGCAGGAGAAATGGGTTCAATTGCTGGGTTGGGTTGGGAAGATCCCCTGGAGAAGGAAATGGCAACCCACTCCAGTATTCTTGCCTGAAGAATCCCATGGTCAGAGGAGTCTGGTGGGTTACAGTCCCTGGGGTGACAAAGGGTTAGACATGACTGAGTGATGAAGCATGCATGCTCCTGGGAAGATACATTTAAAGAAGTCAAAGACAAATGGTTTGATAGCATACAAACCAGACCTATAGGATCAATATTTATTGGGGGAAATGCAGGGAGCCCAGAGCAATCACAGGTTTGTAAGTATCCAGTTTTCCTTGTCTTCTGAGACTTTTCATTATATCCATGAGGGGACATTTTATGCATTGTAAAGAAAATTTGACTCTGAGACTGTGGGCATTATTGCTGCAAAACGTTAGAATGTTAGCTACCCCACACACACACACACCTGTGATAAAGCTGGATTGGAATTCAAAATCTTTATCACATATACCATTCTCTTAAAGATCATGAACTCCTTATTGCCAAATTCAGACTTAAATTGAAGAAAGTAGGGAAAACCACTAGACCATTCAAATATGAACTAAATCAAATCCCTTACGATTATACAGTGGAAGTGACAAATAGATTTATGGGATAGATAGAGTGCCTGAAGAACTATGGATGGAAGTTCATGACATCGTAGAGGAGGCAGGGATAAGACCATCCCCAAGAAAAAGGAATGCAAAAAGGCAGAATGGTTGTCTAAGGAGGCTTTACAAATAGCTGAGAAAAGAAGAAAAGCTAAAAGCAAAGAGAAAAGGAAGGATATATCCGTCTGAATGCAGAGTTCCGAAGAATAGCAAGGAGAGAGAAGAAAGCTTTTCTCAGTGATCAAAGCAAAGAAATAGAGAAAAATAGAATGGGAAAAACTAGATATTTCTTCAAGGAAGTTAGAGATACCAAGGGAAAACTTCATGCAAAGATGGGCACAATAAAGGACAGAAATGGTTTGGACCTAAAAGAAGCAGAAGATATTAAGAAGAGGTGGCAAGAACACACAGAAGAACAATACAAAAAAGATCTTCATAACCCAGATAACCATGATCCTGTGATCACTCACTTAGAGCCAGATATAATCCTGGAATGTGAAGTCAAGCAAGCCTTAGGAAACATCACAAGAACAAAGCTAATGGAAATGATGGAATTCCAGTTGAGCTATTTCAAATCCTAAAAGATGATGCTGTGAAAGTGCTAAACTCAATATGCCATCAAATTTGGAAAACTCAGCAGTGGCCACAGGAATGGAAAAGGTCAGTCGTCATTCCAATTCCAAAGTAAGACAATGCCAAAGAATGTTCAAACTACCACACAATTGTGCTCATCTCACATGCTAGCAAAATAATGCTCAAAGTTCTCCAATTCAGGTTTCATGGTTCATGAACTGTGAAATTCCAGCTGTTCAAGCTGGAATTAGAAAAGACAGAGCAAGAAAGTTCCAGAAAAAACATCTATTTCTGCTTTATTGACTATGCCAAAGCCCTTGACTGTGTGGATCACAATAAACTGTGGAAAACTCTGAAAGAGATGGGCATACCAGACCACTTGACCTGCCTCTTGAGAAATCTATATGCAGGTCAGGAAGCAAAAGTTAGAACCGAACACAGAATAACACACTGGTTCCAAATAGGAAAAGGAGAATGTCAAGGCTGTATATTGTCACCGTGCTTATTTAACTTCTATGCAGAGTACATCATGAGAAATGCTGGACTGGAAAAAACACAAGCTGGAATCAAGATTGTCGGGAGAAATATCAATAACCTCAGATATGCAGATGACACCACCCTTAGGGCAGAAAGTGAAGAGGAATTAAAAAGCCTCTTGATGAAGGTGAAAGTGGAGAGTGAAAAAGTTGGCTTAAAGCTCAACATTCAGAAAATGAAGATCATAGCATCTGGTCCCATCACTTCATGGGAAACAGATGGGGAAACAATGGAACCAGTGTCAGACTTTATTTTTCTGGGCTCCAAAATCACTGCGGATGATGACTGCAGCCAGGAAATTAAAAGATACTTAGTCTTTGGAAGAAAAGTTATGAGCAACCTAGATAGCATATTGAAAAGCAGAGACATTATTTGCCAACAAAGGTCTGTCTAGTCAAGGCTATGGTTTTTCCAGTGGTCATGTATCTATGTGAGAGTTGGACTGTGAAGAAAGCTGAGTGCTGAAGAATTGATG
>NW_011495086.1:8432628-8432974 GCF_000754665.1 Bison bison bison | reverse complement strand
ATGAGGCTCGATAAAGGACAGAAATGGTATGGACCTAACAGAAGACAGAAGATATTAAGAACAGATGGCAAGAATACACAGAAGAACTGTACAAAAGAATCTTCACAACCCAGATAATCACAATGGTGTGATCACTCACCTAGAGCCAGATATCCTGGAATGTGAAGTCAAGTGGGCCTTAGAAAGCATCAGTACGTAACAAAGCTAGTGGAGGTGATGGAATTCCAGTTGAGCTATTCCAAATCCTGAAAGCTGATGGTGTGCAAGTGCTGCAGTCAATATGCCAGCAAATTTGGAAAACTCAGCAGTGGCCACAGGACTGGAAAAGGTCAGTTTTCATTCCAAT
>NW_011495086.1:8428744-8432528 GCF_000754665.1 Bison bison bison | reverse complement strand
AAAAGTTATGAGCAACCTAGATAGCATATTGAAAAGCAGAGACATTATTTGCCAACAAAGGTCTGTCTAGTCAAGGCTATGGTTTTTCCAGTGGTCATGTATCTGTGTGAGAGTTGGACTGTGAAGAAAGCTGAGTGCTGAAGAATTGATGCTTTTGAACTGTGCTGTTGGAGAAGACTCTTGAGAGTCCCTTGGACTTCAAGGAGATCCAACCAGTCCATTCTGAAGGAGATCAGCCTTAGGATTTCTTTGGAAGGAATGATGCTAAAGCTGAGACCCAGGTACTTTGGCCACCTCATGCGAAGAGTTGACTCATTGGAAAAGACTCTGATGCTCGGAGGGATTGGGGGCAGGAGGAGTAGGGGATGACAGAGGATGAGATGGCTGGATGGCATCACCGACTCGATGTACATGAGTTTGGGTGAACTCCGGGAATTGGTGATGAACAGCGAGGCCTGGCATGCTGCAATTCACGGGGTCGCAAAGAGCTGGACACGTCTGAGCGACTGAGCAGTAGCAGCAGAGTTGATTAATGAAAAAAAATATGACCACAGGGAGCCAATACCAAACACTTTCATGGGTGATTCTGCAGTCAGTTTGCATGAAGTTCCAGGTGTCCCTAGTGATAAAAAAAAATCTGCTTGCCAGTGCGACAGACACAAGAGAGGTGGGTTCAATTCCTGGGTCAGGAAGATTCCCTGAAAGAAGGTATGGAAACCCACCCCAGTATTCTTCCCTGGAGAATCTCATGAACAGAGGAGTCTGGTGACAGTGTATAGAATCACAAAGAGTAGGAACACTACTGAAGTTGATTTAGCATGCATATACCTCATAGCACCAGACTGTCCAGAAGGGACTGAAGGGGCTACCATCTAGAAGGTGAAGATATTGAATTTCAAAAATGCACAACATGAAAGTTGCGAGTTAAGTTTTATTGGGGGCAAAAGGAGGACCGCAGCCCAGGAGCCAGCACCTCAGATAGCTCTGAGAAACTACTCCAAAGAGGTGTATGTCTGGGGAGAGGGGTAGTTCAATATATGTGATTTTGGTGAAAGGGGAGTTCATGCAATCAAAAGCCTTTGCAAAATTTTCTGCTAGTTATGAGGAGCTGATGTCACCATGAAGGGATTCAGTGTTTTTCTAGATATGTGGATGCAAAGACTGAGCTCATAAAATCAGGTCCTGAAAATATGGATCTGAAGACATGTTCTGCCAGTTTTCCCAGAGCACAGAGATTCTCATTTCTACTCTCCAGCCTTAGCTACTTTCATTATCAGTTGAAGGTCAGCAGCTGCAGCAGCACATGACTGAATCCTTGTAGAGGTGGATAGCAAGTGTCTATGGTAAGTAATGGTGTGTAGTTGGCAAGAGTAAGAATTTTTGTGACTGGGTTTTCCTAAATGAAAGACAACTCTTCTTCCCATCACTATTCTTTCTTCCTTTTTTAAGTTAAAAAGCAGAGACATCACTTTACTGACAAAGGTCTGTATAGACAACTCTGTGGTTTTTCCAGTAGTCATGTACGGATGTGAGAGTGTGACTGTAAAGAAGGCTGAGTTCTAAAGAATTGATTCTTTCAAATTGTAGTGCTGGAGAAGACTCTTGAGAGTCCCTTGGGCAGCAAGGAGATCAAATCAGTGAATTCTAAAGAAAATCAAAGGAAATCAGCCCTGAATATTCATTGTAAGGGCTGATGCTGAAGTTGAAGCTCCAACACTTTGGCCCACCTGATGCAAAGAGCTGACTCATTAGAAAAGATCCTGATGCTTGGAAAGACTGAGGGAAGGGGGGAAACGGGGCAACAGAGGATGAGATGATTAGATGGCATCACCGACTCAATGGACATGAGTTTGAGCAAATTCAAGGAGATGGTGAAGGATAGATAATGCTGGAGTGCTGCAGTCTATGGGGTTGTAAAGAGTCAGGCATGACTTAGGTACTGAATAACAGCAAACTTCCTTCAAACACTGTTAATAAATTTAATGAATTTATACATAAATTTCCAAATTATCCATTTATAAATCTATTTACCAAATATAACTTCTGCTTTTTGAATACTGAATACCAGGCCCTTTGCTTCATGTAGGTAAGTGATTGTAAAAACAAAATTGTATTTTCCACAGGCTTCTGCACATGGCAAAAATATTTTGTGTGAGATAAATTGTGATTTTTCTATATGAGACAGATATAAAGATATATAGATGCATTCTCAGATGATTCTTCCAAGTTTCAATATAGGACATTAACTTTATGAGTAAGGGGGGCAGGGAGTTTTATATCTAATATGTGTGAAAATTGTCTGGTAGAAATATTTCTGAACTTAGTTCAGTTCATTTCAGTCACTCAGTCATGTCCGACTCTTTGCCACCCAATGGACCATAGCACATCAGGTTCCCTGTCCAACACCAACTCCTGGAGCTTGCTCAAACTCATGTCCATTGAGCCGGTGATGTCTGAGCTTCAAGTTCTTTGATGCGAATTTTGTTAAATTAATTAAAGAGACAGCCATTAGAACAATGTACCTCTAATGCTATGGACACCTACATAGGCAAACCAAAATCTAAGCCTGTAAGTCCGTCAAAGTTATGAATTACAAATGAGACTTTAAGCTATGGACAATCAATGATTTTCTTAATCAATTCCACCTTATATTTATATAATTTATTCCTGTGTTATTGGTGGAGGGCTCTTAAACAGTTCCAGCTTGGCACTACCTGATTCAAATTTGCCTAGCTCAAATAATCTTTTAACATTTTAATATGCTTCAGTTTTCGATGCTGTGCTTTGTTGCTCAGCGAGGTCTGACTCTTTGCAACCCTATGGACTGTAACCTGCTAGACTCCTAGTCCATGGAGTTCTCTAGGCAAGAATATAGGAGTCGGTTGCCATGCCCTCCTCCAGGGAAACTTCCTAACCCAAGGAAAGAACCCATGTCTCCCATATTGCTGGTGAATTCTTTACCATCTAAGCCACCGGGGAAGACCAAGAATACTGGAGTGAGTAGCCTATACCTTCTCCAGGGAAACTTCCAGACCCAAGAATCAAAACAGTGTCTCCTGCATTGCAGGTGGATTCTTTATCAACTGAGTTGCCCAGGAAACCCACACTCCAAGTTTACCTTTTAACAATTCCAAATCAAGCTCACACACAAACAAAAAAATTAATCTTTTTAGGAAATACTGAGAATACACAATGTAATAAATCACAGGATATTTGCTAATGAGTAGAAACTTAAAAGAGATGAGAATATTTATAATTTGAGGTATTAAATTTAGAAGTTCCAGAAATGTGTTTATAGGGCTTATATTGCCTTCTATAGCCTTAAGTATCCATTTAATGTGTATTACATAACCTGTGTACAAGTGACTGCTTTCAGTTGAGCTCAACAGCTCAGTCATGTCTGACTCTTTGCAGCTCCATGGGCTGGAGCACTCCAGGCTTCCCTGTCCATCAACCAGCTCCTAGATCTTGCTCAGACTCATGTCCATTGAGTTGGTGATGTCATCCAACCACTTCATCCTATGTTGCCCCTTATAATCCTGCCTTCAATCTTGTCCAGCATCACGGACTTTTCCATTGAATCAGTTCTTCACATCAGGTGGCCAAAGTATTGGAGCTTCAGCTTCAGCATCAGTCCTTCCAATGAATATTCAGATCTGATTTCCTTTACGATTGAGTTGTGTGATCTCCTTTCTGTCCAAGGGATTCTCAAGAGTCTTCTCCAACACCACAGTTCAAAAGCATCAGTTCTTCAGTGCTCAGCTTTCTTTATGGATCAACTCTC
>NW_011495086.1:8427960-8428644 GCF_000754665.1 Bison bison bison | reverse complement strand
AAGCCACAACTAGAAGATCCCACGTGCTGTGACAAAGATCCCACATACCAAAACTGAAAGATTCTGTATGCTGTAACTTAAGATCCCCACGCCACAATTAAATTCCTGCTTGCTGTAACTAAAAAGATCCCACGTGCCCCAACTAAAGATCCACATGCCACTACAAAGATCCCACATAGCACCACTAAAAGATCCTACAGGCCACAACTAAAGATCCCACATGCTGCCACCAAATAGCCTACATGCCACAACTAAAATATCCCACATGCTACAAATAAAAAGATCCTGCATGCTGCAACAAAGATTCTGCATAGCACCATTAAAAAGATCCCACATGTTGTACCAAGATCTCACATGTGGCAACTAAAACACCTTGCATCTCTCAACTAAAATGTCCCACATGTCACAAGTAAAAAGCTAACTCGAATGCCACAACAAAGATCTTACATGCCACAACCAAAAAGATCCAGCAAGCCACAACTAAAAGACCCTGCATGCTGCAACAAAGATCCCACATGCTATAACTAAAGATCCCGCATGTCACAACAAAATCGGACATGTTGCAACAAAGATCTCACATTCTCCAACTAAAAATATCTTGCATGTTCCAACTAAATGATCCCACATGCCTGAACTAAAATATCTCACATGCCACAGCTATGATCCCATATACTGCAACAAATA
>NW_011495086.1:8425750-8427860 GCF_000754665.1 Bison bison bison | reverse complement strand
GGGATTGGAATGAAAACTGACCTTTTCCAGTCCTGTGGCCACTGCTGAGTTTTCCAAATTTGCTGTCATATGGAGTGCAACACTTTCACAGCATCATCTTTTAGGATTTGAAATAGCTCAACTGGAATTCTGTCAGTTCCACTAGCTTTTTTCATAGTGATGCTTCCTAAGGCCCACCTGACTTCACGCTCCAGGGTGTCTGGGTCTAGGTGAGTGATCACACCATCATGGTTAGCTGGGTCATGAAGATCTTTTTTTTGTAGTTCTTCCATGTATTCTTGCCACGTCTTCTTAATATCTTCTCTTTTTTTTAGGCCCATACAGTTTCTGTCCTTTATTGTGCTCATCTTTGCATGAAACATTCCCTTGGTATCTCTAATTTTCTTGAAAACATCTCTAGTCTTGCTCATTCTATTGTTCCCCTCTATTTCTTTGCATTGATCACTTAGGAAAGCTTTGTTCCTTCTCCTTGGTATTCTTTGGAACACTGCATTTGGATGGATATATCTTTCTTTTTCTCCTTTGCCTTTCACTTCTCTTCTTTTCTCAACTATTTGTAAGGCCTCCTCAGAAACCCATTTTGCCCTTTTTGCGTTTCTTCTTCTTGGAGATGTTTTTGGTAACCACCTCTTGTACAATGTTATAAACCTTTGTCCATGGTTCTTCCTGCACTCTGTCTATCGGATCTAATCCCTTTAATTATTTGTCACTTCCATTTGATTCATGTCACACCTGAGTAGCCTACTGGCTTTCCCTAGTTTCTTCAATTCGAGTCTGAATTTTACAATTATAAGTTTATGATATGAGCCTCAGGTGTTCCTCATTTTGTTTTTGCTGAAAGTATAGAGCTTCTCCATCTCTGGTTGCAAAGAATATGATCTCTCTGATTTTGGTATTTACCATATGGTGATGCCCATGTGTAGAGTTGTCTCTCATGTTGTGGGAAGAGTGTGTTTGCTATGCCAGTGTGCTCTCTTTGCAATACTGTTAGCCTTTGCCATGTTTCATTTTGTACTCCATGGCCAAACTTGCCTTTACTCTAGGTTTCTCTTGACTTCCTACTCTTGCATTCCAGTCCCCTATAATGAAAAGACATTTTTTTTTTTTTTTTTTAGTGTTAGTTCTAGAAGGTCTTGTTGGTCTTCATAGAACTGTTCAACTTCAGCTTCTTCAGCATTAGTGGTTGGGGCATAGACTTGAATTACTTTGCTAGAGAATGTTTTGCCTTGGAAATGATGAGACATCATTCTATCTTTTTTTGAGATAGCACTGAAGTACTGCATTTCAGACTTTTTTGTTGACTATGAGGACTACTCCATTTATTCTAAGGGATTCTTACTCATAGTAGTAGATATAATGGTCATCTGAATTAAATTTGCCCATTCCAGTACATTTTAGTTCACTGATTCCTAAAATGTCAATGTTCACTCTTGTCATCTCCTGTTTGACTGCTTCCAATTTATGGACCTAACATTATAGGTTCCATGGCAATATTGTTCTTTACAACATTGGAGTTTATTTCTATCACCAGTCACATCCACAACTGGGCATTGTTTTCACTTTGGCTCAGCATCTTTATTCTTTTGGGAGCTATTTCTCCACTCTTCTCCAGTAGCATATTGGACACCTACTAAACTAGGATTTCATCTTTCAGTGTCATATCTTTTTGCCTTTTCATACTGTTCATTGGGTTTGCAAGGCAAGAATATTGAAGTGGTTTGTCATTTCCTTCTCCAATGGACCATGTTTTGTCAGAACCCTTCACCATGATCCATCCAATGAGGTGGCCCTACATGGCATGGCTCCTACTTTCATTGAGTTAGACAACACTGTGCTCTAAGTGATCAGTTTCGTTAGTTTTCCATAATTGTGGTTTCCATTCTGTCTGCCCTCTGATGGGTAAGGATAAGAGGCTTATGGAAGCTTCCATATGGGAGGGACTGGCTGTGAGAAATTTGCTTCTTACTTTGATTGGCCTTGGAATACAGAATGAAGCAGGGCAAAGACTAAGAGAGTTTTGCCAAGAAAATGCACTGGTCATAGCAAGCACCCTCTTCCAACAACACAAGAGAAGACTCTACACATGGACATCACCAGATGGTCAACACCG
>NW_011495086.1:8424549-8425650 GCF_000754665.1 Bison bison bison | reverse complement strand
ATACCAAAATGAAAAGATCCCATATGCCACAACTAAAGATCCCCCATGCTGCAACAAAGATCCCATATACCACAACTATAAATATCCCCCACGCTACAATGAAGAGTCTGCCTGCCACCATTAAAAAGATCCTGTGTGCCACAACAAAGATCCCACATACCGCAGGTAAAGACCTCATGTGCTACAACAAAATCCTATATGCTGCAATGCAGATCATGCATGTGGCAACTAGAAGGATCTTGCATTTCCCAACTGATAGATGCCACATGCTGTGACTAAAATATCCCACATACCACAACTAATAGATTCTGCATGGTGTAACTAAGATCCTACATATCACAACAAATATCCCAATACCACAATTAAAAGATCCTGCATGTTGCAACAAAGATCCTGCAAACCAAAACTAAAAGATTCTGTATGTAGGAAGTAAAGATGCCCCATGCCACAACTAAAGATCTTGCTTACTGCAACTAAAAGATCCCACACGTCACAACTAAAAGTTCCTACATGACACAATAAAGATCCCACATATCGCAACAAATATCCGCATAGCACAAGTAAAAGATCTCACAAGCTGCAACCAAACATATTCCTCATTCTGCAACTAAAAGATCCTACATGCAACAACTAAAAGATCATATATGCTGTAACTAAAGATTTACATGCAACTACAAAGATCCCACACACTACAACTAAAAGATCCCCCATGCCACAACCAAAGGTCCTGCATGCCACCACAAGATCCCACACACTACAACTAAAAGATCCCCCATGCCACAACCAAAGATCCTGCATGCCACCACAAAATCCCACACACCAAAGCTAAAAGATCCCATAGGCTGCAACTAAACAACCCGCCAACTAAAAATAAATATCCCACATGCCCTGACTTAAGAGATGCTGCATGAAAGCAATGAAGATCTCATGTGCCACAACTAAGACCCAACATAAACTAATAAGTTAAATACGTATTTTTTAATGTATTTATTTTAATTGGAGGCTAATTACTTTACAATATTGTATTGGTTCTGCTCCACATCAACATGAATCCGCCACAGGCGTACACGTGTTCCCCATCCTGAACTCCCACCTCCCACC
>NW_011495086.1:8423901-8424449 GCF_000754665.1 Bison bison bison | reverse complement strand
AGATGAATGCCTGTCCTCCCCGGGTGCGTCTGGAATGCAACCCCGAGATCCCTGTCGCCCCTGGAGAGGAACATTGGCTTCTGGACACAAGCCTAGATGAGGTCTCTTGGCCCTGCAGTCACTCGAGAGCAACCCACAGCTTTCCTTCGCAACTCGTGTGGAAGATTGGACTTGCCTGGGCCAACACAAGAGGCAGCCTGAATTCCCCGTCGTAACTCGAGAATCCCGCCGTAACTCGAGAAAAACCACGTGGCTCCCCCGTCATCGCAAGATGAAGCCCTTTCCCGCTACAGCGTCTCAGGAGAAGTCCCACGTTAGGAATTGGAGGTCGAAAGGGCACTTGGCACCCTTGATGCGACCCACAAAGTTCCCCGAAATCCCGGTCTCCCTCGAGAGGAACACTGAGGTTTTCCAGCACCCCCTCCTCTGAGCCCTTTCTCCCCTCCTGATCTGGACAGGAGGGTCGACTCCCCTGCTTTGTCTGGAAGGGGTTTCCGACCATCCGGTCGCACCTCAGGATGAGGCCGGTCTCACGAAGACATTCCAGA
>NW_011495086.1:8423490-8423801 GCF_000754665.1 Bison bison bison | reverse complement strand
GGAGCCAAACAAAAACAATACCCAGCTGTGGATGTGACTGGTGATAGAAGCAAGGTCCAATGCTGTAAAGAGCAATATTGCATAGGGACCTGGAATGTCAGGTCCATGAATCAAGGCAAATTGGAAGTGGTCAAACAAGAAATGGCAAGAGTGAATGTCGACATTCTAGGAATTAGCGAACTGAAATGGACTGGAATGGGTGGATTTAACTGAGATAACCATTGTATCTACTACTGCGGGTAGGAATCCCTCAGAAGAAATGGAGTGGCCATCATGGTCAACAAAAGAGTCCGAAATGCAGTACTTGGATG
>NW_011495086.1:8422956-8423390 GCF_000754665.1 Bison bison bison | reverse complement strand
TCAACAAAAATAAGACCAGGAGCTGACTGTGGCTCAGATCATGAACACCTTATTGCCAAATTCAGACTTAAATCGAATAAAGTAGGTAAAACCACTAGACCATTCAGGTATAACCTAAATCTTCCCGTGCCTCTCGCAGCTGGGAGACTGTAAACAATCATATGCATAGCTGTAGGAGTCCGGGTAAACTTGTCAGGTGAGTTAGAGAGCCATCTGAGGGGTTTGGATTTAAACACTCCTATTATGCCCAGGAACTTTATTAACTGGAGCTGTAAGTTAACTCCTTTTCAGAGAGAGTGAGATGGTGGTGGGGGACAGCCCCCATAAAGTCAGAGGTGAGAGCACAAAGCAGTAAAGTAGGCAGACTCTGGTTTTGGGGGTAGATGCTTGAGAATATCCAGGGGGACTCCTGAGGCTCGATCCCGCCTTTGCGT
>NW_011495086.1:8422073-8422856 GCF_000754665.1 Bison bison bison | reverse complement strand
CTGTGGCTCAGACCATGAACTCCTTATTGCCAAATTCAGACTTAAATTGAAGAAAGTAGGGAAAACCACTAGACCATTCAGGTATGACCTAAATCAAATCACCTATGATTATACAGTGGAAGTGAGAAATAGATTTAAGGGCCTAGATCTGATAGATAGAGTGCCTGATGAACAATGGAATGAGGTTCATGACATTGTACAGGAGACAGGGATCAAGACCATTCCCATAGAAAAGAAATGCAAAAAAGCAAAATGGCTGTCTGGGGAGGCCTTACAAATAGCTGTGAAAAGACGAGAAGCGAAAGGCAAAGGAGAAAAGGAAAGATATAAACATCTGAATGCAGAGTTCCAAAGAATAGCAAGAAGACATAAGAAAGCCTTCCTCAGTGATCAATGCAAAGAAATAGAGGAAAACAACAGAATGGGAAAGACTAGAGATCTCTTCAAGAAAATTAGAGATATCAAGGGAACATTTCATCAAAGATGGGCTTGATAAAGGACAGAAATGGTATGGACCTAACAGAAGCAGTAGATATTAAAAAGAGGTGGCAGGAATACACAGAAAAAACTGTATAAAAAAAGATCTTCATTACCAAGATAATCACAATGGTGTTTCACTCACCTAGAGCCAGACATCGTGGAATGTGAAGTCAAGTGGGGCTTAGAAAGCATCACTATGAATAAAGTTAGTGGAGGTGATGGAATTCCATTTGAGCTATTTCAAATCCTGAAAGATGATACTGTGAAAGTGCTGTACTCAATATGCCAGCAAATTTGGAAAAC
>NW_011495086.1:8421416-8421973 GCF_000754665.1 Bison bison bison | reverse complement strand
AGGTCATCCCAGTGCACCAGCCCCAAGGATCCTGTATTGAACCTGGACTGGTGATTCGTTTCTTATATGATATTATACATGTTTCCATTACATTCCCCCAAATCATCCCACCCTTTCCCTCTCCCACAGAGTCCAAAAGACTGTTCTATAAATCTGTGTCTCTTGTGCTGTCTTGCATACAGGGTTATTGTTACCATCTTTCTAAATTCCATATATATGCGTTACTATACTGTATTGGTGGGCCATGGTGGAGAGATTTGACAGAATGTGGTCCACTGGAGAAGGGAATGGCAAACCACTTCAGTATTCTTGCCTTGAGAACCCCATGAACAGTATGAAAAGGCAAAATGATAGGATACTGAAAGAGAAACTCCCCAGGTCAGTAGGTGCCCAATATGCTACTGGAGATCAGTGGAGAAATAACTCCAGAAAGAATGAAGGGATGGAGCCAAAAACAAAAAACAATACCCAGCTGTGGATGTGACTGGTGATAGAAGCAAGGTCCAATGCTGTAAAGAGCAATATTGCATAGGGACCTGGAATGTCAGGTCCATGAA
>NW_011495086.1:8417737-8419414 GCF_000754665.1 Bison bison bison | reverse complement strand
CTGGGAACTGGCATTTCTCTCATTAATCATGTGCTTCCAGCCTGGAGGTGTCTTGGATGAGTATACTCAAGTACCCAGCCTGAGCCCTACAGATATCTGGCCTTCCCAAAGCTTTCTGATGTGTCAACCAAGATACCAGAGACTTTTAGCAGGTAGGTTTCCTTCCCAAGGGCATGGGAATAGGAACAGGCCCTGAGCATAACTGTGATCCTAACATATTTTCACATGCTGATCAAGAAACATCAGTTGCTGCAACGTGTGACTGTGTGTTCACTTTATATCCTATAAAGTCACTACAAATAATGAATTAGTGGCCACTAAACCATTGCTCCCAGCGGGTATATAGGGTTAGGTTCCTATGCTCCTTGTGAATCAATATATAAACTTGTTGTATGGCTGCTTCTGTCTAAAGTTACAATTTAATCCAACTAGAAACCCAGAATTTACTAAAAGAATTTATATTAACAAAATGATAAAAGCTTCTTCCAACAAAAGACTCTAGAATCTGTCCAAGGCTAAAACAATGGACACTCCCAGTAGTGTCTCCAATGAAGCCTCTTCATTGTTGATGCTTTAGTAACCTTTGTTCATGCCCCCTGGCATCTCTGGACGACCCATGATTGCTATAAGTTGCCCACAGGCTACTGATGCAAGAAACTGCCCTTCTTGGCTTTGTACTACAAACCATTAGAGTGGCAAGTATCAGCCACATAATGAGCAATCGTCAAAATAGAGGTTCTCAGAGTCCCTGAGCCAGTGACACCCTGTACTCAGTTGCCCAGCATTCCTTGGATCAAGGAACCAGCACCCCAAAACCTCAGCATGGTTACTGAGGCCTCCCTGATACAAGACAGTTTCTGGCATATCTTTCTTGCAAGAGGGCAGATGAGATAGTGGTAGAAGAAGCCATCCCTCTTCCAGACCTCTTGGCTACCTGGAATCCATTGTGTGGAAAATATTGAATGTTTGTGCACTACATATGGTATTGTCACCATCATCCCCTGGAGGGATGGAAAGCAATAATACTGATGGATAGTGACAATACCCATGATAAAGGACAGGACCAATGGGTCAGCACAATTGGCCCATCCTCATTTTAGTCCTGGATGCCCTGGCTGGCAAATGGGCCCATCTGTACATTATTATAAACTCTTGGGCCATTGCCTAAAAGTTGTCCCAGTTGAGGTAAAGAACTCTGGGAATCACTGGCCTCACAGGCACACAAAATATATATCAAGATGTTATGGACTGAATCCTATTCTCTCAAAATGTATATGCTGAAGCATTAACCCCTATTTGACTGTGTTTGGTGACATGGATGTCATAGGCATGGAGCTCTAATCCAATAGGGGGGCTTCCTTATAAGAAGACGAAAAGATACCACAGAGCTCTCTCTCTCCCCTTACGCTAAACAAAGAAAAGGCCATGTGAGGACACAGTGAGAAGACAGTTGTCTGCCAAGGACAAAGGTCTTACTGGGGTATAAATTCTTTTAGCAAATTCTAGATTTCCAACCAGATTAAACTGTGGGCCTTTGCATCAATTTAAATTCATTCCTCCCTCTGTATTCAAGTTTTCTGATTTGTTTCTCTCTGATCCTTTTTGCTTGTTTGTCACTGGATATACTTTCTGTGTGTGATGGGGTAGGTGTCCTCTCTACTCTGCTCACATTTATGC
>NW_011495086.1:8405045-8417637 GCF_000754665.1 Bison bison bison | reverse complement strand
GACTGGAAAAGGTCAGTTTTCATTCCAATCCCAAAGAAAGGCAATGCCAAAGAATGCTCAAACTACCACACAATTGCACTCATCTCATACACTAGTAAAGTAATGCTCAAAATTCTCCAAGCCAGGCTTCAGCAGTACATGAACCGTGAACTTTCAGATGTTCAAGCTGGTTTTAGAAAAAGCAGAGGAACCAGAGATCAAATTGCCAACATGCACTGAATCATGGAAAAAGCAAGAGTTCCAGAAACACATCTATTTCTGCTTTCTTGACTATGCCAAAGCCTTTGACTGTTTGAATCACATAAACTGTGGAAAATTCTGAAAGAGATGGGAATACCAGACCACCTGACCTGCCTCTTGAGAAACCTGTATGCAGGTCAGGAAGCAACAGTTAGAACTGGACATGGAGCAACAAACTGGTTCCAAATAGGAAAAGGAGTACGTCAAGGCTGTATATTGTCACCCTGTTTATTTAACTTATATGCAGAGTGCATCATGAAAAACGCTGGGCTGGAAGAAGCACAAGCTGGAATCAAGATTGCCAGGAGAAATATCAATAACCTCAGATATGCAGATGACACCACCCTTGTGGCAGAAAGTGAGGAAGAACTAAAAAGCCTTTGATGAAAGTGAAAATGGAGAGTGAAAATGTTGGCTTAAAGCTCAACATTCAGAAAACGAAGATCATGGCATCTGGTCTCATCACTTCATGGGAAATTGATGGGGAAACAATGGAAACAGTGTGATTTTTTTTTTTTTTTTCCTGGGCTCCAAAATCACTACAGATGGTGACTGCTACCATGAAATTAAAAGACACTTACTCCCTGGAAGGAAAGTTATGATCAGCCTATATAGCATATTCAAAAGCAGAGACATTACTTTGCCAACAAAGGTCTGTCTAGTCAAAGCTATGGTTTTTCCTGTGGTCATGTATGGATGTGAGAGTTGGACTGTGAAGAAAGCTGAGCACCAATGAATTGATGCTTTTAAACTGTGCTGTTGGAGAAGACTCTTGAGAGTCCCTTGGACTGTCAAGGGACTGTAAGGAAATCTAACCAGTCCATTCTGAAGGAGATCAGCCTTAGGATTTCTTTGGAAGGAATGATGCTAAAGCTGAAACTCCAGTACTTTGGCCACCTCATGCGAAGAGTTGACTCATTGGAAAAGACTCTGATGCTGGGAGGGATTGGGGACAGGAGGAGAAGGGGATGACAGAGGATGAGATGGCTGGCTGGCATCACTGACTAGATGGACGTGAGTCTAAGTGAACTCGGAGCGTTGGTGATGGACAGGGAGGCCTGGCGTACTGCGATTCATGGGGTCGCAAAGAATCAGACATGACTGAGTGACTGAACTGAACTGAACTGAACTGGTGGGTGGGGCCATAATCAGTAAATCTTTAATCTAATTTTATGTTGATGGGTGGGGCTATCTTCCCTCCCTGTAGTTTGGCCTGAGCCCAAACTATGATAGGGGTAATGGAGGTAATGGAAACCTCCTTCCAAAGGGCTTACACCAGAACTGTTGTATTCAGTGTCCCTGATCCCACAGCTGGATACTGTAGACCCAAGCCTCCACAGGAGATTCCTGGACACTCACAGGCAAGTCTGGCTCAGTCTTTTGTGGGGTCACTGCTGCTTTCTCCTGGATCCTAGTGTACAGAAGGTTTTGTTTGTACCCTCGAAGAGTCTGTTTTCCCAGTCCTGTGGAAGTTCTGCAGTCAAATCCCACTGGCCTTCAAAGTCAATTTCCCTAGGGGTTCTCAGTCCCTTTGCAGATCCCCAGGCTGGGAAATCTTCTGTGGGCCCTAGAACTGTCACAACAGTGGGAGAGCTTTTTTGGTATAATTGTTCTCCAGTTTGTGGCTTGTCTGCTCGGTGGCTCTATGGTGGGGCTCACACACAGCGTCTTCCAGGTCTGCTGCAGCCAGTGCCCCTGTCTCAGTGGCAGGCCACTGCTGACCATCCCTCTGCAGGAGACCTTCAAACATTCAAAGGCAGGTCTGGCTCAGTCTCTTGTGGGGTCTCTGGGTCCTGTGCACACAAGGTGTTTTGAGCCCTCTGAGCATCACTGGCGTGATGGGGTTTGATTCTAAATGTAATGTCACTCTTCCTACCATCTTCTCCCTTGCCCTTGGACATCAGGGAAATTTTTTGGTAGAATCCAACATTCTCCTGTCAGTGGTTATTCAGCAACGAGTTGCAGTTTTGGAGTTTTCACAGAAGATGAGCACACATCTTTCTTTTCCACCATCTTGCCTTGCCTCATGTGACTGTGTTATTTACTGCTTTTTAAAATATTCTTATAGTGTTATTTTGAAATCAAATAATATCTAATGCCATTGTTAGAAAAACTCTACTATATACTATTACTTTTACTGGTACAACAATTTTTCTTTGGTTAGGTAAAATGGAGCTTTCCCAGTGACTCAGTGGTAAAGAATCCACCTGTCAATGATAGAGATGCAAGAGACATAGGTTCTATCCCTGGGTTGGGAAGGTCCACTGGAAGAGGTCATAGCAACTCACTCCATTGTTCTTGTCTGGGAAATTCCATGGACAGAAGAGTCTGGTGGGCTACAGTCCGTGGGTCACAAAGTCGGACACAAATTAGTAAGCACGCACAAATGGTAAAATAAGCACATCCAAAAAGGTTTTGCATGTATGAGTTTATGTGCATCTTTCTATGGACCTGTTTTTCAGCTCAAAATTATTTAATTTTCCTAGGCAGAGAAGGAAGAGTAGCTAGAATTCAGTTGAGTAAGGTAGTATATCTAATTTTATTCACTTTCTCAACAAACTAATATTACAAAATATCTTCCTGTGAAAATATTTATTATAAAAGATATGAAATGGACCAGAATACCAATCACATGTACACTGAATGAAAGCAAGAAGGAGAAGTATCCTGGCAAACAAATGATTTTTGAGAATAACCTAAAAATCAGTTGTTATGCAGAGCTGTACTTGGAGGGTATGAAAAATAATTTTCCTTAAAGCTGAGACCACCTGTAATAAAAGATCAACAAGAGCAAAACAAATAAGCTTAATGACATGTTTATTACCTGTATACAAGAGAGATAACCAGGAAAACTTAGTAACTATCCAAATTAGCCCAAGCAACCATCATAAGTGGGCTTTCCTGGTGGTCAGTTGGTAAAGAATCCACATGCAATGCAGGAGAACCAGGTATGATCCCTGGGTGGGGAAGATTCCCTGAAGAAGGAAATGGCTACCCACTCCAGTATTCTTGCCTGGGAAATCCTGTGAACAGAAGAGCCTGTCAGGGTACAGTCCATGGGGTCCCAAATAGTCAGACAGGACTGACCAACTAACACATATACACAAATCATCATAAGTACTATCTCCAGCTAAAAACAAAAAAACATGTGGAGGGAGGAGGGCAGTTAAGGAAGACTATCAAAAGAAAACATTTTAAAAGGTTGAATTGATATGCAGATTTAGATAACTGCCTTCTCCATTGATAAAGACTTTCTAGGGAATTAAGTATTCTCTACCTAGAAGAAAAGAAGATACCCTTACAAATGGATATTTCTCTTATAAATATAAATATCTCTGACAAAAGGGTAACTTTATTTTCAGAGATGTTTCTATGTCTGTTGTTTCTTAAAAATAATCAACATGAAATAAAACAGGGCCCTCTGATCCTTTCTCCCACACCTTCAGCCTGCCTTTGAAGAAGGAATTCATAGGTCCTGGTCTCCATCTTAGGCCTGTTCATGCTGATCATGCTTGGCCACCTCTCCAATGGATGCTGAACTCTGTGTTTAGTGCCTATGGAAATGACAACAGAATGATAAGACCACCTCTGGACAGGGGAACCTTGAAGATCATATCCAGGTTACTCATTGCCTAAGAGAAAACACACTAATCACCCTTGCCTCTGGACAGGCCATAAATTTTTCTGTATCTCTCTGAATGTAACCTCGGGCTTATTGATTATTGGCCAATTGTTTAACTGTTTGAATACATAACACGTAAATGATGGGGTTATTGGGATTGTATTTACCCTTCCTTTGTTTATGTAAGTCTCAAGGAATTTGGAGTGGTGGGTTCAGACACATACACATGAGGTATAAAAGATTTTCACTAATGCTGGTCAGGGTCCTTGGCTAAGAGGAGACTCTGCCTTGGGCCCGCCGGTGTAATAAACTGCACTTCACTATCTGCATCGTCCTTCTTAGTGAGTTTGTTTCCCGGAACGTGTGGCTACCACACCTTTTGTCTGTGGAAAAACTTTAGCCAAAGAAAAAAATTAATCAGAGAAGTGAGAAAGTGAACAAACAAAAGAAAACAGTTGAACAAGACTAAATAATAATATTTAGTCATAAAGGTACGTCAAGGACCTTTAGTTCCTTTTCAAGGGGATGGTGACTGCAGCCATGAAATTAAAAGACTCTTGCTCCTTTGAAGAAAAGCAATGCAAACCTAAACAGTGTATCAAAAAGCAGAGACATCACTTTGCTGACAAAATCTATATATTCAAAACTCTGGTTTCTCCAGTAGTCATGTACAGATGTGAGAGTTGGACCATGAAGAAGGCTTAGACCTAAAGAACTACACTTTTGAATTTTGGGCTGGAGGAGCTTCTTTAGAGTCCCTTGGACTGCAAGGATATTAAACTAGTCAATCATAAAAGAAATCAACCCTGAATGTTCATTGGAAGGACTGATGCTGAAGCTGAAGCTCTAACACTTTGGCCACCTAATACAGAGAGCCAACTCCTTGGAAAAGATTCTACTGCTGGGAAAGACTGAAGGCAAAAGGAGAAGGGGGTGACAGAGGATGAGATGGTTAGATAATATCACCAACTCAATGGACATGAGTTTGAACAAACTCTGGGAGATACTGAAGGACAGTGAAGCCTGGTGTGCTGCAGTCCATGAGGTAGCAAAGAGTCAGACATGATTTACCTACTGAACAACAAGGCTGATAGATAATACCCTGAGCCATATCCTGTGAGCTGTCTTATAGAGTCTAAAAGCCCCACCAGGTGGAAGAAGTAAGATGACCAGGCTGAAACCGTGACATAGCTGCCATATTTCAAGAGCTGGCCTCAAAGAAATGGGAACAAACTGACCCTGGAACTGAAGAATAAAAGGGTACTTAAAAGTGATGAACTGTACTTAAAAGTGATGATGCTGATCAGACCACTGCATGAATAATTTCAAGATGACTAACAGAGCTGACTGTACGTTTCTCTCCCTTTACCTATAAAATTTATGGCCAATGATCGTTAGTGTGGGAGAGTCAGCCTTTAGACAGGAATCCCCTACCCCACAACCACCACCACCACCACCACCACACACACATCACCCATTACCGGCCTCTGAAAAAAAGCAAAATTTCTTTTCCATTAACCTTGCCTATTGACTTTAGAGTAGAAAGCAGCCTGATCCTCAAATCTCGTAACAAGTCTAAAATTATCCTTATGCCAAAGAGACACAATTTAGCGTGGCAAATTTTGTTGCCCTTTATAGGCAGTATATTACTTCTCAAGAACAATAATTTACAAAGTGTGTGGTATGAAGGTAATGAAACAGACATCATATTGTATCTGAAATAAAAGTGTTTCATATACAACTAGAAACAATTGGGCATAGCAAGAATTTTAAAAGACTATAATATAAAAGTTGAAACATATCTTTTGTGGTTTTAAACTTGCTTTAACTTTTTATATAACTTCCTTTATATCTTTCAATCGCATAAATCATTGCTAAGACTTAATAAAACTATTCAGATATCATCCCTCCTACCTATCCCCTCAAAACAATGATGGATAGATGCTTTCCTAGGATGTAGTGTGTTATTTGCTCAGCGGTATTTGACTCTTTGCGACCCCATAAAGTGTACCCGATCAGGCTCCTCTGTCCGTGGAACTCTCCAGGCAAGAATACTGGAGAGGGTTGTCATTCTTTTTTCCAGGGGTTCTTTCTGACCTGGGGATGAAACCCCAGTCTCCTGCATATTCTTTACCATCTGAGATCAGGGATGACAGTAACATAAGTTACTATGTTACATAAACTGCCATCCACATCCTTGAAAACTATAGCATTCAACAGAAAGATAAATCCAGCTGCAATTCATGTCTACAGAAGTATAAGGAGACAGAGATTCCATTGACCTTGAGTTTATGCATAAATGAAAGAAACTCATGAAGCAGGCCTTTAGAACAGAGCAGAGAATCCAGTAGGAAAAAAAGATGAGTGCAGTGGTATTCTAGTCGTTGCAGGTACCGATATTATCACCAAAAAAGAAGATTCCTATGGTGAATGGAAAATAATGAGAACAGAAGCAAGATTTAGTAGAGCACAGCACTGGTTACTGGAAAGTTGATATATGTTATCAACTGTGGATAGGGTCAGAGGGCAGCCTTAGGATGCCAGTGCTGGTGGAAGGGAAGCAACTTGCACAGGAGAGTTAATTTGTACAGAAGAAAAGGAAAATAAAGTAGTATAAATAAAAGTCTTACAGAAAAAAGAGCATCACATTACTGAAAATCAAAGTTGTTTCTAATGAAATATTTTATTGAAATAAATGCTCTTCAGTCTGGGCTTCCCAGGTGGCTCAGAGGTAAAGAATCTATGTGCAGTGTAGGAGTGTCAGGAGACACTGGTTCAATCCTGGGTTTGGAAGATCCCCTGGGGGATGAAATGCCAAACCACTCCAGTATTCTTGCCTGGAGAAGCCCAAGGACAGAGGAGCCTGGTGGGCTATAGTCCATAAGGTCACAAAGAGTCAGACATGACTGAGCAACTGAGTACACATGCAGAATTAATCCTGAAACAAGAAACTTAGCTAATGAAACAATTCACATCATTTATAGAAATAATTGCTAGTGTCTCTTAATGAAACTTTAAACACATATAATAAATGTGAAAAGTCAGAAAACACACATAAAAATGATACGTTATAAGACAGAAAAAGTGAGGAGCAAAATTTTCATGTAATGAAAACACTAAGCTAGCAGGAAGAAAACTGTAAAAAAAAAAATGCTGTACTATAAGTATCTTTAAACTAGCTATTGTAAGTAAGAAAGTGCACAACAGATGAACAATTTTTAAAACTCATTTTAAAAATAATAACAATAAGATATGAAAAGAGAACTGAGAAAATTCACTGAAGAAAATCACCAGTTTAAAAGAAAGAAGGAAGACAGACTTATAAAATGTCAGGAAGCAATGTCTCACTGTGAAGAGAATAGAAACAATATGCGCAAAAAAAATGAGTAAGTGAAATATTTAGAACACTCAGAATTTAACCCTAAGTGAAAGTCACTCAGTCGTGTCTGACTCTTTGAGACCCCAAGGACTATACAGTCCATGGAATTCTCCAGGCCAGAATACTGAAGTGGGTAGCCTTTCCCTTCTCCAGGGGATCTTCTCAATCCAAGGAGCTTTCTTTACCAGCTGAGCCACAATGGAAGCTGCAAAATACTGGAGAGGGTAGCCTATCCCTTCTCTAGTGGATCGTCCCCACCCAGGAATCAAACAGAGGTCTCCTGCATTGTACGCATATTCTTTACCAGCTGAGCTCTCAGGGAAGTCCCCTAACCCTAAACCTAACCCTAATCCAAAATATAATTGGGAGATCTCAAAGAAGAACAAGCAAAACAAGGGGGGTTGGAAATAATATTTAAAGCTATTAATTTTAGTTTTAATCTCTATATTGAAAGTTTCAGTGTTTAAGTAGGAAGGTTGTACCATGACTGACAATTTTCGGACACATCATTGTAAAACTGTTAGACTGTAAAGTCATAGGGAAAAATGCAAAACATCCAAGTAAAATTATTATTTCTTATAGAGAAAAATCAAGTCAACACCAGCTTTTTTTACAACGTACAAAAGAAGATAACAGTGAAATAATGTTTTAAGAACCACAAAGAGAAAAATATGAGCAAATTTTTAAACTTCAGACAAGCTATCCTCCAATTTTAAGTAATGTTACAATAATGAAATTTGTAAGAATACAGTCATTCTTCCTTTCTTAAAGATCAACTAGACTGCTGCAACTTCAGTGAAAAACTATGCTCAGCAATAAACATATTTAACCATAGTTACTAGAATGAAAGATGGGAAAATAATGAGCCAATAATACTTAAATTTTATAAATTCCATAAAAGTAGAAATGTGAGAAAGTCAAATAACCTCACTGATGATCACACAGGTAATAAGTGAAAGTCAAGGATATCATATGAAGATAATAAAATAAAATGTAGAAACCTATTTAATTAAAAATAAGACTAAGGGCATCATGAAATATATTATTATATGGTAATGATTTGAACAAATCAGAACTGTTATAAATATCAGAATTAGTACAAAAGAGCAGAAAAAATATACCATATATGGAATTATATATGTGAAACACATATGAAATAACTTAAGATCTCCTGAAAATAGGAAACTAAGCGTATCATTCATGTCGATATTTATAAAAGAGTTTAAATATTTTGGATTTGCACACTAATCAAAATATAAGTTTAATCTGTATAAGAGTCTTACCTAAAATACCTAGACTCATGAAGTCTGAATGGGTGGGCAAAATTATACCAAGTAAACACAAGCACTAAAAAATTAGGGTTTCTAATATTGTCATCAGATAATTTTTTTTTAATACATGAATATGTGACTTAGAAGAAGAATTAGTCTAAGAGTATAAGAGATCATTGTTCTTCCCAAACACTCTGTTTATGTAGGCTTATTGTTGTTGTTTACTTGCTTAGTTGTGTCTGATTCTTTGTGACCCAATGGACTAGCCTGCCAGGCTCCTCTGCCCATGGGATTTCCCAGACAACAGTACTGGAGAGGGTTGCCATTTCCTTCTCTAGGGGATCTTCCTCACCCAGGGATTGAACCTGTGTCTCTTACATATTCTGCATTGGCAGGCAAATTCTTTACCACTAGCCCCACTTCACACCAATTAGTATTATTATAGAAATGCATAATAGCTATTTTAGAAGTGTCAAGCTTCCACAGAATACATATAATTGTAAGAATAGATGAATCTGTTGGGATTCGAAAAAAGTGGGAAATAGAGCAGTTTGCACAAAATCTAAAGTTGTATTGGAGCACACATGCAGTAGTCACAGAGTGGATGAATTCTACATAATTTTTCAGGAAAGATGTTATGAATCAAAGATATTGCTAATGTAAGGGGGAAATAGGAATCTTTACTGGTTCTTACAGAAACAGCAAACTTGAGTCAAATTAGGCTTTATGCTTAGTGAAAGCAATATTCTAAGGTTTTCAGCATTGACTGAATGGTGTATATATCCATCTGGGAGATGCATGTCAATAGATGACAATAACATCATACTCAGAAGAACTGAGCACAAGGGTGATGAAATGAAGAGGAGTACATATAATAAAGATATGGGTGGCAAAGAGGAGATGCATTACTGGCAATGATGGATGGAGCCTTCTGTCTGTGGAGACTATGAACTGGTTCTGTGTGGCTGAGCTCCTTCAGCCAGAAAATTGGTTGATCAAGGGACTAAAGTGAAAACAGATGTTTTATTAACACATCTTCAAACAATGTACGACTAATGCCGGCAACTAGAGTCACATCTAACTACTGATATTGAATACAGGAGGCTTTGACACAAATGCTTTTAAACATCATGGCTGTGTTGGCACCATGTTTCCACAGTAGGAGTGCATAAGAGAGCTTCAAGGGAAGAAAAAGAAAGTGGAGATAAATCTAGTTTCTGCAGTCTACTCTCAGAACCATATTGAGTTGTATGCTCTGACTATGCACATTTTAGCTCTGTTCAAATGTTTATTTTTTGTTAATAAAAGGTATATAAAATGGTGATATTTAAAATAATTCATTGTTCACAGTCTAACAAAAGCTGTGAGAATTCCTTTGCCTACAAAATCAGTGACATTATCTAGATGAAAATTTTTTCTCCTGATTACTGCTTGCTCTCATAAAAGAACTATCAACAAATGTCTAATGTATTATGTGACCAATTCAGAGTTTCCTACTAAAGAGTCAAACAAGTTAACTAGGAAAACTAAACCACATTATTTGTCAACCATATTTTATGACTAAGTAGTTTTAACTTGCTTATCTCTACAGAAATACTTGTTATTCTTTTTTATGGCCAAAAATCATTGTGTACTACCAAGTAAATTTGGCCCTGATCAATCTTGAGTCTCCCATTGCTCTATAGTAGATTGAAACCAGGGTTAGATATGAGGAAATGTACAATATCTATCTTGCATGCACATAAAATCATGGTCAGTTTGTCTTTTTATAATTAATAAGCATTCATAATACTCATTTATCATTTTTAAATTGTATAACTAGTTAATTTACTAATTATATTTTTGTTTTTGTCTGGTGAATCTTTATCCCTCTCCATATTTGAATCAAATCAAGATATTTTAAGTTATTTTTCCTTTGGTTTTTAATCATTTTCTCTAATTTTGAAAAAGAAAAAAAAAACTTTTGATCTCAGTTGATTAAACTGAAATATCTACATCCATGTTTTTTAGAAATGCAATTACATTATACAAAATACTTTACAATGTCTACTATGGGAAATATACATGTTATTCAGATACAGTTGTATTTTCTCAGATGTCAAAATCTAAAATGTTTAATGAGAGATGGTCATAAACATAGCATAGGATAGAAAAGTGTGAGTCATGAGTTAAAAGTCAGAGTCTTTGTTTTTTTGTTTTGTTTTGTTTTTTTAAACTTACAATAGGAAGAAACTTCTTTAGCACAGGTCTTGAGGGATCAAGAAACATTTTGTGTCAGTTGAGATAGATTCTAAGGTGTAAGTGGAATGTGTCGTCAGGGAGATGAGTCAAGACCAAAGAATATCTTTGTATAAAAAAAATTAAAAATGGAAATCTGAAAGCATAAGCATACATAAAAATCAGCTTGATTTAGACAGGTCTTAGGATTCATTAAAGGAATTAGAACAAGATAAGACTAAGAAAGTTGACTGGGGTTAGTTCAAGCAGAAAATTAAATATCTGGAAAATAAAATTGGAATGTAAAAAAAAAAGAAATTGGCAATTTTGTTTTCATTGTTGCTCTTTGCTTCGGAACTGAAACACCATCAGACCTTATAGGAGAGATAGGAAAAATAAATAACAGAGGAAAACTATGGATTTTCTAGACAAGACACACTGAGGGAATGAATAACTGGAACTGTAGAGTTGCCAAAGAATAGTCTTGGTTATATTTTATAATTCTTTATGTTTTCTTTTTCTTAGAGAAAAAATATATGTGCTAGTCTTTGCATGAAAAGAAAAAGTAAAAGTTTCAACTTAACTGGATATTACTCTAAAATGAATTAAAATATACAATAAATCACTGATGTTATATTTGACATTGGGTCAAGAAGAGTGTTATGATTCCAAAATAATTTTCATGCATTGTATATTATAAAGAACCTCAGTGGTCTGATTTAGATTCTGATAAAAATTTATACAACTATGAAATGCAACTCCTCCTTCATGGTCCCACTCTGATCTGATGAGGAGCAATACATTCTTATAAGGGCTGAAGTTTATCTCCAGGGCAAGGATGTTAAACCACCACATTGTATAACTAAAAAGATGTAAGTACTATTTCAGACCAAGGCACCAGAAAGAAGCAGTGGATTATTTAAGGATAAGATATGTTGAGGAATAATGTGTTGAAATATGGGTTTGAAGATTTTTAAAATGGAAATGCCACTGTGTAGTCAGAGCTTACCAAAGAGGAAAACTTCAGTTTTAAGCAAGAGTTTGATAAAGAATCATGAAAGTGTGGTGGACACCCCCACACATGGTAGGTGTCCCATGCTTCCCTCCCAGAGATTATCTGGCACAATGACATGGAATAAATATAAGGACATGAGGATTACAGGAGGAAAAGTCTGTCACCAGAACATTAAAAAATGTTTTTGAGAAGGAATATTATACAAAGAGTAGACATGAAAGAAGGAATAAAAAGAAATAATGTAAATAAAATTAAGTATACATATTGATTTTATATATCAATGATGCTGTACTATAAAGTTCTGTGTTAATACAGAATTAAAGAACATGGCTACACAATAACAAAAGGTAAAGCTACCAACCATGTTATTATTTTGACATGTTATTATTATTAGACTAAGTTGACTAAGACAACTTAATCACTAAGTTATCTGTTTGCAACCCCATGGACTGTAGCCCACAAGGCTCCTCTGTTCATGTGATCTCTCAGGCAAGAATACTGGAATAGGTTGCCATTCCTTTCTCCAGGGGATCTTCCCATCCCAGGGATCAAACCTGTGTCTCTTGCATTGTCAGGCAGATTCTTTACCACTGAGCCACCAGGGAAGCCCCATCAAAAGATAGGAGAGTGTAAAATATCATGTAGGAAACGAGTTGCCAGTCCAGGTTCGATGCACGATGCTGGATGCTTGGGGCTAGTGCACTGGGACGACCCAGAGGGATGGTATGGGGAGGGAGGAGGGAGGAGGGTTCGGGATGGGGAACACATGTATACCTGTGGCGGATTCATTTTGATATTTGGCAAAACTAATACAATTATGTAAAGTTTAAAAATAAAATAAAATTAGA
>NW_011495086.1:8404574-8404945 GCF_000754665.1 Bison bison bison | reverse complement strand
TGATGAGATCAATTCCTCATCTAAGCACACATAAACCATTGCTTAGACTTCTAAGAAATGTAAATTTCATGCCTCAAAACCTATGCTATAATACTACGTGATTCATATCACAGAGGACTTAAGAATACCACATTTCACAAAACATCATTTTCCAAGAGTCCTGCCATGTTAGAGTTTTGAATGTGTACTCCTTTGTATTCCTTGGAGTTACAAGCATCTGAAAATAGGGGGCTTAGAGGACAGTGATTCTTCATCACTAACTGTAGTATCATTAAAATATCCCTAAGTGGTAACAGAAAATCGTTTCCATCTCTGGCACCCACCATACCCCTTTCTTTTTCTCCCAATGGTAATCTCCCAGGAAGTGGAAT
>NW_011495086.1:8403966-8404474 GCF_000754665.1 Bison bison bison | reverse complement strand
AAATAGTTCATAATTTATAAGGAACTGATGGGGACTAAAATATGGTGGGAAATGGAAATAAAGGCACTGGAGTAAATAACAAATTGAAAGAGAGGGAGAGAAAAAGAGCTAAGTTTTAGGTGCCTCTTGGAATAGTTTTAAACTGATTTTCTTCATGGAGTTGGTGATGAGATCAATTCATCTAAGCACACATAAACCATTGCTTAGACTTCTACGAAATGTAAATTTCATGCCTCAAAACCTATGCTATAATACTATGTGATTCATATCACAGAGGACTTAAGAATACCACATTTCACAAAACATCATTTTCCAAGAGTCCTGCCATGTTAGAGTTTTGAATGTGTACTCCTTTGTATTCCTTGGAGTTACAAGCATCTGAAAATAGGGGGCTTAGAGGACAGTGATTCTTCATCACTAACTGTAGTATCATTAAAACATCCCTAAGTGGTAACAGAAAATCGTTTCCATCTCTGGCACCCACCATACCCCTTTCTTTTTCTCCCAG
>NW_011495086.1:8403017-8403866 GCF_000754665.1 Bison bison bison | reverse complement strand
TTAGCCTATCTGTTATCTGACTCAGCTCTTTCACATGACAATGAGTATTTCAGTTTTGCTAAAGTATAAGGTGCATTGGGAGGTAAGACAAGAGGTAAATGAAGTAAGAAGCAAAAGAACAGGAAGCATCTGGCCTAGTGAGGGCCGCACATTCAGTGCAAAGGAAATACCTACTCAGTGAACCAATGAAGCTAAGAAAGAATGTTTTATTTTATAAACAGCAAATATTTATTTTTCACAGTCCTAGAAGCAGGTTTATCCAAGATCAAGGCACCAGCAGATTTGGTGTCTCCTAAAGTCCACTTCCTGGATCTTAAATGCCAACTTTTCACTATGTCCTCACTTGGCAGAAGGGGCAGAGTATCTCTCTGGACCCTCTTAAATAAGGCGCTAATCAGATTTGTGAGGACTCCACCCTTATGACCTAGGCCCCTCCCAAACACTCCACCTTCTAATACCATTACCTTGGGAATTAAGATTTCAACATATAGATTTTGGGGGAATGCAGACATTCTATTTATGACACTTACACAGTTTCCATACTGCCAATAAAGTGCCATGTCTAAATCCAAATAAAATCACATCATTTTCTTACTTTAAAAATTTCAGACTTCTCATTAACTGGCAGAGAACTTTTCTTCATGTTTTCTCTCCATAATCTACTCCACATACTCCACTTTGCATCCACATCTCTTCTTTTATTTTTAAGTTAATTTTTATTGGAGTATAGTTGCTTTACAATGTTATATCCGCTTCTGCCGTATAACAAAGTGAACCAGTTATCCCCTCTATTTTAGAATTCCTTTCCATTTTGGTCACCACAGTGTATTGAGTAGAGTTCCCTGCGCT
>NW_011495086.1:8388283-8402917 GCF_000754665.1 Bison bison bison | reverse complement strand
AATTAAAAAAAAAAAAAAAAAAAAGATAGGAGAGTGATAAATGGAGAAAGCGCACTAAGGCCCCTGATGGATAGATGAGGTAGTTCCTCTAATCATATGAACTAATGATGATTCAAAACAACAGAGCTCATATCAAGACAGTCTGCCTAAGTTAGAGAAGGACATCAGGGGTATTTGTGTGACCTTAGTTTTGTAGTTGTAGGACTGTGACCACCAAAATTTTAGTTCTTTGAATATTTGAACATGATGCCTACTAACTTACATAATTGAATTCATTTTCCCACTGGTACTCTATAGAAAAAGTTAGGATAAGAGTTGAAAAAGAATAGGGTTCAAAAAGTAAACTAAAAATCTTTGGTGCACATTAAAAACCTAAGGACTTCTCTTACAAAGTAAAATGTGTAAAAATAGTTTTATTTGTATGAGGTAAAACTGCCTTAATAAAAAGAAAATCTAATGGTTCTCTTCATGGTCAAATGCTTGTGGACCTCTGGAATCAAACTGGCCTTGAAATAACATGAGGATGTGATGTAGGAATCAGTGACAAATCGGGTAATGTTGCTACTAGTGGTTATAAGGATTCATGAAAAGGAAGGTGGAAGACAAATTTGCAGCAAGCTAAAATTGTAGCAATTGAAATTGAAATTTTACCAATTGCTAGAAAATTTGTAGAAACTCCACTGAGTTTAGCAGTTAAATACATTCTCATGAGATTGACAGTTGACATGTGTTAACCTAGATCTAAGATTGGCCAAGCTCAAATGGCATCCAAGGGCTAGAAGCAATTTGTCACAATGTAGAGGAAGAATATTAAAAATTATTTACTGTTTTTTTTAATTAACTGTGCATCTCCCAAAACACATCTGAGAGTGTCCTTGAAGACACTATCTTTACCGACTTTATTCAAATAATAGACAGGAGTATGGAATGCCAAATTATTTAGAAAAAAAAAAAATCTTTTCTTGCTCTCTCACACTCAGAAATGCCTGGGACTGCATTATAATTACAATGGTCTCCTTGATCTCAGCAATACATGTGAGTACCAGTTACTTGTGAGATAAATGATGGTCCAGCATACTGTTTTCCAGTTTTTCTCATTTTATGACACATATTGTAAATATTATTTGTACAATTGGTATAGCATGCCAGGGTAAGGTGATAAATCTGCTATAACTAACGGGTACTGTCCAGAAGGTTCCAATTACCTCAGTCCCTGTCTGACTGATAAAGAATTAAAGGCATCATATTTCCACATAACCTGTGTCTACTTGAGGCATGACATTGTGTTTTATTAACATAAATAAGATTTTGAACCACACATTTGCCTCACCTGTAGATGCTTAGAAGCCAGAGTAAATATAAAGTCATTGCAAGGTGACAAATAGGGAGAAGATGACCATCAGATCTCAAGAAAAATCAAATATGCATAGTTTATTCAGTTACTAAATAATGATGGATCCCTTGGGAAGAAAAATAAGAAAGCCATAGTTTTACTTTGATTCATATTAAAATGATCTATACCAAACAAATTTAGATTTGGAAGACTGAGGCCGGAATCAAGACAATAATCTAGAATCTTAGTTTACTTTCAAGTCTGAGACTAAGTAAATAGACACAAGAATGAAGAAGAATCAAGGTACATTTACAGGATCCTAATGTAATGTCATAATTTTGTTCTGCAAAGCTTCCTTCCTTAAGGAATTCTGTGGTTGTAACAACAGCCAAAGGGATAGTTGTAAACTTTCAGATACTTTGCATGGTGGTTCTATGGAACTATCAATTACTCTCATTGTGACTGGCCTGTTTCCTTTAGACTTCCCTGGTGGCTCAGATGATAAAGCATCTGCCTACAATGCCAGAGACCCAGGTTCGATCCCTGGGTTGGAAAGATGCTCTGGAGAAGGAAATGGCAACCCGCTCCAGTACTCTTGCCTGGAAAATCCCATGGAGGGAGGAGCCTGGTAGGCTACAGTCTATGGGGTCGCAAAGAGCCGGACATGATTGAGTTTGTGACTGGCCTGTTTCCTTTACTTACAGTATTTTCCAGGAACCTAAAATTTTAATTTTAAGATTTCTCTATTCATAAATATTTTCTTCATGTTGTTTTTAAAGTCTTCTTTAAAAACACATCTTTCCCCAAGTTTATAAAAATAATCTAATGTGATTAAAATTGTTTATAATTTTGCTTTTCATATTTAAGTTTAGTATATTGTCACATTCTATGAGGAAAACTTCCAGTTTTACTATTGTTTTTAATTTGGAAACAATCTTTCTCTATTTTTAAAGTTATGACTGATCTTACTCTATTAACCAATAGTGCTAGCTTTACCCAATATCTTATTTCCTCATGTGTTCTTATCTGTTTATAACATTGTACTTTTTCACTTGTTTTATGTTTTGTTCTGTTCATCAGCATCACGTTATCCTAATTAATATAGTTTCATTATAACCATTGAAATCTGGAAAGAAAAATCTCCCTCTTTGATCTTTTGTTGTGCGTTGACAATTCTTATTCACAGATTTATATGTATGCTAGAATTATTTTGTCAAATTCCTTGCAACAATATGTATTGAGATTTTCATTAGAACTGTATTGAATCTAAATTTAATGTGCTAAGAACTGACATGTTTCCCCATACATGAGCACGGCTTATTTTTTAATAATTTAATTTATTTGTAATATTATTCTGTAAAATGCTATAATGTAATTTTTAAAGTTTCTGAGAGTATTTTGTTAGAAATACTCAGATACTTTAAACTTTTGTTGATAGTATAGTCATATATTCATTTAAAATAAGTTGTTAATTGTTTTTTACATTTTTATGGATGGGAAATTGGCTTGTGTATTTATTTTAAGCAAACCTTGTAAAATCCCTTCAATTACTTCTAAGAATTTATGTTTTAGTAAATAAGCTTTATGGGAATATAAAACATTTATCTCTAGTTTTTATATTTTTGATTATAAATGTGTATTGGATTTTACCAAATACTTTTTCTTGAATGATTGAGAGGGTCATACAAATCTCTTCTCCAGTACATTACATGGTGAATTTTACATGATTTTAACAATAATAAACTAACATTCTTTGAATACATATTGCCTATTTATTATATATTGGTTTCTTCCACCAAGTTTGTTTGAAAATTATCTTTTATAGCAGTAATACCATAATTGGTATTTTAAAAGTTAAGAAATTAAAAATTGGTATTCCCATTCCTCCAAATAAAAAGGCTTTCTCCTTTTAGGCCTTTCAATCCATCATCCTTCTCATTTAGTTATTCTCTCATGTTTCAAATCTTCTCCCTTCAAACTATTCTGGGTGGTCTTTTCAAATTTATTATCAATTTTTAAAATTTGCATTCCTTTGTGACTAATCTGGGGTTTAATTCATAAATTGATTTGTCTCTGAGTTAATTTTGCATCCAGAAACTGATTTATTTTTCCTTCTTTCTGGTCATGGTAACTGGTCCTATTTATCCATTTTTCAATAAAAATTATTTCTTTACATGTTTCATATATGGTTATTTTACATTCTATTTTTAAAGTGAATGGCTTTAAGAGCTTTAGGCTCTAAAAACTCCCATGTGTTGATTATTTTGATTGCCGTACATAGAATTTTGTATTCTTCTGTGTTTGGTGAGTTTTTATTATTAGGTTGTATTTGAACATTTTAATATGTGAGAACCCATAAATATATGTATTGAGCATTCCATGTAATCCATAGAGGATTTATACTTATTTCTTGAAGCACTATGGATACTAAGAACCAAGGAAAGTTTAATTTCTTAGCCTAGAAATGCTCTATCCAATGACTGATATAACTTTATAAGTAGCGTAGGCCTGTGGAGAAACTTGGGAAGTATATGTGATAGACAAAAAAGTTTGTGGTGTGTTAAAAGGACAAACTTTATCTGTGTGCTTAAGCAATTCTGAGTACTTCTGGCCTGATGCTCCTCCCACTAACATGGGTAAAGTTAATGTAGTAATCAATCACATAAGTTTATACAGATATTGTGTTGCATTTTTACACATCAGGATTACTGGTTGGAATGAACCAACACCTGAAAAATTCAGTAAGCTAATATTTCCAGGATTCTGTGTTAGTGGATCTGAGATTAGTGCACTTTAGGTAACCCAGCTGCTTTTATCATTGTCTCTACTTTTGCAACTGTCCTGGAGGATAGGATCTGGCCACTGATGACTAGCATCTATGGTCAGCATTTGGAAGAGAAAGCAATGAAATATGTTCCTAGTCTCTCTAGAACCATGACAGCAGAGCTTTACAGACATGTGGTGAGGGGCATGTAGCCTCATCAAGTACAGACACTAAATACTAGCATTCATCAACAAAAATGGAGCATTCATAAAAAAGTAATGAATGAGATCAGTATATGCAGTTTCCAAACTGGCTAGTTTCCAAAAAGGCTTCTAATTTACCTAAAAGAATCTAGGAAGTACTCTACACTCCTCTAAGAAAGAATATGAAAGAATTGGAGAACAAGTAAAAGGCTGTATTTGGTGGAGGGCAAATAAGAAGGTCACTCCTGGGTGTCTTGGCAGAACTTCAGACAATGTATTAATGTCATGAAACCAGACTATGGACAAAATTGTCAAGAGGTTGAAAAAGAACTTTGACTAGAGATTGATAAAAGGTTAAACAAGAACCACTGAGAAATATTATAAAGGTTATAGGAATCCAACAGATTTTCACTGTGAGCTCTCTTCAGGCAATCTCAGTGACTGGTGTGCATGCTCAGACGCTTAGTTGTGTCCTGCTCTTTGAGATCCCATGGACTGTAGCCCACTGGATTCCTCTGTCCATGAGATTTTTCAGGCAAGAATATTGAAATGAGTCCTACTCATTCCACCATTCCCTACTCCAGGGGATCTTCCCAACCCAGAGATAGAACCTGTGTCTCCTGGATTGCAAGTAGTTCTTTACTGTTGACCCAGTGGTGAAGCCCCTCAGCAGTTGTGTGGGGCAAAACAAATAAACAAAAACAAAACAGGCAAAAACAGCTACAACAAAAATACTTGGGAATTTTCTTGGCTGAAGTAGAAATTATCTAAGCAACTAAGGAGTCCTGTGAGGACATGAAGAAGAGACATTCTCAGTTTACCCGGCACTGAGAGATAGTCATTGTTAAGGTCTCAGAAATTTCAGCTAATTTTCAAGTTTCACATATTTAGAGCCTGAAGGCAAACTCCTAAAGTGACTAAGAACTTTAGAGTGTGCTCTCATAATCATAAGCTTTAATGTATCCAACAAAAACTCATTTACATGACCTAAATTATAGATCCAATGTGATAAATATAAATACTTTATTTAATGAAAACCTAACTTGGGGTGAAATATATTAGTTTTAAAAGTACATCAAAGATTATTCCTATTCTTCTGTTACAAACACTATTTTAAGTAGCCACTTGTCAAGTAAGTATATGAAATAATAGTTCTCAGAATGAATATGCTATGCTATGCTAAGTCACTTCAGTCGTGTCCGACTCTGTGTGACCCCATAGACAGCAGCCCACCAGGCTCCACCGTCGCTGGGATTCTCTAGGCAAGAACACTGGAGTGTGTTGCCATTTCCTTCTCCAATGCATGAAAATGAAAAGTGAAAGTGAAGTTGCTTAGTCGTGTCGGACTCTTAGCGACCCCGTAGACTGCAGCCTTCCAGGCTCCTCTGTCCATGGGATTTTCCAAGCAAGAGTACTGGAGTGGGTTGCCATTGCCTTCTCTGCTCAGAATGAATAGGCTTCTCAAAATTGAGAATAACTTTTTACCATGGCAAAACAAAGTTTTGAAGGGGAAAACACATATGAATACAATTTGTTATTTTTTCCTCTCTAGAATAGCTGATAACTAGGTGGTTGACTGAAGTGACTGGTGGTTTTCCTCACCAGGCAAACATAAACTTAATAGTACTGGAAAGGCCATCAGGAGCTTCCAGAAATCAGATTTTAGAGCTGAATGTGCTATGCAAGTACATTCTTTTCCCTTTGTTTTAAGGCTGTCATTCTGGAACATTCAAAAGTGTTGCATTCATAACCAGAGGCAGAGAACAACCATGAAAAGGCACAGTCTTCAATTTTTTATGCATTTCTAAAAAGGAGTATTATGATTGCTTTAGAAAAATAAAAACTCCCTGCCAACTGATATAGAATACTGGGCTGATATGGTCATTTCCTAGCATTCTTATATATTTATGAAGTTTTCTCTGAATTCTCATTTGGAACACAACTAAATTTCATCCCATAAATTATTATTTTTTTTTTAATGTACAGGGCCATCTATCCATTTTTTCATAAAACTTCAAGACATATGTATGTAATTATTATCCCCGTTTTAGAAGTGGACAACCTAAGGCTCAGTGGTTACTTTTATGGAATCATTTATTTGTAACAGAGGACAGCAAAGATCCAAACACCATTTCTCTGTCCCAATCGCAAATATATTAGCCTGCCCTAAAAATACTTTATTGTAATAGAAAAAAAATTGATGAACAAAAAATATTTCTAATCTTATATCACTATAGAAATATTATGTTTCACTATTGTCAAAATAATCATATATATAATATATATATATATATTATATATATAATGTGATGTTTACACATGAAATAAATCTACATGTGAACTTGATCCATACATACATTTCCTAAATGTGTTTTTTTTCCTCTGATTTTGGAGATAAGAGGGAAAATGGACAAAGGATGATTTAAAGAAAGTCTGTTCAAAATATTCAAAATGATTGATTCTACACTCCTGAAAAAGAGCAATATATAAGGTGTCTTGGCCAGTTTGGGCTGTAGTAACAGAACATCATAGACTAAGTGCCCTATATGGGCTTCCCAGGTAGTTCAAATGGTAAAGAACCCACCCGCCAAGGCAGGAGATATGAAAGATGTGGGTTTGATCCCTGGGTTGGTAAGATTCCCTGGAGAAGGGAACAGCAACCCACTCCAGTATTCTTGCCTGGAGAATCCCATGGACAGCAAATCTGTCAGGATACAGTCCATAGGATAACAAAGAGTTGGACATGACTAAAGTGACTTAGCATGCATGTACAGTTGCCCTATAAACAGCAGAAATTTATTTTCACACAGTTTCAAGCCTAAAGTGCAGGGTGCCAACATGACTGGGTTCTGGTGAGGGTCCTCTTTAGGATTCCAAAATTCAGACACCTGTATGGTCACACAGAAGAGAACAGACAAGGAGAGCATGCTCTACTGTATCTCCTATAAAGGGCACTAATCTCATTCATGGGGGCTCCACCCTCGTGTTTATATTATTCTAATTATGTCCTAAATCTCTACCAGTTAATATCATCTCATTGCAGATAAGGTTTATTACTTCATTAAGATCAATAGCATGTGATCCATTTGTGCTATTTAATGTATTAACATTTATAAGTAAATGAGAAAATTTAGTTATTGTAGATAATACTTTGAAGATATTTTATTTTGTTTATAGAATGTTGGATTTTTGATGGGTTGAATAATTCATGGCAATAGTAAAAGGTATAGTCTTGATAATTCATGAGACAGTGTGAGAAATTAATGATTTCTATAAGATTAAATTTTTGATCAAGAGGATAATGGAGAAATTTAGTAACATATGGAATAACTATCAACTCTATGTCTCCTAACTTCTTCAATGTACCATTGATATTGGTCACTAATGAATAGCCAGGTCAAGGGATATACATACTTAGCTTTGACCAAACTTTGTTACACCTAGTAGGTGCCCTACTTTGTACTACTATAATAGCTTTTAATATGTTGCTGTTATTGACCACAGACACATTTGTATAATCATTTAATGAATATCTCAGTCAGGTAACATCCACTCTCAAACTGACATCTTACCCAGCCTGCTTCAACAAATTTCATTTCAATATAATTGTATCCTGACTTTAATTTCCTTATCTATTGCATAATAAAAGTCACATAAAACTAATGCTTATGTTTGGATTGTGCTTTTTCAGAATGGCATAATGGTATTATAATCATAGATACAGGTGACTGCCAAACTTTATTCTTACAGATCTTTAATAGGAAAATTAATGCAAGCTAAAAATAAGAAGTGGGTATCAATCTATTCATCTCTATGGTAGAAAATAATCTCAAATCTGTTGACATTTCAATATTTCAGATCCCAAGTGATTCTGGAAGCTCAAAACCAAAATAGTGCATTATTTACATTCATAATTTGCCTGCTTTTGAGGAAAATGACATCTGTGCAATATTTTCCTTCCAAAATATATTAATTTCTACATAGACTGAATGTAGAGCTTGTATAACTAATGCAGAATTCTACTCCTGTCAAGTCATATATAAAATAACATTACAAAATATACATTTATATTTTAGTAGAGAACTCTTCAGAAATAAGCATAAATTAATGTTCTATACTATAAATATGTCAATTTCATAATAAGATTTATTAGAGTTTTAGTTAAAGAAGATGTAATTCTTTTTTCTTTCAGTCAGTATCTAATTCTATGAATTTTAATACATGCAGTCCACCACCAAACTCAGCATACAGGAAAATTGCATCACCAAAAATCCCCTCATGTTGCAACTTTGTAGTCAAATCCTCTGCTCATCCCTTATCCCTTACAGCACGGATCTTTTCTCCATATGTATACAATTATATTTTCCAGAAATTTGTAAAACCTGGAGTTATATCACACTAAACCATGTAAGATTACTATTTTACTTTCTTTTGTAGTTTGCCCATGTCACTGGTTATGCCATTATTTTGCTCCCTTTTATTACTTAATGGTATCCCATTGAATACATGTACAGTGAACGTACTGCCTTTTAATCCACCAAAAATGGATAATTGGTAATGATAATGTCTTGAAGGACATATAACTTATTACACCTTTTTGGTGATTTAAACAATGATTCTATAAGCATTCATGCACAGGTTTTCACATGACATTTTGTTCCTCTAGGTAGAACCATACATACATATATGTTTGACTTTATAAGAAACTGACAAGCTGATTTTCAAATTGACTGTAACTGCTTTCATTCCGAAAAAAAGTGTATGAGAAATAGTTTTGTTTTGGTTTGGTTTTTACAACTTCACCAGAATTTGGCAACAGTTTGTATTGTCAGACTTCATTTTCTTTTGTTCTAGCCATTCTAATCAGAGAAGGCGATGGCACCCCACTCCAGTACTCTTGCCTGGAAAATCCCATGGATGGAGGAGCCTGGTAGGCTGCAGTCCATGGGGTCATGAAGAGTGGGACATGATTGAGTGACTTCACTTTCATGCAATGGAGAAGGAAATGGCAACCCACTCCAGTGTTCTTGCCTGGAGAATCCTGGGGACCGGGGAGCCTGGTGGGCTTCCGTCTATGGGGCCGCACAGAGTTGGACACAACTGAAGCGACTTAGCAGCAGCAGAAGCAGCCATTCTAATAGGAGAAGTATAAGCCTTCCCTGGTGGCTCAGTGGTAAAGACTTGTCTGCCAATGCGGGAGACATGGGTTCGGTCTCTGGTCTGGGAAGATCCAATTGGGAGAGAAATGATAACCCACTCCAGTATTCTTGTCTGGAAAATTCAGTTTGCAGAGGAGCCTTGTGGGCTACAGACCATGGTGTTGCAAAGAGTTGGACGTGACTGAGTGACCTGAACAACAAATATATATTTAGTATCTCATAGTCATTTTAAGTTGTATTTTAACCCTTAATGATTTTGTATGCATTTTTTGACATCCATTTATTTTCCTTGGTGAAGTGTTTATTCAGTGTTTTTGTTCACATTTTAATTGATTTTTGTTCTTACATTGTTGAATTTTTTTAAATATTCTAAACAGAAGTCTTTTACCAGATATGAGATGTACAAATATTTTCTCCCAGTCTCAAAAACTTTTACTTTTTTTATTATATAGTGTGCATGTGTTTTAGTCACTCAGTCATGTCCAACTCTTTGCAACGCACATGGACTGTAGCCTGTTAGCTTCTCTGTCCATGGACTTCTCCAGGCAAGAATACTGGAGTGGGTGCCATTCCATTCTCCATCATTACATGGTACCTATGTATTAAAATAGATAAACATATTTATACCTGAGTAAAGTTATAATCTATTATGTCTAGATATATGTGTTTTGTGTAAATTCATCTATACATTTTCCCTCCATTTTACCCTTTAAGAACTGTCATGGTTGAGCAGAATCTTTGGAGGTGGTCTTTGGATAGGAGTCCACCATCTCCCCAGATTGCTGGCTTTCATGACTAAAGCATCTTTCCTTTCCACAGACACTTGCCTCTAGAATTATTGGCTTATTAGTAGCAAGCAGCTGAACTTAGATGTGTTACATTTTTACTTTAAAAGGAACTACTGACTGAAAGACAAAACAAAAGCTACACATCCTTAGGGTTGTGAGTTCACTTTTATTTGAAGACCTACTGAGGACTATAACAGAATTTTTGAGAGTGGGGTTAGTGCAAATATACGTCTCAGTAGAAGGCTGCTGCTAGTCATGAGGAGTAGATGTTGCTAATAATGATCTTTGTGCTTTTCTAGGTATGAGAAGATGTAAGAATCAGAGTTCATAAAATTTTCTCCTTAAAAATAGCTCACTATCTAAAGGCCTGATTCAGTTTTTCCCAGAGCACAGAGTGCCTCGTTCCAGACCTCCAGGTTAAATTTCTTTCAGGATGTGTAGGAATTTAGTGTTTGCAATGGCTAATGGCCTACTCCTTGCAAAGGCAGAAGCCACCACCATTCTTTAGGTGGCAACACCATTATGAACATGAAAAGATATGCCACAGGTGGGGGAAATATTTGTAAGACATATATCTGATACAGAAAATATATTCTGAATATGTAAATAACTACTCCATTTCAATAATTTGATGCTAAACAAACCAATTAAACATGGGTAAAGCATTGAAGAGACATTTCATATTAGGATGGTTTTACCTAAGCCTAGTCTGATACATGGAGGGGGCAGTGGCACCCCAATCCAGTACTCTTGCCTGGAAAATCCCATGGATGCAGGAGCCTGGTGGGCTGCAGTCCATGGGGTCGCTAAGAGTCGGACACGACTGAGCGACTTCACTTTCACTTTTCACTTTCATGCATTGGAGGAGGAAATGGAAACCCACTCCAGTGTTCTTGCCTGGAGAATCCCAGGGACGGGGGAGCCTGATAGGCTACAGTCCATGGAATCGCAAAGAGTTGGACACGACTGAGCTGCTGAGCACAAACACACAGTGCATTACTATGTGGCTGCCTTATGTATAAATAGATACGCTGACTTCCAAATGCTTATTTTTATACCTTGGTTATTTGCAAAAATTACACCATAAATTTTAAATATAAAGATGAACACAGAACATGCTATCTGCTTAAAGTGTATCATAATTATTGAGAATATTTAATCTCATGTAGGTGCTTTATGGAGCATATTTTTAAGTAAAATATCTCTTGAATTTTTATTCTAATTTTATTATAAATGTAAGAGTTTCTCATTATTTATATACATCTAAAAAATTGTTCTGTAAGTGAAGAAAGCTATACTTTCCTAATACATTTGGAAGTACATATCATGAATATGCATGCAGATGATAGACATTTAAAAAATATTTTCAAGGCTTAGTGCACAACTTATGGTACATCGATGCAGGAAATGATTGAATTGAGAGAAGTATCATGTTTAGCACATATTTTTTAACATTGACATACTCAAAATTTTTATGGTGCATAGGCAAATTACTTTTAAGTGTAAATTTTGGAGAAAGTTATAGAAACTATTTCCTAATGAGTAGAGAATATGCTAAAAATGAGGGGGGAAACTTTAAAACTGCATCAGTTCCTCAGTGACATGACATCAGTTTCATCAGTTTCTCAGTTCCTCAGCTGCTGGTTTGGCAACTTTCCAACATGAGGTAATAAAAGAAATAAAATTCTATACATTCACCTTTGAAAATGATGCAAAACAGAGGCCAAAAGCTCAAATGTGTACAGATGTTATCATGGTGGTATAAGTGAATGAGCCAAGCCAGATGCAAAATCAATATTTTCAAGAATTATGAAGCTGATTGATCTTGCAATGCATGGTTTTCAATGAGGCATGGATACAGAACATGCACTTCTTCCTTTTAGACTCTTTTCATGGGAAAAACCACAAAGGCAGCCTTGGTGATTAAAGGTTTCTGATACTGGAACTGAATGCCAAAAAATCATTGGGGAGGAATGAACAGTAGTAAACTATCAAGTGCTGTGATCCAGCTAATAAATGACTGTGATTCAGCTCTGTCAGGGTGCTGCAGAGGCATAGACGTGTAATATTTTCAGTTTGTTTGTTTGGAGAATAATACATACCTCAAAATGTGACATTGCATACTTGAACAGAAATTTAATAAAAGCAAACGTATGTACATGGGCTTCCCTTGTGGCTCAGCTGGTAAAGAACCCGCTTGCAATGTGGGAGACCTGGGTTTGATTCCTGGGTTGGGAAGATTGCCTGGAGAAGAAAAGGCTACCCACTCCAGGATTCTGGCCTGGAGAATTCCATGGACTGTATATAGTCCATGAGGTCACAAAGAGTCGGACATGACTAAGTAACTTTCACTTTCACTATGCACACACAAACACACACTTGTGGACCAATATTTCCTTAACCAATCAAAACCCCAATTTGGACAATATAGATCATGTGAGTTGCCAATGAAAACTATAATAGTAGTAATATACAAATTGGATAGGCGTTTGAGCTCAACGTTCCTATAAAATTCCTACCATCTTGTAAATTAGATGATTCTGAGTTTATAGCTCTAGTGATTTATTGTAAAACTTTCAGCATCCAGACTCCAAAAACAATTGTTGTGTTATTTGCAACAGCAATTTAAAACATCAATATGCTATGCTTTTCTTTTCTTTTTTAATTTTACAATGCTTTTTAGAGCGAAAAGTTTATCAATTATTTTTTCTCATATGCCTAGGAGTCAGTAATACAGTAAGTTTGCTCTAAATATTTTGTAATAAATGACTGAAGACTACAATTGATATAGCATTCTTTACATCCTTAATTATTTAATTGTAATAGGTTATTGCAAGTTTTTGTAAGATAAAGTGCCTAAATTTACTCCATTTCCCCTTCTCTCTCTATTCTCAACTTTCTCAAGTATATATAGGAGAAATTAACTTTTGAAGCCATACAAAGCATCTGTTAAAACATGTGAGCAAAAGAGAATGAGTCTCCACAGACTACTCTTTCTGCTTTTAAGTGAAAGTCATAAAGAAGTCATACTCATTATTAAAATATAAAATAGTGCTGTCATTCCTAAAATAAAATTTCCATAGAACTAAGAAACATTTGAATTATGTCTTTTATATAACTAATTCAAATTTGAGGATTTTATATATTAGAGCATCTTTATGATTGTTGATTCACAATTTTAATTAAATACAGATGATAGGTGATCATCAATGTAATAATTGCATTTAAATATCCTAGAAAAGTTGCAGTTTCCTAGGTAAAATATTTAATCTAATTAGACTTCAAAGAATATAAGTGTACTTCAAAGATTCTGAGCTCCACTTTTTCCAAACTGTGTTGTCAAAATGAGTTATTAATACAACCAAAATTTGTGGCATAGAATCACATTATACTGCATCACACAAGTATGCAATTGCTCACTTACTAAATTTTTAAACAAAGTACACCAACATCTTGACTATCATCTGTACCTATGTTCTCAGTGGTGTCCAACCCTGTGATCCCAGGGACTGTAGTCTGCTAGGCGTTTCAGTCCATAGAATTTTCTTGGGAAGAATATTGGGTGGGTTGCCATTTCCTCCTGCAGAGGATCTTCCTGATTTTCTCTTAAGTATTTTGCCACATAAAAGGACAAGCAAGTCAATGAAGATTTGTATGTTAGTCAATAGTAACCTTCTTGACAATGCCCAAATAATTAGGTGGCCGGTGAATGATTCTTTTCAAAAAGCCTTATCTTTGAACCTGGAAGGATGATAACTCAGATAAAAGGATATTATCATACTGGAACTAGGACAGAATAGAATCAATTTATTGGTCTCTACTGCTAGTGCTCTTCACTCAAACTAGAGAAAGTAAAAAGTAGTGTGCTATTTTTTGTTCTATTTTGTATGGATTCTCAAAGTTCAAGACATTTGGTTTTAAGAATAATTTGGTCACTTTGTAATCTTATCTCTTCATCATTGGTTATTGATTAATGTGCCACACACTTACTAAAAGTAAAAGAAATACATTCAATATCTTTGAGTTTCATATGAGGCGAATATATTTTAATGCACTTATATTTTCATATACTTTCACACTTAAAAAGTAATACTTCAAAATTATATTCATTAAAAACTCAGATGTATCAGAGATTAAAGTATTTTCAATGTGTGATATTATAATCAATAAAATACTGAGGAAAAATACATACTAACTAGAAATCACTAAAAGTTGAAAGACTATGCTCCTGCTTCTGAATAGAATATGATAGCCACAACTTATTTATTAGTCAAAGTAAAAAATGTGGGTTATTTTAGATACTTATTAAAACATGAATTTTATTAGTTTGAAGTTTCAAGAAATTCTGCATGTTGTTGTCTCTTGTGAGAGAAAACCTTGAGTAATA
>NW_011495086.1:8386628-8388183 GCF_000754665.1 Bison bison bison | reverse complement strand
CCTTATAAGAAGAGGAACAGACACCACAGAGCTCTCTCTCTCCCCCCACACTAAACAAAGCAAAGGCCATGTGAGGACACAGTGAGAAGACAGTTGTCTGCCAAGGACAAAGGTCTTACCGGGGTATAAATTCTTTTAGCAAATTCTAGATTTCCAACCAGATTAAACTGTGGGCCTTTGCATCAATTTAAATTCATTCCTCCCTCTGTATTCAAGTTTTCTGATTTGTTTCTCTCTGATCCTTTTTGCTTGTTTGTCACTGGATATACTTTCTGTGTGTGATGGGGGAGGTGTCCTCTCTACACTGCTCACATTTATGTGTTTTTTTCCTTCAGAGAGCCTCAAATCAGTTTCATTAGCACTAGGGGTCTCCTCTATGACAATGGTTGCTTAATAAATTTTAAAGTCTCTGGCTTGAGTTGGGTTGAATTCATTTCACCACTGTGTCACAAAACTGCTATGGTCATTTTTCCCTGTATCCAGGATGATCAGGACTTTTGCTACATTAGGGACAAAGGTAACAGAGTGGCACAGCAGAAGATTGCTGGGCCCCCAAGCCAGAGGGGTACAGACTGAAACCATCTTCTGCTATGTGCTGCCACTTCAGTTGGCATGAATTTTTTTTGTTTTGTCTTTTCTCTCTGTACAAATCCCCTCAGAATATTTCACATTCCTAGCAGTGCAAATTTACAGCTTTGGATTTTTATCTCGTCTAATCATGAGTGGTCCAGACCTTCTGGGTGGTTATGGGGATAGTTTAGAGACACAGTGACTCACTTCTTGGGAAGCCCAGGAAAGGTGGACACCACAGGCCCATGTAGGACATATGGGAGTTGCATTCTGGAACAGAGTGAAGCAGAAGGGTCTGTGGGAAGAGGGATTTGCAGTATTTGGAGGGTGAGGTAGCCCATGGTTCCTGAGCAAGGATGTGATTGGTTTCTTTGAATCAACAAGAAACCTGACAAGGAAACACTATACAGCGATATTAAGTGGGAATGCATCTGGTGCATTCAACATGGAGGTTTGTTGCTACAGGACCCTATCTGGTGGAGCAGAGCGGGGAAAGAAACTTGAGAGCAGGCCATTCAAGGCTCTCTCAAATATACCACATGCCAACTCAGTGCAAAATATTATTTTTAGCCATCATCTCACAACGGGCCACTCCCTGCTTACACGCACAAACACACACACACATACACACATAAACACAGAGGCCAGTACACATGACTGAGGAGAACTCAGTCCCTGGACATGGATGGGCGGACCCTGGATGGCAGTTCCCCAACCCCCACGACCGGGGCGCTGTTAGCTACCACAGCAACATAGGCACTAGAACAAGGGGGCTCCGTCTAAACTGCACGTCCCCGCCTTCATCACCAATTCCTCTAGGAACTGGCCAGAAGGCAGGGTGCGTGGGCAAGGGTTTAAAAGCCCAGGCCATCTCCCCCAGCCGTCTCCTTCTAAAAGTTTGTCCATTCATCCACCACACTCCCAGTTCCTGGCAGCCTGGCGACCTCCGCTTACCAATTAAAGAAGTCCAGAATGACATCAGGAA
>NW_011495086.1:8378583-8386528 GCF_000754665.1 Bison bison bison | reverse complement strand
TCAAGAAATTCTGCATGTTGTTGTCTCTTGTGAGAGAAAACCTTGAGTAATAACTAAATAAAAATATCACCCAGAGCAATATTTTGAAGCCAATAATGCAAATTATGAATGAATGTAACCAAACTGTTTTTTTTTTTTTTTTTTCATCTCAAATGAGAAATTTTCTTGGCTAGGAGCAATTCAATGAAAAATATAATCAAAACAAAATTAATTAATTGCTTGGAGCTTCATTTTATGAAAGTTTGAAAATTGCCTTGATAAGTGAATTTTATGAAATAGATAAAAAACTTGGCAAAGCCCTGCAAGTAGTTATCTGCCATGTGTCAACAAGAGCAGTCAGACTCCAAAAGCATCGCCCGAGGATACTACTTTGAAATGTACAAATGAGTCTATTTAAAAGTGCTCAAAACATACTTTAAAAAACAAAAAAGAAGCCTAAGATTGGGCTAATCTTTACAATTAGATCAAATGATGGATATCATTGACTGAGCCTATTTTTCCACTTCTATTCATTTTATTTATGTTAGTAACTTATAAAAGTTGATAATTAGCAAAGTGTTCGATTAGTAAAAGTATACCTTTCAACAAAAGAAAAAAATGTGATGGTTGTGGAGAACAGTGAATTAATCAGAAAGTATGAAAGTTTGTATAGATAATTGTCGATACAGTGTGAACAAAATAAAAATAATTAATTGTGCAAAATTATTAGCTATGTTCCAACCCTAGTTCATTTTATTTATTTTTTCTTTTCTCTATTATTAATAGTATTAAGGGAGAAAAATTTAAAAGACCCATGCCTTATATATTTGACTTTATAGAATTTTTTAAAAAGAGAAATACTTTTGGGATATTTTAAATAAAATTAGTCATTTAAATATTTAAGATAAACTAGTAAAATCAGCTCTTTGAAAAGAATGGTAACATACGCCATATACTGAGTGTGGGATGATCTAAGAACAATTTTAAGTATTTAATTAATATTCAGCAGCTATAAGTAAACTATGATTTATTTCAAGCATTTTAAGTAAGGCTTAGAAAGGATGTTCGTTGGTCTAGCCATCCTCTAGTAATATCAAGATTTAATTTCCTCTGCTTGATAACAAAATAGATTGTTTCTCTATTATATCAGACTGACTTCTTGGTGGTGTGGATTCCAGGTTTACTGAGAAATATTTTGTTGTTTATGACTGGTTTTTCATTATTTGGGACAGAGCTGTGATGGTTATAAATCTGTGTAGGGGAAGTGTCCATGAGTTTACAGAGGTACAGACTGTGCTAGACAAGTGTATAATATCACTGCTAACAGCTGAGTATAATATGAGGATAGTACGCCCAGAAATGTCTGTGTTATATAGAGAGGGCAAGAAAACATCTTCAATTCCTAGTGCATATGGGTCTTGAGTGAGTTCAATTACTTTCCAGTAACTGTGTCAGCAACTATTTTAGCTGAGGCTCTTAGCTAGCAAGTTAATTTAGAAAGGTCTTCCTGAGGGTGGATTCTCTGACTCATTCTAGAAGTGAAAGAATGACAATAGTTAGGGTTGTATTACCTGCCACTACACATCTAGGACAGTACTCTTGTCTGAAAAATCCATGGACGGAGGAGCCTGATAGGCTGCAGTCCATGGGGTTGCTAAGAGTCAGATACAACTGAGCGACTTCACTTTCACTTTTTACTTTCATGCATTGGAGGAGATGGCAACCCACTCCAGTGTTCTTGCCTGGAGAATCCCAAGGACGGCAGAGCCTGGTAGGCTGCCATCTATGGGGTCGCACAGAGTTGGACACGACTGAAGCGACTTAGCAGCAGCAGCAGCAGCACACATCTAGGAACAACGTCATGTGGCCCTTATTTTAAAGGTGATGAAAAAGACTTAATGTATTTGTTTATTTCTAAATGAACGTCTAAACCAACTTCCCACTGATGTAGTTTTGGAAATCTGAATTTATATATCTAGCATCTATTCATGTGTATGTATAATACATGTGATATGTATGTGTTTATATAATATATATTGATATGTGTGTATATGTACAAGATTTATAATAATGTGTTTTCATTGTATGCTCTAGATTGAAAGTAGCTGTAGACAGCCTGTTGGATTTCAAGCAATGCAAATAGATCAAGTGTTTGGTAGATAAAAGAAAAATAAACACTCTGCAGGTATTAAGACGATCTCACTTTTCTCTACAGCTTGCACTGGCAAGCAACTTGCCAAATATACTGTATATATCACTTGGTCTCTTAAAAGCTAAATTCATGACAAAGACCACAGATAGCCAATTGTTTTATTTTTTAAAATTTTAGTATTCAGTGGGGGTTCACTACCAGACATAGCTTTAGTTGCTTTTTTTGCCCCCCTAGTAGGCATCTGGAGTTTGATTTAAATTGTTAAAACAATCATTTTCAGTGAAAATATTTAAAGATAAATAATTTTCAAAGCTTTCCATTGATTGCTGTTGTGTCAAGGGGTATCTACTAGTAGATTTTTAAATATGTATTCACATAGCACTTGAATGATGGAAAGTCACAAGTATTTCTATTGCCTGTAATAGAAATATGTATGCTGATTCTGTCATTCAGATCTTCCTTTTACTTTATCATATTTCACAGAATTTTATATCCAAGGGGAAAAGAAAAATTTGCAAATATTTCTTATTCAATGAATAAACATAAGGACAATCCTCAGAGCACTTTGCAAATTGCGCTAAGGCATCAGACTGGCAAACATGTAAAGGCTCCAAATGCTTTTGTTGGTCTATTTGTTCTGCATCTGCCAGCCTGTGTGTATTCTAGTTGCCGACACCTGCTTCTCCATTTCATTTTGCAAAAATCCACCTCGCTTTTAAATGAAATGAGAGCAAATTTTAAAATTTGAAGAAAATATATTACATAGGGAAAAACCCTCTGGCAGTGTGTCAATATCCAAAACTTTTCATTCAGGAGAGTCGTATAAAAAGCCATATTAAACTTAAGTCTACACTGAAGAAATGATTCCTAGCTATTAAAAAACTGAAAGTTCATGTTCTGTGAATGGTTAGGAATTCCATTTGCTACCTGGTTAAGGTTATTTGATTGCTTTTAAGGATGCAGAGTATTTGCATGGGGGGGGGTGATATGATTTTCTGTAGCTAAGGAAATTCACAGCTATTTCTTCACTGAACAAATTTTTATTTTGGTAGACACTATTCTAGCCACCTGAATCACATCAGTAAACAAAGACAGATGTTTGCCTTCAAGGAACTCATATTACTGGGAAAAAAAACAAAAAGATTATAAGCCAGAGGGTAAATAACCATATGCCCCTTTTGCTTATGACAAGTTCAATTTGTGCCAGTTGTCATGATATGTTGTTAATAGTAACTGCCTCTATTCCATTTAGCTACTTAGATAATACATTAGATGGTCACCTTGTCAAAATACATAAAAACTCAATAAGCTATATATAAAGGTAGATGATAATAGATCTAGAAAAGAAACAGTAAAGTGAAGTGGAAGGTATGGGAGTGTGGGAGATGGTGCAGTGGGAGTTGCTATTATTAAGGCTGTCAGAGAAGATCTCATTGCAGATTGAAATTCAGTGAAGAATAAGTGGGTGCAGTGGCTATCTGGAGGAACCAAATCCAAAAGAAATGTTGCTGTAAATAGCTTAAAGTGGGAGAGACTCTTAACTTGTCAGTATAGTTGGAACAGAGTAAAGCTGTTAAAGAGGAAAAGATAGATTCTGTAACTACTTTTGAGGCTACTGTAAAGAAATTGGATCTTACTCTAAAAAAATTGAGGAAAAATCTGGATAGGTTTCAGGAGAGAATTGACAAAAGAATCCCCTCAACTGTTGGTAGAAAAGAGATAGAAGGAAAGAACAGAAAAGGTAGTTCTGCTTTGGCGATCTTTTTTTCTCCCACTGGCCAAAGTTGTTAATTCAATAAGTTGACTTAGTAATAGTGCTTTGTCAACAAAGGTCTGTCTAGTCAAAGCTATGGTTTTTACAGTAGTCATGTATGGATGTGAGAGCTGGACTATAAAGAAAGCTGAGCAATGAAGAATTGATGCTTTTGAACTGTGGTGTTGGAAAAGAAGACTCTTGAAGGAGATCCAACCAGTCAATTCTAAAGGAGATCAGTCCTGAATATTCACTGGAAGGACTGATGCTGAATCTGAAACTTCAATACTTGGGCCACCTGATGTGAAGAGCCAACTCACCGGAAAAGACCCAGATGCTGGGAAAGATTGACGGCAGGAGGAGAAGGGGTTGACAGAGGATGAGATTGTTGGATGGTATCACCGACTCAATGGATATGAGTTTGAGTAAGCTCCAAGAGTTGGTGATGGACAAGGAAGCCTGGCGTACTACAGTCCATGGGGTTGCAAAGAGTCAGATAGGACTGAGCAACTGAACTGAAATGAACTGAATAGTGCTACCTTGACATCCTTACCATTTTTAAGAAATGCTTCTATATTTTCACCATATACTATCAGACTTGTACTGATCTATTTCTATTTTGATTTTTTGATTGCTTTTATTCTATTTCATATACAGAACAATATCAAATGTTTTCTTTGATATCTTTTTATGTGATTTTTTTCCTTTAATATACGAATGTGTTGGGATTATCTGCTCTGTTTCTCCCCTAATACTTTTGTTGTTGTTCAGTTGCTAGGTCATGCCTGATTCTTTGCAACCCCATGGACTGCAGCATGCCAGTCTTCTCTTCCCCTCACCATCTTCCAGTGCTTGCTCAAACTCATGTCCATTGATTCGGTGATGCTATCAAACCATCTCATCTCATCTCATCCTCTGTTGTCCTCTTTTCCTCCTGCCTTCAGTCTTTGCCTGAATCAGAATCTTTCCCAATGAGTCCATTCTTTGCATCAAGTGGAGTTTCAGCTTCACCATCAATTTTTCTAATGTATATTCAGAACTGATTGACTTTAGGATTGACTGGCTTGATCGTCTTGCCTCCAAGGGACTCTTAAAGTTTTTCCCAACACCACAATTCAAAAGCATTAATTCTTCATTGCTCAGCTTTCTTTATTGTCCAACTCTCACATCCATACATGACTACTGGAAAAACCATAGCTTTGACAAAACGGACCATTGTTGGCAAATTAACATCTCTGCTTTTGAATATGCTATTTACGTTTGTCATAACTTTTCTTCCAAGAAGCAAGTGTCTCTTAAATTCATGACTGCAGTCACCATCTGCAGTGATTTTAGAGCCCAAGAAAATAAAGTCTGTCACTGTTTCCATTGTTTCCCCATCTATTTGCAATGAAGAGATGGGGCCAGATGCCATGATCTTAGTGTTTTGAATGTTGAGATGTAAGTCAAATTTTTCACTCTCCTCTTTCACCTTCATTAAGTGGCTCTTTAGTTCCTCTTTGCTTTCTGCCGTAAAGGTGGTGTCATCCGCATATCTGAGGTTCCTAATATTTCTCCTGGCAATCTTGATTCCAGCTTGTGCTTCATCCAGTCTGGAATTTCACATGATGTACTCTGCATATGTGAAATAACAGGGTGACAATATACAGCCATGAGGTACTCCTTTCCCAATTCAGGGTGATAATATACAGCCTTGACATTTCAGAATTCAGAACCTTTCCAATTCAGAACCAGTCCCTGTTCCATGTCTGGTTCTAACCATTGCTTCTTGACCTACATACAGATTTCTCAGGAGGCAGGTAAGGTGGTCTGGTATTCTCATCTCTTTAATTTTCCAGTTTGTTGTGATCCACACAGTCAAAGGCTTTAGGGTAGTCAGTGAAGCAGAAGTAGATGTTTTTCTGGAATTCCCTTGCTTTTTCTATGATCCAAAAGATGTTGACAATTTGATCTCTGGTTCCTGTGATTTTCTGTATGCATCTTGAACATCTGGAACTTCTCAGTTCACATACTTTTGAAGCCTTGCTTGAAGAATTTTGAGCATTATTTTGCTAGCGTGTGAAATGAGTGCAATTGTGCAATCATTTGAACAAGCATTGCAATTGCCTTTCTTTGGGATTCAAATGAAAACTGACATTTTCCAGCACTTTGGCCACTGCTGAGTTTTCCAAATTTGCTGGCATATGGAGTGCAACATTTTCACAGTATCATCTTTTAGCACTTGATATAGCTCAGCTGGAATTCCATCACCTCCGCTAGCTTTTTTCACAATTATGCACTGATATTGTTACATGTGCATTTTTTTCTCCTTTGAGATGAGATATTGTTGTTCAGTTGCTCAACCAAGTCTGACTCTTTGCAATGTCATGGACTGCAGCATGCTAGGCTTCTCTGTTCATCACCAGCTCTTGGAGCTTACTCAAATTCATGTCCATTGAGTAGATCATGCAATCCAACCATCTCATCCTCGGTTGTCCCCTCCATCTCCTGCAATCTTTGCCATCATCAGAGTCTTTCCAATGAGTCAGTTCTTCTCATTAGGTGGCCAAAATATTGGAGTTTCAACTTCAACATCAGTCCTTCCAATGAATATTCAGGACTGATTTCCTTTAGGATCGACTGGTTTGATCTCCTCGTAATCCAAGGGACTCAAGAATCTTCTCCAATACCACAGTTTAAAAGCATCAGTTCTTCAGCGATCAGCTTTCTTTATAGTCCAACTCTCATAACAATACATGACTACTGGAAAAATCATAGCTTTGACTACACAGACCTTTGTTGACAAAGTAATGTCTCTGCTTTTTAATGTATTGTCTAGGTTGGTCATAACTTTTCTTCCAAGGAACAAACATCTTTTAATTTCATGGCTGCAGCCACCATCTGCAGTGGTTTTAGAGCCCAAGAGAATAAAGACTGTCACAGTTTATATTGTTTTCTCATATATTTCCCATGAAGTGATGGTACAGGATGCCATGATCTTTGTTTTTTGAATGCTGAATTTCAAGCCAACTTTGCACTCTCCTCTTTCACTTTCATCAAGAGGCTGTTAGTTCTTCATTTTCTGCCATAAGGGTGGTGTCATCTGCATATCTGAGGTTATTGATATTTCTTCCAGCAATCTTGATTCCAGCTTGTGCTTCATCCAGCCTAGCATTTCACATAATGCATTCTGCATATAAGTTAAATAAGCAGGGTGACAATATGCAGCCTCAACATCCTCCTTTCCGTATTTGGAACCAGTCTGTTGTTTCATGTCCAGTTCTAACTATTGCTTCTTGTTGCAAAAATTCTTTAGTTCTTTTCCTTTTGTCTCTAAACATGTCACTGAAATAAACACTTTTGTGGACTGCCACATTTAATTTTGTCTTCTTTTTAATTTCTCCTCTAGTTTCAACTATTTACTTTCTTTCTTGTTTGGATTATCCATTAGTTTTAATCTTTTATGAGCACCCTTATTTATGTCTTTGAATTCCAGCCTTTATCTTAGTATGTTTTAATTTAATTAATAAATGGTTCTTGCAACAGCATTTGTTACATTTTTTAAAACTACTATTTTCATTCAAAAGCAGAGACATTACTTTGCCAACAAAGGTTCGTCCTGTCAAGGCTATGGTTTTTCCTGTCGTGTATGGATGTGAGAGTTGGACTGTGAAGAAGGCTGAGCGCTGAAGAATTGATGATTTTGAACTGTGGTGTTGGAGAAGACTCTTGAGAGTCCCTTGGACTGCAAGGAGATCCAACCAGTCCATTCTGAAGGAGATCAGCCCTGGGATTTCTTTGAAAGGAATGATGCTAAAGCTGAAACTCCAGTATTTTGGCCACCTCATGTGAAGAGTTGACTCATTGGAAAAGACTCTGATGCTGGGAGGGATTGGGGGCAGGAGGAGAAGGGGACGACAGAGGATGAGATGGTTGGATAACATCACTGACTTGATGGACGTGAGTCTGAGTGAACTCCGGGAGTTGGTGATGGACAGGGAGGCCTGGTGTGCTGCAGTTCATGGGGTCGCAAAGAGTCGGACACGACTGAGCGACTGATCTGATCTGATCTGATTTTCATT
>NW_011495086.1:8377383-8378483 GCF_000754665.1 Bison bison bison | reverse complement strand
ATTTCCATACTGCCAATAAAGTGCCATGTCTAAATCCAAATAAAATCACATCATTTTCTTACTTTAAAAATTTCAGACTTCTCATTAACTGGCAGAGAACTTTTCTTCATGTTTTCTCTCCATAATCTACTCCACATACTCCACTTTGCATCCACATCTCTTCTTTTATTTTTAAGTTAATTTTTATTGGAGTATAGTTGCTTTACAATGTTATATCAGCTTCTGCTGTATAACAAAGTGAATCAGTTATCCCCTCTATTTTAGAATTCCTTTCCATTTCGGTCACCACAGTGTATTGAGTAGAGTTCCCTGCGCTGTACAGTACTTTCTCAGACAGAGCATTTTCGATCTGATTGTCCAAACTGAGGAATTTGATTTCTAATTTACATTTAGCAGCAAGCTTTTGGAGGATTTGTGCAGGAAAATAACACCATCAGGAAGAAACTTTCCATTACTTTCTAGAGGAGAAACTGGAAGAAAGAGAGATTGGTGACAAGGAGAGAAGTTAGGAGGGTGGTGAACACCTCTGCTTACAGTAATGGCAGGCTTAGTAATTTGGACTAACCATCCCAATGAGGACAACTAAAAATTACTGGATGAAATGTATAAAGAAAGTATCTTTGTTAAGCACTAAGAAACTATGAGACTAAACTCTTCAAGAAGACAAGAACCCAAATAGGAAAGCCCAGCACTCAGAGCCAGTTTTTCCTGAGGGCATTAGCTGAATCTAGAAGAAAGAATTATGGAACTGATCTGTGGTTTTGGTGGCCTCATGGGAAAAGAAAATGAAAGTCAAATCCCACAGCTCCAATGAGTAGGTCTGATGAGCTCTGCCACCACTTTAAGCTGAAAATAAGTGACTACCCCTTTCAGGTAACAGTGAACCAGAAGTAACAAGCGCTGGAATAAACTGCAGCCTAGATATACATGTCTGTAGTGATCCAAGGAACTTCAAGCCCTGTACCTTATGTAGGCACATAAGGAAAAAAAATATATATTGTAAGTGACAGCCAGAATGAAGAGTAGAGTAAAATCACTATGGCCTATATTTCAAAAAATTAAAAAGTATGTTTTAAAATATCTTCAGGGAACAGAAAATC
>NW_011495086.1:8351710-8377283 GCF_000754665.1 Bison bison bison | reverse complement strand
TGAGTGAACTCCGGGAGTTGGTGATGGACAGGGAGGCCTGGTGTGCTGCAGTTCATGGGGTCGCAAAGAGTCGGACACGACTGAGCGACTGATCTGATCTGATCTGATTTTCATTTTTATTTACATCTGAATGTATTCCAACCCTGATTTGATCTCTTCTTTGATTTATTTAAAAATGGCCATTAAAACTGTTGCAGTTTTAAACTATTTTTCACTAGGTGTCATGTTATTTTTTAAGTTAAATATATTGGCACACATTATCAGTGTTATGTGGTAATGTTTGCTTTGGGGCTTCCCAGGTGGCAATAGTGGTAAAGAACCCACCTGCAAATGGAGGAGACTTAAGAGATGTGTGTCTGATCCCTAAGTCTGGAAGATCCCCTGGAAGAGGACATCACAACCCACTTCAGTATTATTGCCTGGAGGATTCCATGGACAGAGGAGCTTGGTAGGCTACAGTTCACAGGATCTCAAAGCTTTGGACCGGACTGAAGTGACTTAGCATGCATGCACAATGTGTGCTTTATAACAGACTGGCTAACAGTACTCCACAGACAGAGTCCAACCCCAGCCCTGACTGATAAAAAGTTTTATTAGAACCCAGTCATATCTATTGATATTCATATTTTCCGTGGCTGCTTGTACACCGAAACAGCAGAATTGAGTTGTTTTAATTGAGAACACATGTCAGGCAAAGAAGAAACTATTTACTCTCTGGAACTTTACAGAAGGGAAATTCCTGACTTTTGTTAAATAATGTTTTGAAACATGATAAGACTTGCTTAATGGAATAATATATAGAATACGTAGTTGTATATACCTGTCCAGTATTTTTGCTGTAAGGTTTTTCTTTCTTTCTTTCTTTTTTTCTTACTGTAAACATTTTTGCTGCAGCATTTCCACTACAAAAATTTTGCCATTGAAAGATAAAACAACTGGTTGATTCTTTTTGGTTTGACAGTTTGCTTTCAACTGATTGAAATGTATTAGCATATCTTCCAGTAACTACTGATAGCTATATCAAGTTGACAGATGAGGATGATTTACCCCAAGAGTTGGTTTCTTATTTTAACATACTACATTAGAAGAAAAGAAACCAAGGAGCATAGGTGAACTGACATCTCCCAATGAACTTTGAAATGTCTGTTAGTGGAGGTATGACAATATGAGAAGAAGTAAACAAGAACATAGAGGTTTTTATAATGCAACACAAGGCTCAGTTACAAATATGAATTTGAGTATGTAGAAACTGATATCTCTCTTAATGAAGAAAGAAATTTTAGCAAGAAAGAAAAAGTGTGATGCTGAACAAAGAGATGAATCAACAAGCTAAAGAATAAGACAAACCCAAACCAAACAGAATAACCACCAAAACCCCCAATATACAAAATACTATGAATGAAAATTTTGGAAGACAAGTGTTCAGGTTTAACACACAGAAAATAATCAGTTACTTGTGCAGTGTTTCCATGAATCCATACACATTTCAAATGTATTCAAGTATTTTGTATTTTGCAAGAGTCTTTTTAGCTTTGCCATTCATTTCTCATATTTCATTACAATATTTTAATTATCTTTTATATTTTTTGTAATTTTATCATTTATGACAAAACTACCTTATGACATTAGTCAGGTGGTAAAAATGTTTGCCGCACAAATACTTGCATCAAAAATGGCACCATGTACTGTGAAAGTACTAGAATGTTATTTATGTTCCCACGTATGCTTGAAAATTACTGTTATATATTGTCTTGTATATTTACTGATTGTGTATGTTCTAAGTTTTTCTATGAATTACATAAAACAACACACTTATGATAGGTGTGAACTTCTTTATCTCAATTATTTTAATTATACTTTTGAGATATTATTTTAGAAGTATGAGAGTTGAAAATTAAAATTTCTGTCACACTTTTAATACTGCCTTAAAAATCTTTCCTTTTTGATTTCATTAGAGCTACAACATCTTTTTTGGTCTTTATTACCAAATTTCATCATATATATGAACATATATATTCATTATATATATATGTATTTCTATATAAATAAGATATACTTTAGCCATTATTCATATAAACAGGGCATAACTGCAATTGTTTAAACAAATCTAAAAATATATATTTTAAATGAAGAATTTATTTAGTTTGTATCTAATTTGGTTACTGATGTATTTATATGTAAACTTAAACTACTTATTTTATTCTCTCTACTTCATTAGAGGATTTCCCTTGTGGTCCAGTGGTTGAGACTCCACACTGGCAATGCAGGTAGCATGGGTTCAATCCCTGGTCAGGGAACTAATATCCTACATGCTGTGCAATGCTGCCAAAAGATTTTTTTTTTTTTAAAGGGCTTCCCTTGTGGCTCAGCTGGTAGAGAATCCACTTGCAATGTGGGAGACCTGGGTTCAATCCCTGGGTTGTGAAGATACCCTGGAGAAGAGAAAGGCTACACACTCCAGTATTCTGGCCTGGAGAATTTCATGGATTGTACAGACCATGGGGTGTCAAAGAGTGGGACAGAACTGAGCAACTTTCACACTCCATTAGATGTGCCTAAATGTGTGTGTGTCCATCTTCTTATTTTTCAGTTTTCATTTATTTTGTTTTCTATGATTAATTTTTCTTGAGCAGTTATTATATACTCTTTCATACTTAATTAGTAATTTTCATAGATACGTTAATTTTATAAAATGTAATGTAAATAATAATTATACTATATTTTATAAAGATACAACTTCAAAAAGGTCTCTAACTCTGATGATAGTTTTTCCAAATGACATGTAAATATTGTAACATAATTTAGTTTTCCATTTCCAGCCACTTGCTGGAAATTTTTTCCATTATAACATATCAGATCACTCAAGTTCATCTCCTATAATTTCAAATTCATTTTTAAACAAATAAGATATATTTGTTTTTCAATTGTTTCATCTGATTCCTGTCCACAGTGTTTTTTTTCTCTATGTGGTTATTGGTTGTTTCATTGTGACTCAATGTTCCTTTATCTGTGCTAATTTTTGAAGACTTAACTCAAAAGATTTCTCTTTAGTAATGTCATTCTGTCACCTTCTTGGTATCATTATTATCTCAAGATCACTTTAAGTCATCTGATTGGATTATACTTTTAGGGGCCAGTATAACACAATGAATTCAGATCCTAATGTCTGTTTTTGTATTTTCTGGAAACCTTTACTATCCTTCCAAAGAGAATGAAGAAGGCTGTATATTGTCACCCTGCTTATTTAACTTATATGCAGAGTACATCATGAGAGACGCTGGGCTGGAAGAAACACAAGCTGGAATCAAGATTGCCGGGAGAAACATCAATAACCACAGATGTGCAGATGACACCACCATTATGGCAGAAAGGGAAGAGGAACTAAAACGCCTGTTGATGAAGGTGAAAGAGGGGAGTGAAAAAGTTGGCTTAAAACTCAACATTCAGAAAACAAAGATCATGGCATCTGGTCCCATCACTTCATGGGAAATAGATGGGGAAACAGTGGAAACAGCGTCAGACTTTATTTTCTGGGGCTCCAAAATCACTGCAGATGGTGACTGCAGCTATGAAATTAAAAGATGCTTACTCCTTGGAAGGAAAGGTATGACCAACCTAGATAGCATAACGAAAATCAGAGACATTACTTTCCCAACAAAGGTCCATCTAGTCAAGGCTAAGGTTTTTCCAGTGGTCGTATATGGATGTGAGAGTTGGACTGTGAAGAAAGCTGAGCACCGAAGAATTGATGCTTTTGAACTGTGGTGTTGGAGACGACTCTTGAGAGTCCCTTGGACTGCAAGGAGATCCAAAAAGTCCATTCTGAAGTAGATCAGTCCTGGGATTTCTTTGGAAGGAATGAAGCTAAAGTGGAAACTCCAGTACTTTGGCCACCTCATGTCAAGTGTTGACTCATTGGAAAAGACCCTGATGCTGGAAGAGATTGGGGGTAAGAGGAGAAGGGGACGACAAAGGATGAGATGGCTGGATGGCATCATTGACTCGATGGACATGAGTCTGATTGAACTCTGGGAGTTGATGATGGACAGGTAGGCCTGGTGTGCCACGATTCATGGGGTCACAAAGAGTCAGACACGACTGAGCGACTGAATTGAACTGAACTGAACTGAACTAAGTCTTCCCTTTAGTGTTTTGTGGGCAAACTAGTGGCAAATAATAGAAGTATAATAAATTATTTTAATTATTGTTCCAAAAAATAAGACTCATCCTACATTATTTAAGGTATTTCATCTATTGTTTCATATTTCAGCTTCCTAAAAATTTAACAAAATTATGGGCAATGAGATCTCTTCTAGATATTTGCACAAATGTTCAGTTCAGTCACTCAGTCATGTCCGACATTTTGCGACCACATGAATTGCAGCACACCAGGCCTCCCTGTTCATCACCAACTCCCGGAGTTCAACCAAACTCATGTTCATATAGTTGGTAATACCATCCAACCGTCTCATCCTCTGGCATCCCCTTCTCCTCCTTCCTTCATCTTCATATCAGGTGGCCAAACTATTGGAGCTTCAGCTTCAACATCAGTCCTTCCAATGAACACCCAGCACTGATCTCCTTTAGAACGGACTGGTTGGATCTCCTTGCAGTCCAAGGGACTCTCAGGAGTCTGCCAACAACACAGTTCAAAAGCATCAATTCTTTGACACTCAGCTTTCTTTATAGTCCAACACTCATATCCATACATTACCACTAGAAAAACCATAGCTTGACTAGACGGACCTTTGTTGGCAAAGTAATGTCTCTGATTTTTAATATGCTGTCTAAGTTAGTCAAAACTTGCCTTCCAAGGAGCAAGCGTCTTTTAATTTCATGGCTGCAATCACCATCTGCAGTGATTTTTGAGCCCCAAAAAATAAAGTTAGCCACTGTTTCCACTGTTTCCCCATCTATTTCCCATGAAGTGATGGGACCGGATGCCATGATCTTAGTTTCCTAAAAGTTGAGCTTTAAGCAAACTTTTTCACTCTCCACTTTCACTTTCATCAAGAGGCTTTTTAGTTCTTCTTCACTTTCTGCCACAAGGGTGGTGTCATCTGCATATCTGAGGTTACTGAGATTTCTCCCGGCAATCTTGATTCCAGCTTGTGCTTCCTCCAGCCCAGCGTTTCTCATGATGTACCCTGCATATACATTAAATAAGCAGGGTGACAATATACATCCTTGACGTACTCCCTTTCCTAAATGGAACCAGTTTTTGTTTCATGTCCAGTTTTAACTGTTGCTTCCTGACCTGCATACAGGTGTCTGAAAAGGCAGGTCAGTTGATCCAGTATTCCCATCACTTAAAGAATTTTCCACAGCTTTTTGTGATCCACACAGTCAAAGGCTTTGGCATAGTCAATAAAGCAGAAAGAGATGTTTTTCTGGAACTCTCTTGCTTTTTCCATGATCCAGCAGATGTTGGCAATTTGATCTCTGGTTCCTCTGCCTTTTCTAAAACCAGCTTGAACATCTGGAAGTTTGTGGTTCAGGTACTGCTAAAGCCTGGCTTGCAGAATTTTGAGCATTACTTTACTCACGTGTGAGATGAGTGCAATTGTGCAGTATTTTGAACATTGTTTGGCATTGCCTTTCTTTAGTATTGGAGTGAAAACTGACATTTTCCAGTCCTGTGGCCACTGCTGAGTTTTCCAAATTTGCTGGCATATTGAGTGCAGCACTTTAACTGCATCATCTTTCAGGATTTGAAATAACTAAACTGACATTCAATCACCTCCACTAGCTTTGTTTTTAGTGATGCTTCCTAAGGCCTCCTTGACTTCACACTCCAGGATGTCTGGCTCTAGGTGAGTGATCACACCATCGTGATTATCTGGGTTTTGAAGATCTTTTTCGTACAGTTCTTCTGTGTATTCTTGCTACCTCTTCTTAATATCTTCTGCTTCTGTTAGGTCCCTACAATTTCTGTCCTTCATTGTGCCCATCTTTGCATGAAATGTTCCCTTGGTATCTCTAATTTTCTTGAAGAGATCTCTAGTCTTTCCCATTCTGTTGTTTTCCTCTATTTCTTTGCATTGATCACTGAGGTAGGCTTTCTTATCTCTCCCTGTTATTCTTTGGAACTGTGCATTCAAATGGGTATATCTTTCCTTTTCTCCTTTGCTTTTGTGTTCTCTTCTTTTCATAGCTATTTGTAAGGCCTCCTCAGACAGCCATTTTGCTTTTTTTGCATTTCTTTTTCTTGGGGATGGTCTTGATTCCTGTCTCCTGTACAGTGTTACAAACCTCCATCCATAGTTCATCAGGCATTCTGTCGATCAGATCTAGTCCTTTAAATCTATTTCTCACTTCCACTGTATGATCATAAGGGATTTGATTTAGGTCATACCTTAATGGTCTAGTGGTTTTCTCCATTTTCTTCAATTTCAGTGTGAATTTGGCAATGAGGAGTTCATGATCTGAGCCACAGTCAGCTCCTGGTCTTGTTTTTGCTGACTGTACAGAGCTTCTCCATCTTTGGCTGCAAAGAATATAATCAATCTGACTTCTGTGTCGACCATCTGGTGATGTCCATGTGTAGAGTCCCTCTTTTGTTGTTGGAAGAGGGTGTTTACTGTGACCAGTGCATTCTCTTGGCAGAACTCAATTAGCCTTTGCCCTGCTTCACTCTCTACTCCAAGGCCAAATTTTCCTGTTACTCCAGGTGTTTCTTGACCTATGAAGGCACAATTTACCTTTTGCTCTCCTTGAAATTTGATAACAAAGTGGTTTCCACGGAACCATTTTATTTCAAAATACTAATACAATTGACAGATATAGAAAATGGAGGTAAGGGAAAGCAAATTTGATCAGCAAAGGTCATAAATGAATATCTCTACCTTAGACGATGTTATGATAACTAGATGAAAGCAGAAAACTATAAATAATATGAATGTAATCCCATAATTTCACAATTATACTGAAAATATCAACTAATAGTAAAACTTCTCTTTTAACACTAAAGCACACTAGACAATAGTATGTCATTTTTTTTTTTACATTTACAAAGTGAAAAGCATGAATTCTTACCTAAGGCAATAGATGTCTAACAAATCTAAAATGAGAAATGGAGAATAATTTAAGGAAAATGAAGACATAATTACTTCTTATACTTAACGTCTACTTAATAATATCATTTAAAAATTAATTAACCAACAGATTTTTGGCAGCCAGTTTGCAAAAAAACAAGCATATTTCTTTTTCTAATATCAAAACAAGGGGGAAATTATAATGAACCTCTAGAATGAGAAAATAAAGTACATAAACATTCAGTTACACCTAGGATTGTCAAAAGTTTGGTAAAAATATTTGAAAACAAATTTTCCAATTTAATACTACATAAGAATCAATTTTGCTATTATTTTACATTTCTGCTATATATTAAACACTGACTTCAAAAGTTTAAGACTCCAAGGACCCAACTTTCTTTAATAGCTTTAATCTTTCTAGTCTGTTAAAATATCTAACCATATTTTATTTTTACAATAAGTGAAGTTAGCAAGGAAGAGATGTTTCTTTTCATTCCTGTTTTAAAAACCTAAAATCAAAACTAAATTTATTAACTTGACTAATATTTTCATATTATGCTTGAAATAATGAGTGCAAAACTACAGGGAAAAGAGTCTCTAGGCCTCTGAAATACAAAGCAGTGGAATGCATAATCTAATCTGGATTCAAATAGATAGGTAGGCCAATATCAATATTTCTATCAATCTAGACATGTGGAAAGGTTATGGATCACATCCTTAGGCCTATGTGTGTATGGACAAGAAAGACTAGAAATCTTATCTAGATTTACATTCAGCAATGATTTACTTGTTAGAGCAACTGCTTGGGCCAGATAAAATAAAGCACATGAAAATTATTTTGTAAACAAGAAAATACACATTTTTCAGGCAGACATGTGCTGTAGTAGAGACAATAAAAGGAATACATAAATATTAAACTGATCAAAGCAAGTCCAAATTTATGCTTCAATTTTCATTTCTCTAATTTGCTCCTGAGATTATGAAGAACTAAAGCACAGCTCTTCTTCAAATGTTATTCAGACTTCTATCAGTTGTGGAATGCTAGCTATAGCCAGCCAATGGTAAATATAGTCCGTGAATAGGAGTGAGTAAAACTAGAAAAAAATCCTTCCCCTTGCAGCTCCTGTCCCAGTGTCTGAGTAAGGCATCAATTAAAAGATCACACAAAGTAATTTACAATTAATGCATGTGGGAGGGAGGTCCAAGAGGAAGGGGATATGTATGCATATAGCTGCTTCACATGCGGCCAGGTGGCATTAGTGATAAAGAACTCACTTGCCCATTAAGGAGATATGAGATGCGGGTTTGATCCCTGGGCCAGGAAGATCCCCTGGAGGAGAGCATGGCAAACCACTCAAGTATTCCTGCCTGGAAAATTCCATGGACAGAGAAGCCTGGCTGGCTACAGTCCACAGGGTCACAAAGAGTCGGACAGGACTGAAGCAATTTAACATATATACACATAGCTGATTCACTTCCTTAAACAGCAGAAATTAACAAAACACTGTAAAGCAACTATATTCTAATAAAAATATATTTATTGCCACAAGCCCTTTCCTTAAAGGGGACATTTGAGGTGAGAATTAAAAAATGAGTAAGGGTTAAGTGAATATAGAAAACAAAAGATAAAGTTCAATATTGGGAAGGTGTTTGGCAATGACAAGGTAACTGAACATGGCACTGGCACCTGTGAACAAGGAACAAGAGATATTCCCTACAGATGATGCAAAAGTGGTATGTAAGGATAGAGCCTTCATCCCAAGTACAATGAGAATCTGATGAATGGTTAAACAGAGTGAAAACAATACAGATTTTAAAATTATATTGCTCTTCACATTGGAACAGAAAGAGTGATGGAGGAAAAAAATGTATGAATGCACTGGGTAAGCAACTATCTCACCTTAAAAGATGCATGTGATTTTTCAGTAATTAAGAACAGATGGAAAAGATTATCTTTCCAGTACTTTCTAATTCAAGCAGGTACATAGATAATCCTCCATTCCCAGCAACTGAGAGAATGGCTTCTTGACCTTAGTTCAGTCCTGTTCCATCGTGTTATAGGTATGCTGTGTGTGTGTTAGCTTGCTTCAGTTGTGTCTGACTCTTTGCAGCCCTGTGAACTGTAGCCCACCAGGGTCCTCTGTCCATGGGATTCTCTAGGCAAGAATACTGGGGTGGGTTGCTATGCCCTCCTCCAGGTATCTTCCTGGCCCAGGGATCAAACCCTCGTCTCTTACATTTCCTCCATTGACAAGTGGGTTCTTTACCACTAGCTCACTTGAGAAGCCTGTATATGTATGCTACTACCTACTCAAACATATGGAATGCTGGTGTTGGTCCAATATGCAGCAGATCATTGCATTTCACAATCTTCTGTAAGCAACTGAATGTGTCAACTGAAAGAACAAAACTTACATAGACTAACTATGTACTACAGAAAAACACAAATTAGGGGCTATGTGCCAGTAAATCAAGAGCCACTTTGAAGACAAGCATCAACTTCATAATAGACTCTCAATAAATGATAATGGAAATAGTGACTCATCTATTAAAGATAAATATACACCTATGTTTTTCCATGATAATGCAAAAAGACTCATAGGTGCAAAAAAATTTGCATGCCTCTCAGAGAATTTTAGCCCTAACTATAAATCCAATAAGAGTATTTCATGGTTTACATAAGAGCATTAAAGAAAGGTTATCTATGTTTGATGGTCAGAAATTATTAGCTAGATAATATTTTTAGTAGACTTGATAATAGAGTAAAGTATAGAACTATTCAGACCAAAGAAAAATAGACAAGATGGGGAACACATGTATACCTGTGGCGAATTCATGTTGATATATGGCAAAACCAATACAATATTGTAAAGTTAAAAAATAAAATAAAATTAAATTAAATTAAAAAAACAGAAATATAAAAAAATAAAAAATTAAATAAAATTAAAAAATTAAATAAAAAAGAAAAATAGACAAGAAATCTGTGGATATATTGAAATTGTGTTCAATAAGATTATTCCACTGAAAAATTTTTCCTTGACTGACATAATATATGTGCCTCAAAATACTCTTTATAATAAAACTGGCATAATCTTCAATCTTCACAACAATTAGAAATTACTATATATTTTGTGTTTTGACTTTGAGAGATCATTTGATTTTTTAAGTATATGTATTTATATATCTTTAATTAAGTTAATGTCAGAATTGAAAAACACAATATCATCCAAGGATAAAAGAATAGTTTTCAATTGGTTGAAATTACATTAATTCCTGATTCTTTGAAAGCAAAAGGGTCTGTAAAAATGTGACATTTTGCAAAGTAAAATAATCAGTTTTGAATATCATGTCTTCATTGTCATACGTCAGTTTGTATCCATTGGCTCTAAAGTTTATTTATAGACTTAAGAGCCTCTTTGGAATCATTTTATGATTGCAGAAAACTGAATCAATAACTTTGATGACTCCATTGTGTCTTGATTTCACTGGTGGAAGATTATAAAGGAGAGGGGCAGTTTGTCATCACTGTTGAACTCTTACAAGCTATGAACTGTCCTTTTCCCCTAACATATTTTTAAATTTTTATTGGAGTGTAGTTGATTTACAATGTTGTGTTAGTTTCAGGTGTACTGCAAAGTGTATCAAATATACATATCTCAAAACTTTTTTAGATTATTTTCCAATACAGGTCACTACAGAGTATTAAGTAGAGTTCCCTGTGCTATATATTAGATTCTTATTTGTTATCATTTATATAACTAATGTGTATATATCAAACTTCCAATTTTTCCCTCCATTTCCTTATGCAGTATCTCTAAGAAACACAATGGCAAAGAATGTTCAAATGTTCAAGCTACTGTACAATTGTGCTCATTGCACATGCTAGCAAAGTTTGTTAAAAATCCTTCTAGCTAGGCTTTAAATGATCTGAGAACTTCCAGTGTACAAGCTGGGTTTAGAAAAGGCAGAGGAACCAGAGATCAAATTGCCAACATTTGTTGGATCATGGAGAAAGCAAGGGAATTCCAGAAAAGCAACTGCTTCTGTTTCACTGGTCTGAGCCACCATGGCTCAGATGGTAAAGTGCCTATAATGCAGGAGACTCAGTTTCGATCCCTGGGTCAGGAAGATCCTCTTGAGAAGGAAATGGCAACCCATTCCAGTACTCTTGCCTGGAAAATCCCATGGACCTAGGAGCCTGGTAGGCTACAGTCCATGGAGTAGCAAAGAGTTGGACACGACTGAGATAATTCATTTTCTGTTTCATTGACTATGACTCTACAAAGCCTTTGACTCTGTAGTTGTTGTTCAGTTGTGTCTGACTCTTTGCAACCCATTGGACTGCAGCACACCAGGCTTCCCCGCCCTTCACCATCTCCTGGAGCTTGCTAAAACTCATATCCATTGAGTATGTGGTACAATCCAACCACATCATCCTCTCACCAGAGGGGACCTTGTCCTCTCCCCTTCTCCTCCGGCCTTCAATCTTTCCCAGAATCAGGGTCTTTTCCAATGAGTCCATTCTTTGCATTAGGTGACCAAACTATTGGAGCTTCAGTTTCAGCATCAGTCCTTCCAATGAATATTCAAGACTGATTTCCTTTAGGATTGACTGGTTGGATCTCCTTGCAGTTCAAGGGACTCTCAAGAATCTTCTCCAAGACCAGAGTTCAGAAACATCAGTTCCCCAGTGTTCAACCTTCTTTATGGTCCAACTCTCATATCCATACTTGACTACTGGAAAAACCATAGCTTTGACTAGATGGACGTTTGTTGGCAAAATAATATCTCTGCTTTTTAATATGATGTCTGGGTTGGTCATAGCTTTCATTGAAAGGGAAAGCGTCTTTTAATTTAATAGCTGCAGTCACTATCTGCAGTGATTTTGAGAAAAAAAAAAGTCTGTCACTGTTTCCGTTATTTCCTCGTCTATTTGCCATGAAGTGATGGGACCGGATGCCATTATCTTATTTTTTGGGGATGTTGAGTTTTAAACTAGCTTTTTCCACTCTCTTCTTTCATCTTCTGCTTCTTGACTGTGTGGATCCCAACAAACTGTGCAAAATTCTTAAAGAGATGGGAATACCAGACCACCTTAGGTCAAGAAGCAAGAGTTAGTACCGGGTATTCTCCAAGCCAGGCTTCAGCAATATATGAACTATGAACTTCCTGATGTTCAAGCTGGTTTTAGAAAAGGCAGAGGAACCAGAGATCAAATTGCCAACATCCGCTGGATCATGGAAAAAGCAAGAAAGTTCCAGAAAAAGATCTATTTCTGCTTTATTGACTATGCCAAAGGCTTTGACTGTGTGGATCACAATAAACTGTAGGAAATTCTGTAAGAGATGGGAATACCAGACCACCTGATCTGCCTCTTGAGAAATTTGTATGTAGGTCAGGAAGCAACAGTTAGAACCGGACATGGAACAACAGACGGGTTCCCAATAGGAAAAGGAGTTCGTCAAGGCTGTATATTGTCACCCTGTTTATTTAACTTATATGCAGAGTACATCATGAGAAACGCTGGACTGGAAGAAGCACAAGCTGGAATCAAGATTGCCGGGAGAAATATCAATAACCTCAGATATGCAGATGTCACCACCCTTAAGGCAGAAAGTGAAGAGGAACTCAAAAGCCTCTTGATGAAAGTGAAAGTGGAGAGTGAAAAAGTTGGCTTAAAGCTCAAAATGAAGAAAACGAAGATCATGGCATCCGGTCCCATCACTTCATGGGAAATAGATGGGGAAACAGTGGAAACAGTGTCAGACTTTATTTTTCTGGGCTCCAAAATCACTGCAGATGGTGACTGCAGCCATGAAATTAAAAGACACTTACTCCTTGGAAAGAAAGTTATGACCAACCTAGATAGCATATTCAAAAGCAGAGACATTACTTTGCCAACAAAGGTTCGTCTAGTCAAGGCTATGGTTTTTCCTGTGGTCATGTATGGATGTGAGAGTTGGACTGTGAAGAAGGCTGAGCACCGAAGAATTGATGCTTTTGAACTGTGGTGTTGCAGAAGACTCTTGAGAGTCCCTTGATCTACAAAGAGATCCAACCAGTCCATTCTGAAGGAGATCAGCCCTGGGATTTCTTTGGAAGTAATGATGCTAAAGCTGAAACTCCAGTACTTTGGCCACCTCATGTGAAAAGTTGACTCATTGGAAAAGACTCTGATGCTGGGAGGGATTGGGAGCAAGAGGAGAAGGGGACAACAGAGGATGAGATGGCTGGATGGCATCACTGACTTGATGGACATGAGTCTCAGTGAACTCCAGGAGTTGGTGTTGGACAGGGAGGCCTGGCGTGCTGCAATTCATGGGGTCGCAAAGAGTTGGACACGACTGAGTGACTGATTTGATCTGATCTGATCTGATGGAGTAATTAGTTCAGTCGAGTTACTCAGTCATGTCCGACTCTTTGTGACCCCATGGGCTTCAGCACACCAGGCATCCCTGTCCATCACCAACTCCTAGAACCTACTCAAACTCATGTCCATGGTGTTGGTGATGCCATCCAATCATCTTGTCCTCTGGCGTCCCCATCTCCTCCTGCCTTTCATCTTTCCCAGCATCAGAATCTTTTCCAGTAAGTCAGTTCTTTTGGATCAGATGGACAAAGTATTGGAGCTTCAGCTTCAGCATCAGTCCTTCCACTGAATATTCAGGACTGAATTCCTTTCAGATTGACAGGTTGGATATCCTTGTAGTTCAAGGAACTCTCAACAATCTTTTCCAACACAACAGTTCAAAAGCATCAATAATGGACTGGTTTAAAGTTGGTAAAGGAGTGAACAAAGCAAGGCTGTATACGATCAATGTGCTTATTTAACTTACACGTAGTGTACCTCAAGGGAAATGTTGGGCTGGATAAATAACAAGCTGGAATCCACATTGCCAGGAAAAATGTCAACAACCTCAGATATGCAAATGATACCTCTCTAATGGCAGGCAGAAAGTGAAGGGGAAGTACAAAGCCAATTGATAAGGATGAAAGAAGAGAATGAAAAAACTGGCTAAAATCTCAGCATTCAAAAAATGAAGACCATGGCATCTGGTCCCATCTCTTCATGGCTAATAGAATGGGAAGAAAAATTGGAAACAGTGACAGATTATTTTTTCCCCCTTGGGCTCTTAAATCACTGTGGACAGTGTCTGCACCAATGAAATTAAAAGCTACTTGATTCTTGGAAGGAAAACTATGACAACCTAGACAGCATATGAAAAAGCAGAGACATCACTTTTCTGACAATGGTCCATATAGTCAAAACTATTATTTTTTCCAGTAGTTATATATGGATGTGAAAGTTGGATCCCAAAGAATGCTGAGTACTGAAGAATGGAAGGCTTCAAACTGTGGTGTTGGTGTAGACTCTTGAGAGTTCCTTGAGCTGCAAGGAGGTCAAACTAGTCAATCCTAAAGGAAATAAACCCTGAATGTTCATTGCAAGGACTGATGCTAAAGCTGGAGCTCCAGCACTTTGACCTCTTGATGTGAAAAGCTGACTCATTGAAAAAGACACTGATGCTGGGAGAGACTGACGGCAAAAGGAGAAGGGGACAACAGAGGATGAGATTTTTAGATAAAATCAGTGACTCAATGGACATGATTTTGAGAAAACTCTGGGAGATAGTGAAGCACAGAGGTGCCTGTCTTGCTGAAATTCATGGTTTTTCAGAGTCTGACTGAAAAAAAAAATAATTTCCTTACCCCTTAATAATCATATTTGTTTTCTACATCTGTAACTCTATCTCTGATCACTATTAGAGAAATATAAATCAATACTACACAGTGAGGTATCAGTTCCCACCACTCAGAATGTCCATCATTAAACAATCTGTGAAGGTTAAATTCTGGAGAGGATGTGGAGAAAAGGGAACCCTTTATACCGCTGGTGGTAACGTAAATTGGCATGGCCACTTTGGAAAACAAGTACAGAGATTCCTTAGAAAAATAAATAGAGCTAACATATGATTTAGCAATCCAACTCCAGGCACATATCCAGAGAAAACCATAATTCAGAGATACATTCACCCCAATGTTCATTGCAGTACTATTTACAATAGCCAGGACATTAACTTAGACATAATCATACTAACTTTTAAATTTATTTTATTTATTTATTTTTTGGACAAACCATGAGGCATGTGGGATCTTAGCTCCCTGACCAGGGGCCGAACTCACATCCCCTGCATTGGAAACTCAGAATCTTAACCACCAGATCACCATGGAAGTCTCAATAACATTTATTTTAAATGCATATCTAGGGCTTTTGAAAAATTGTTGTAAAGTGACAAGCAAGTCAAAATTCTAATAAATATTTACATGTTTATAAACTTGTGCTTTTTGTTGCCATTTTTTGTTTTGCTTTTTTTTTTTTTCTTTTCCTGAAGCACCAAGATGCAGGCACCTTCCCTGACATTACACTGTGATGAGCATATCATGTCAACTCAGGATTAAAATCTACAACTTTGTCAAAAGTGTCTTTTCAACGCAAATCCAGAAGTCCAATCAGACCATTTAAATATATTGACACTTGTAATAGAACACTTCTTTTTTCTTCATTTTGTGCACTATTCAATCACTATTTCTGTATTTCACTATTTCTCTATCACAAATGTCTAATTCTCTAGTTTCAAGAATAATTAAATGTAGCTAATTTATAAAAATTATTTGAGGTATATTTATTCCACGTTTTTGATTATCAAGAGTCACTATAGTTAACTATATTAAAATGGGCAAGAATTCAAAAGTTTGAATGATTACCAATTCTTACACCCCTACTAAAGTATTAAATTAATATTGTCTAATCTTCCAGTGAACTCCAGGAGTTGGTGATGGACAGGGAGGCCTGGCGTGCTGCGATTCATGGGGTTGCAAAGAGTCAGACACAACTGAGCGACTGATCTGATCTGAATCTTCCTAATATTGCTTTTCTTAGAAAGATGACAAAATATTTTAACATGAAAATAAGAATGAGTATCAAACTGGCTGTCCTGAATATCATGTACAGTCAAAACTGCTAAGGTGTATAAATTATACTTTAGTGACCAAAGCAATTTTAATGACATTTATATAAAGAGCTAGATCAGAAGAATGATAGTGGCTAGGCAGCTTTTCAATGATAATTATTAGGTTATAAACTTGCAGCATATATTTTGATTTTTGATCATTTTAGAGAAATCAGAGCATATTATAATGGTCTTGTTGATAACAACTTAGCTGACTGCTCAATTCTTATTTTAAATGTCACTAACAAAACATAAACCTATTTAGAAGTCTAAATTTTATACAGAAAATTACTTTTAATTCTATACATCACTGCAAATGCAGCTCAATATACAAATACCATATCTATCTCTATCTATCCACCTATCTAACCTCTGTCGGTCTGCCTACTTTGTTTTAAAGCAATATCCTTGAGGAATTAGTGAAAAGTTACAATACCTTTATTTGGGAATGCTGAAAACGAAACAATGTAAGTAAAAGACTTTTTGAAGTGAACATAGGTGTAGAGATTGGATGTAAAATTAGGAATCACTTTGAGGGATGAATCCATTTTGATGCATTAGTGCCCATCCTTAAACCAAATTAATTCACTCCTTAGGACTATAACTCAAAGTTCTGTCAAAAGCCTTGCAAGCCTAACATTACATGTTCCCATAAGCATTGCACTTCTTACACACCATCTGCACCTGTGTCTATGGTGAAATTACACAAGGAAAATGTAAGCACAGTGGGTAAAAGATAGCCTACAAAGACAGTATAAAGCTCAACTTAGAGCAATTTGGCTTTGCTGCATACAGCTGGGAAGTGAAAGCAGCAGATGGGTTATGTTGACTTCCTGAAATCAGAAATGAGATGGTTTATATCTAACAAAAATTTGCATAACCTTTAAGCAAAGGCATTGCAGGCTTTGCAAATGATAACCAGAAGAATAATAAGGTGACATTCTTGAAAGTATATACTGACAATAGTATAACTGACAAGAAGTTTGTAGACACAATTAATTACAATTTAATTTTAGTTTTTAAAGGGGGAAGGTGCCAATAATTGAGATCAATACTCATTTTATGTCACAAAGCTTACCTTACAAATGAATTTTCTTATCTGGGTATAGAATATGTAGGCTATAATTATATAGAATATATAGGCTATACTATAATTGCTAAATATAGCAATTATTTCACTAAAATGGAATATTTAATCAAGTAACTAATAAAAACTCAAGAGCAGCAATATTTCACTTGTTTTTGTGTGTTTTGCTCTCTACTTTTGTTTTGAGCTATACTGCTGCTGGAGTCTAAGGACAGACAAAAATGGCTGATATCTGACAGATTGAATTTACAAACTATGTTTAACATTGGCTTGTAAAAAGACTTCAAAAGAACCCCATTTTCTGATAAGGGTTTGATCAGTGATAGAACAAGGTTAAAGTACATGATTTAACTTCTTCTTGAAATAGAATATCTCTCTATTACACAGTGAACATTATATAGTCTCTTCTCAGAGTGCTATATCAAATTAAATTAAATATTTAATTTTGTTCATTTTGGAAACAGGTGTATCACTTTTTTTCTGTGAGTTATATTCAGGAGCTATAATCAGCCTAACTGCTGCAGATCAAAATTTATATAGCTAAGCAATATCCTTTATTTATGACAAGGAGTTCAAGTTTTACAAAATCACTTAAAATACTTTCAAGAGATGCAATTTTAGGGACTACGTATTACTATACTATTACTTGATTTTAGTTGCAGTGTAGCTTGTAAACATTTTCTAATTCTTTCCTGCTTTGGGTGTTTATTTGGTTTTGTGTCACCTCCTGGTGTCTCTGAGAGGATCAAAGAGGCCAGGATCGAATGCTAAGTGGTTTCCTGCATTTATCATTTCCTCCACCAAAACCATTTTGGTATTCCTGGTTTTTATCTTAGTCACTTGAAAATCTATATAAATGAGATTCCCTCTTTAACTGTCCTTTGATTTCTATGGCAAAAATAACTTTTCCCCCTATCAAGAAGGAAATGTTAGAGGGTATAGGACTCTTGTGTAATAAAAAATGTCAAAATACACATTTCTCAAATTAGTTTCATATTCCACAACCACCCATCTCTGTTTTAATGGTCATTTGGCTGTCTGGAATCAGTATCTCAGCCCATTTGAAACTGTTTAGTCCTTGGGAAAATTGCTCTGCTGTTCTTTCTCAAATTGTTCAAATGGAGCAATCATTTTCAAGGTGATCTTGAGGTTTTTGAAAGAGAAAAAAATAGACAAAATTTATTCTTTCTGAAGAGCTATAACAAAGCAAAACACATTTAATGAATACCAAATATGACTTCTCCATGACAGGTGCATAAAACTTCTCCTAAGGACCTTACAAAGTTTTCATTTCAATATTGACAAGAATCCAGATACTCATTCTCAATTTTAAAATCACATTTGCTTTTAAATTAGAGTAGGTAATTAGCCACATAGCTCAAGAGAGGCTGAAATGCACTCTTGCCACAAATATTTCTTCAAAAATTTTAATATTTTTGTTTTATTGTGTCATTGTTTGATATAGAACATTAAAATAGTTTTGTAATAAAAGACAAGTAAACAAGGATGGATTTAAGATTAAAATGTATACCTTAAATTTGGCTAGAGTACAGAATAAATGGGGACTTCCCAGGTAGCCGTAAAGAACCCACCTGCCAATGCAGGAGATGTAAGAGACATGGGTTTGATCCCTGAGTTGGGAAGATCCTTTGGAAGAGGGAATGGCAACCCACTCCAGGATTCTTGCCTGCAGAATCCCAGGGACAGAGGAACCTGGAGGGCTACAGTCTTTAAGGTCGCAAAGAGTTCGATATGACAGAACCTATTTAGCACATACTCACCCATAGACTAAATTATCCTTTTCCTCTAATTGTTAGTTAAATGATAAAAAAAAAAATCTAAAATTAGAACTTTGATGAATTATGTTGAAAATAGAAAGGTAATGTTGAATAACACTCTTTTTACATCTTAAACCCAGGTAGGTTGAATAGGTCCTGAAATAGGAAGCTTCCTTGAATGTCAAAGAAATAAGATTAATGGACAATGAGACATGAACACAAAGAAGGAAACATAAAAAATACCTTATCAATTTGACAAATTTGCTGAGAGTTTTCCATAAGCTTATACTGGACAAAGGACAGACAATGTGTTTTTTTTTAATATGTAAATACTGACCTACTGGTACGGATCCAAAAGACTTTGCTGCAATGAGTTTTGAAGTTAAGCACAAAAGCTCAGTGATTTATTCAAACTATCAGCATTGGGTTTAGGAAAGAATAGCTGCAGCAGCACATCAGTGAATGTGTCTTCCTTTTATCTACCTTACTGACTTGCCCAAATTTGCTTTGTCACTCATCATTCTATTTTTGTCACAAAGATAATTTATTCTTTCTACCTACGTTATATCAGATATCATTTAGCTAAATTTTTTTAGGCTACAACTTTTGCCAATATATTTATATATATATGATTATGCATACAATGGTTTTCTAATCTGTCAAATTTCTTTAATCATGTGTGTGTATTCGTCACTTAATCATGTGGAACTCTCTGTAATCCCATGGACAGTAGCCCACCAGGCTCCTCTGTCCATGGGATTCTCCAGGCAAGAACACCAGAGTGGGTAATCATTCCCATCTCCAAAGGATCTTCCTGACCCAGGGACCATGCACAGGTTTCCTGCATTGAAGGCAGCCTCTTTACCATTGAGCCACAAGGGAAACCTCTTCTTTAACCACATAGTTCATGAAAAATCTGTTAACCAAATATTAAATAAATGTCTACCAAACTATACTCCAAATTTTTCCATATTTTAACATTATTTTAGACTTAATTGAATCAGTCATTTCATTTTCAAATTAAATATTTATTTTTTTATATTTCATATCATCACAGGTTTATATTAATGAGAGTATCCTAAAAGTTACCTGGACTTACTTTTTCACTTAGAAAATGTGGTAACTGTGTCCTAGAATATTGGAGACTTATTCAGAGAAATAATTAGTTAAAGGCAGAATTAAACTTGGAGCCAAGATCATAGAAATTATTTTCCAAAACTATGCACCTTCTGAGGCAATCTTGGCCTAATGTCTTAATTGTCAGACTTTCAGTGTATTGAATGGTAACAGATTAGTTGTTGAGTGTCATTGTGTGTAAGTACTCACACTCAGGAACAGATACCGAATGTGGGTTTTCTCACTGGAATCGATCTTTAGTTATTTTGATAGAGAGTCACCCAGATTTCTGGGCTTCAATAAAAGCCTCGACTTCCTCTAGATTTCAAGTAGGTGCCCTATGCAATGGAGAAGGCAATGGAACCCCACTCCAGTACTCTTGCCTGGAAAATCCCACGGACAGAGGAGCCTGGTAGGCTGCAGTCCATGGGGTCACTAGAGTCGGACACTACTGAGCGACTTCACTTTCACTTTTCACTTTCATGCATTGGAGAAGGAAATGGCAACCCACTCCAGTGTTCTTGCCTGGAGAATCCCAGGGATGGGGGAGCCTGGTGGGCTGCCGCCTATGGGGTCGCACAGAGTCGGACACGACTGGGACAACTTGGCAGCAGCAGCGGCAGCCCTATACAAAGTACTACTAAAGATAAAATAACTCATTGTAAGCAAGATAGACTTCAGTATTACAGAGAACTAGGTTCGAATTTGTTTCCACTTATCAGTGAATACTGGAATTTCTAGAATTTTCTTAATACCATTCAGATTCAGTTTCCTCAAGACTTTTTCTTCTGTATATTTGTTTTAGGTGAAGGTAACTTATCTATTGCCTAATACTCATTAACTACAATGTCTCCAAAAAAAATCTCAAGTAACATTTCAGGGTTTTGTTTCATTTAATTATATACTCTCAAATTACTACCTTTGTGATGTCCAGGTAGCTTTCAGCTTTTTCTCCAAACAGTTTCTGACTCTCATAATAAGTCTTTGATGCTGACTAGAATAAGTTTTCTTTTTTCTTAATCTCTCTTTGCAACCCCTGGCCTGCAGCACGCCAGGCTTCCCTGTCCATCACCAACTCCAGGAGTTTACTCAAACTCATCTCCATTGAGTCGGTGATGCCATCCAACCATCTCATCCTCTATTGTCCCCTTTTCCTCCTGCCTTCAATCTTTCCCAGCATCAGGGTCTTTAGGCAAAGACAATAAAAAATAAAGAGACTGAATTATCAACTTGATTATAATGAACTTGAAAAAAAAAAGTATAAAGGAGATAATGTAAGACATCATCTTTTTTTTTCTTACTTGTTTAGCTGGGTGTATCTTAAGTGTCATCCACCAGGATATAAATTACACATTAAAGATGGATTTGGAGTAGGAAGATGTAAAATGCAAGGTGCCTGCAGCCTATATGAAAATGTCCAATATACCCAGACATGAAGTTCTTGTGACTACACAATTTTGCTGGCTGGGAGTATAAACTTTGGAATTATCATTGCACTGGTAGTCACTGAAGGAAAAGAATTCCTATAGATACGGCTGTACTGAATTGTCCTCTATCTTGAATGGAAGTTGCATTAGAATTAATTTAGTTTGTATACAGTAATGTTGGAGTCAACACTGCTGGGAGAAATACCAATAATCTCAGATATCCTAATGACACCACCCTTATGGCAGAAAGAAAAGAGGAACTAAAGAGCCTCTTGTTGAAAGTGAAAGAAAACAGTGAAAAAAATGGCTTAAAACTCAACATTCAAAGAAACGCAGATTATGGCATCCAGTCCGATCACTTCATGGCAAATAGATGGGGAAACAATGGAAACAGTGAGAGATTTTATTTTCCTGGGCTCCAAAATCACTGCAGATGTGACTGCAGCCATGAAATTAAAAGACACTTGCTTCTTGGAAGAGAAATTATGACCAACCTAAATAGCATATTAAAAAGCAGAGGCATTACTTCACTGACAAAGCTATGGTTTTTCCAGTAGTCATGTATGGATGTGAGAGTTGGACCATAAAGAAAGCTGAGCACTGAAGAACTGATGCCTTTAAATTGTTATGTTGGAGAAGACTCTTGAGAGTCCCTTGGACTGCAAGGAGATAAACCAGTCAATCCTAAAGGAAATCAGTCCTCATTATTCATTGGAAGGACTGATGCTGAAGTTGAAGCTCCAATACTTTGGCCACCTGATGCAAAAAGCTAACTCATTGGAAAAGATTCTGATGTTGGGAAAGATTGAAGGCAGGAAGAGAATGAGACCAGAGGGGATGAGATGGTTGGATGGCATCACCCACTTAACAGACATGAGCTTGAGAAAGCTCTGGGTGATGGACAAGGAACCCTGGCGTGCTGCAGTCCATGGGGTCGCAAAGCATTGAAAACAACTGAGTGACTGAATTGAACTGATCCACTAATGCATGCAAGATACCTGGAAATCTGTAATGTTACTTAAAAGTCAACTTATTATGCATATGACAGATATATCTGTGAAAATGTACTTCACAGTTAACAGTAAAATTAAGAAAACAACTGTAACATTTAAAAAAATTCCTTAATTGAGGAGGCAGTTCAAGATACTGGCATAAGAATGTTCTAAACTCACATTTTCCCATGGACACAGCAAATGTACAAGTGTATATGGAAGAAACTCTTCTGAAAAAAACTGAAGAACTAGTGGAATACTTGCTTCACAACAAAGGATAAAAGGGCCACATCAAGCCAGGTTGGAAAGAGAGAGAGACACTCTTCAAAACCCCGCCTCCAGCATGGTGGCCCACAGTCTGGAGGTATCTAAATAATAAATAGATAAGTAAATAAATAACACTTCTCTATGAGGAGATGCTAATCATACATTCAATATAGGGATAACATCTAAATTACATAAAGATATATAAAAACTCATACAACACATTATAAAACATGGGAAGGGAACCTGAATAGTTGTATTTTTTTTTTCCTGAACAAGACATACATGGCCAACAGGCACATGTTCAACATCTCTAATCATCAGGGAAATATCTTTCAAAAGCATAATGAGATGTCACCTCACACATGTCAGAATGCCTATCATCAAAAAGATAAGAAACAATAAGAGTTGGCAAGAAGGTCTAAAATGAGAACCCTCATGAACTGTTGATAGGAATGCAAATTGATACAGTCATTATAGAAAACATTATGGATGCTCCTCTAAATATTAAAAATGAAGTTATCATATAATTCAGCAATTCCAATTATAGGTATTTATCTAAAGAAAATTAATGTACGAATTTCAATGTTTGATGCACCTTGATGTTCATAGCAGCGTTATTTATAACAGCCAAGACATAGAAGCAGCCTAAGCCTGCTGCTTTATTTATTTATAACAGATAAATAAGATGTGGCACCCCCCCCACACACACACATATATACATACATAATGAAATATAACTCACCAGTTATAAGAATGAAATCTTTACTAATATTTATGGACGTTAAGTAGGAACTCAAGAAACACCTAGAGTAACAGGCATATTTGGCCTTAGAATACGGAATGAAGCAGGGCAAAGACTAATAGAGTTTTGCCAAGAAAATGCAAAGGTCATAACAAACACCCTCTTCCAACAACACAAGAGAAGACTCTATACATGGACATCACCAGATGGTCAACACCGAAATCAGATTGATTATATTCTTTGCAGACAAAGATGGAGAAGCTCTATACAGTCAGCAAAAACAAGACCAGGAGCTGACTGTGGCTCAGACCATGAACTCCTTATTGCCAAATTCAGACTTAAATTGAAGAAAGTAGGAAAAACCACTAGACCATTCAGGTATAACCTAAATCAAATCCCTTATGATTATACAGTGGAAGTGAGAAATAGATGTAAGGGCCTAGATCTGATAGATAGAGTGCCTGATGAACTATGGAATGAGGTTCATGACATTGTACAGGAGACAGGGATCAAGACCATCCCCATGGAAAAGAAATGCAAAAAAGCAAAATGGCTGTCTGGGGAGGCCTTACAAATAGCTGTGAAAAGAAGAGGAGCGAAAACCAAAGGGGAAAAGGAAAGATATAAGCATCTGAATGCAGAGTTCCAAAGAATAGCAAGAAGAGATAAGAAAGCCTTCTTTAGCCATCAGCGCAAAGAAATAGAGGAAAACAACAGAATGGGAAAGACTAGAGATCTCTTCAAGAAAATCAGAGATACCAAGGGAATATTTCATGCAATGATGGGCTCAATAAAGGACAAAAATGGTATGGACCTAACAGAAGCAGAAGATATTAAGAAGAGATGGCAAGAATACACAGAACTGTACAAAAAAGATCTTCATGACCAAGATAATCATGATGGTATGATCACTGACCTAGAGCCAGACATCCTGGAATGTGAAGTCAAGTAAGCCTTAGAAAGCATCACTACGAACAAAGCTAGTGGAGGTGATGGAATTCCAGTTGAGCTATTCCAAATCCTGAAAGACGATGCTGTGAAAGTGTTGCACTCAATATGCCAGCAAATTTGGAAAACTCAGCAGTGGCCACAGGACTGGAAAAGGTCAGTTTTCATTCCAATCCCAAAGAAAGGCAATGCCAAAGAATGCTCAAACTACCGCACAATTGCACTCATCTCACACGCTAGTAAAATAATGCTCAAAATTCTCCAAGCCAGGCTTCAGCAATACGTGAACCATGAACTTCCAGATGTTCAAGCTGGTTTTAGAAAAGGCAGAGGAACCAGAGATCAAATTGCCAACATCCACTGGATCATGGAAAAAGCAAGAGTTCCGGAAAAACATCTATTTCTGCTTTACTGACTATGCCAAAGCCTTTGACTGTGTGGATCACAATCAACTGTGGAAAATTCTAAAAGAAATGGGAATACCAGACCACCTGATCTGCCTCTTAAGAAATTTGTATGCAGTTCAGGAAGCAACAGTTAGAACTGGACATGGAACAACAGACTGGTTCCAAATAGGAAGAGGAGTACGTCAAGGCTGTATATTGTCACCCTGTTTATTTAACTTATATGCAGAGTACATCATGAAAAACGCTGGGCTGGAAGAAGCACAAGCTGGAATCAAGATTGCCAGGAGAAATATCCATAACCTCAGATATGCAGATGACACCACCCTTATGGCAGAAAGTGAAGAGAAACTCAAAGCCTCTTGATGAAAGTGAAAGTGGAGAGTGAAAAATTTGGTTTAAAGCTCAACATTCAGAAAACAAAGATCATGGCATCCGGTCCCATCACTTCATGGGAAATCGATGGGGAAACAGTGGCAACAGTGTCAGACTTTATTTTTCTGGGCTCCCAAATCACTACAGATGGTGACTGCAGCCATGAAATTAAAAGACCCTTACTCCTTGGAAGGAAAGTTATTACCAACCTAGATAGCATAGTCAAAAGTAGAGACATTACTTTGCCAACAAAGGTTCATCTAGTCAAGGCTATGGTTTTTCCTGTGGTCATGTATGGATGTGAGAGTTGGACTGTGAAGAAGGCTGAGAGCCGAAGAATTGATGCTTTTGAAGTGTGGTGTTGGAGAAGACTCTTGAGAGTCCCTAGGCCT
>NW_011495086.1:8320947-8351562 GCF_000754665.1 Bison bison bison | reverse complement strand
TTTTTTTTTTTTTAGATTTGTTTATTTTATTTTATTTATTTATTTTTTAATTTAAGTTTATTTATTTTAATTGGAGGCTAATTACTTTACAATATTGTATGGGTTTTGCCATACATTACCATGAATCTGAGACGGGTGTACACATGTTCCCAATCCTGAACACCCCTCCCACTTCTCTCCCTTTGGAAGCAATGATGCTAAAGCTGAAACTCCAGTACTTTGACCACCTCATGCAAAGAGTTGACTCATTGGAAAAGATCCTGATGCTAGGAGGGATTGGGGGCAGGAGGAAAAGGTGACAACAGAGAATGAGATGGCTGTCTGGCATCACCGACTCGATGGACATGAGTTTGAATGAACTCCGGGAGACGGTGATAGACAGGGAGGCCTGGAGTGCTGTGATTCATGGAGTCTCAATGAGTTGGACACGACTGAGCACCTGAACTGAACTGAACTGGTGGTTCAGATGGTACTAAATCTGCTGACAATGCCGGAGACCAGTGTTGGATCCCTGGGTTGGGAATATACCTACAGAAGGGAATGGCTACCCACTCCAGTATTCTTGCCTGGAGAATTCCATGGACAGAGAAATCTGGACGGTTACAGTCCATGGGGTCTCAAAGAACTGGACATGACTGAATGATTAATATTGCATTTACAGGGCTTCCTAGGTGGTAGTGGTAAAGAATCCCCTTGCCAATACAGGAGATGCAGGTTCAATCCCTGGATTGTGGAGATCGCCTGGAGGGGGCATGGCCACCCCGCTTCAAGGCCACCACTCCAGTACTTTGATTGGAGAATCCCATGGACGAAGGAGCCTGGTGGGCTACAGTGGGATTGCAAAGAGTTGGACACTACTGAAACAACAGTATGAACGCAGGCACTGTTATTTAGGCAATATCTTAGGTCAGGAAACAACAATATGAATCATACATTTACATGCCAAATGGCACAATCTTAAACTATTGAGATTGCAAGTTGAAGTAAGCATGTGATATCTGTAATTAAACCTATAGACTTCAAAGGAGCACATGTGTCTATATGTCAAAATTACATTAAGAATCAAACAGAACTTTCCAACAAGTTTGCTTTACTTAAGACCTATAGAACTCAGACCTCTAAAATGAAGAAATAGAAAATGAAAAGAACGCAATTTCTACCATGCCAGCAGAGACAGATAGACAGAGAGAAAGAGAGAAAGGAAGAGGAAAAGGGAGGAAAATGGAGAGAGGGTATATAAAATTACATGCATTGAACAGATAATTTTTGGACAGAAATATTGACCTGCTTCAGAAATTTCTAACAGAACATAAAATTACAGTCTATCATCAGGCAAAATTGCTCATAATTTGATATAATCTGCTCTTTTTCCTGGCACATCAGTGGAAGAGATAAGAGTTCAATTAATAATAAAAATGCAAAGAAATCCAATATTCTCCTTCACATACAAACACCATAAAACGTACATAAAGAATCTGCAAAATCATTTTGCAGCCTTAGGGATTTTTTTTTTGAAATATTAATCAATCGCCCCCCCACACACTTACCTCACTTATATACTTAGTATATATGCTGGCTTCTGCCAGTTATTTTACTCCCTCAAAAAAATTAAAGTCATTTGTTAGACTAAATATGGATGATTCAGCCAATATTATCTTCAGGAGAGAGATAACTAACTAGATTTCAGTGCTGAATATGAATAGATTTCAGTGCTGAATAATATTCAGCCAATATTATCTTCAGGAGAGAGATAACTAACTAGATTTCAGTGCTGAATATGTAAGAGGAGAAATAGGAAATAGAAACACATCAATTGACCATCAGAGCAATAAAATTCAGGATATTTCAGTTAAGTTTTATTTTAGCGTTCACTAGGAAATAGCAAACCATTCCAATATGCTTGTCTGGAGAATCCCATGGACACAGGAGCCTGGTGGGCTACAGTCCATAAAGTCACAAACAGTCAGACTTGACTAAGGTGACTTAGCATGCATACAGCTTTATTTATTTTTTAACAATGCACCATCTACGATGCCAAGAGAAGAAAATTTTCTTATATATCCACATTATAATAGAGTTTATTTCTATTCCTTGATGAAATGTTCTCAAAAGTTTACTACTAAATGAATTCTTTTCCCAGTCACTTCTTCACAGGTGTAAAATTTTTCAAGGAAAGTAATCAAGTGACATCTAATTTATCACAGTCCTGTCAGTGTCCTTTGCCAGTAGACTCTGTTATGAAACTCTGTGAACTAAAAAACTGCTCTTTTATGATGACAATGAATTCAAAAAGAATCTCAAAGAATAGTGTTGCTTAATAGTGTTTATATTATTATCCATTAAAATTTCTTTAAAGACAAAAAACAATTAAATGTAAAAGAACACTTTATGCATTTGTTACTGCATGATATGCCAGTTGGTAATTAAACAAGCATGGGTGTAAGTGATGAGCATGGGAGCACAGGGGAATAATGGGGCGGGGGCTTACATCTTATCAGTTCCAACATGTGAGTAAATATTATTCCATTTTATCTGGTCACATCCTTGTAATATCAGAAGCAGAAGACTTGATGATAAGCAAAAGCTCTGCTCCGACCCTCACAAGCTGGGTACATTCCTTGGAAATGCCCCCATTTTTCACGAATCCTCATGGAAAATAAATAGCAGAATGGGGTAGAGTTATGACTACAAAACGTGCAGCAACTTTCTACATTTCACAGACCTTACCAATATTTTAATGAAATAACCTCTATGATCTGCTGACCAAGGCTAATACAAAGGTTTTTAATCTACCTCACAATTATCGGGACTGTGAGTAGATACCTATGACCCTGACCCTGAGAAATAAAATGTTGAGCCATCCTGAAAGACACTGGCAAGGGACAAAACTCGTGTCTAAACGATCAGCTCATGATCACCTGAAATTTGACAAAACTGATTCAAATTTACTCTGGAGCTAAGTACTGTAAAAGCCTTGGCTCTCTATCAAAGATGTGATATTTAAACAGCATAGTGATTCTAGTTAATACTGTAGTGCATGTCTGAAGGTTGCTAATAGAATAGACCTTCAAATCTCTCAGCAGACAAATACTATGTGTTGCAATGCATGTTAACAAGACTTAATTGTTGTGGTCATTTCACAGTATATGCAAAAATCTAATTAAGTTGTATACCTGAAACTAATATAATATTGTGCTATTAATATCCCAATCTCTTTTTTTTTAATATGTGAAGTTTGAGAAAGTTAAGAAAAAAAGGAAATGAAGGGGTAGTCTCCAAATCATTAAGTAGAATATAACTTACACCCAAGCGGCTGTTGTCCATCACGTGCCCATGTTAAGAATTATAATTACCTGGAAGGAGGAAAATGTCCTGAATGGCCCACAAGACTTGTGGTCAATATTAATAAATGTTTTTGTTTGTTTTTCATTAAAAAAAAGACAACATTTAGTTCCCAGTGATTGGATTCTGCTCTAGAGAATATATATTTTCAGTTCAGTTCAGTTGTTCAGTTGTGTCCGAATTTGCAACCCTATAGACTGCAGCACATTAGGTTTCCCTGTCCATCACCAGCTCCCGGACCTTGCTCAAACTCATGTCCATGGAGTGGGTGATGACATTCAACCATCCCATCCTCTGTCATTCCCTTCTGTTCTTGCCTCCAACTTTTCCAAGCATCAGGGTCTTTTCTAATGAGTCAGTTCTTTGCATCAGGTGGCCAAGGTATGGGAGCTTCAGCATCAGGCCTTCTAATGAATATTCAGGACTGATTTCCTTTAGGACTGACTGGTTGGATTTCCTTGCAGTCCAAGAGACTCTCTAGAGTCTTCTCCAACATCACAGTTCAAAAACATCAGTTCTTAAGCACTCAGATTTCCTTATAGTCTGACACTTACATCCATACACAACTACTGGCAAAACCATAGCTTTGACTAGACAGACTTTTGTCGGCAAAATAATGTCTCTGCTTTTAAATATGCTGTTTAGGTTGGTCATAGATTTTCTTCCAAGGATTAAGAATTCTTTATTTCATGGCTGCAGTTACCTTCTACAGTGATTTTGGAGCCCAGGAAAATAAAGTCTTCCACTGTTTCCCCATCTATTTCCCATGAAGTGATGGGACTGGATGCCATGATCTTCATTTTTAAAATGCTGAGTTTTAAACCACCTTTTTCATTTGATTCACAGCATTATAAAACTTGGTATAAAGGTTAGGTAGACAAATAGAAAATCAATTATAGGTAGCAACTCTACATTTCCAGCTAGTAAATCAAACTTATTAATAAAATACCCAGAGAATAATATTAAATTAAAAAGATATACATGTGGTGTTTCCTTGGTGGCTCAGTGGTAAAGAATCTGCCTGCCAATGCAGGAGACACTGGTTCAATCCCTGGTCCAGGGTGATTCCACATGCAGCGGAATAACTGAGCCTGTGTGACACAATTATTGAGCTCCTGCTCTAGTTTCCCAGGAGCCACAATTACTGAAGCCCATGCACCCTAGAGCCTGTGTTCTGTAACATGAGAAGCCACCACAATAAGAAGCCCACCCACCACAACAAGAGAGTAGCCCGTAAGGCTGCTCTGTCCATGGGATTTCCCAGGCAAGAATACTAGGGTGGGTTGCTACTTCCTTCTCCACGGGGTCTTCCCCACAGTGGGATCCAATCCAAGTCTCCTGCATTGAAGGCAGATTCTTTACTGCTGAGCCATCAGGGAACCTCCCTAGAAAGGAAAGATGTATTTAAGGTTTCTGCACTCTGAAATTTATATTTGGTAACAGATCTTGGAAATTTAGATATTCTTTGTTTACTTATGGTGGTAAAATCATTCAGAAGAATTTGAACCATAGGTCTATTGCAGATTTGAGATCTGACGCCTGCACTACCAGGGATCGCAATTAGTGAAAATAATCCAGCCTGTTTAAGAACATCAGAAATAATTTTAAGTTTCTCATCAATACTTAAAGGCAATATCAAGCAAGGAAAAAATGCAGGGAAAAAATCTAATTTTTACCTTTCTCAGTGTGTAATGATAATTGAGTTCAAAATTGTCACATGCAATTTTTAATTTGAATTCCCATATAGAAATGTTTCCACAATGAGTCCCAATGTAACAAATAATTCTCTTGATCTTTTATTATCATACAACAATCGAGTTCAGTTAAAGCACTATGGGACTTCAAGGGGAAATAAAGGTTGTTCTGTGCCATAATCACTGCTTTTAACATTCTATGTAGATCAATAAAGCGACCATATCAGTTCAGTTCAGTTAAGTCACTCAGTCATGTCCGACTCTTTGCAACCCCATGAATCGCAGCACACCAGCCTTCCCTGTCCATCACCAACTCCCGGAGTTCACTCAGACTCACGTCCGTCGAGTCAGTGATGCCATCCAGCCAACTCATCCTCTGTCATCCCCTTCTCCACCTGCCCCCAATCCCTCCCAACACCAGGGTCTTTTCCAATGAGTCAACTCTTCGCATGAGGTGGCCAAAGTACTGGAGTTTCAGCTTTAGCATCATTCCTTCCAAAGAAATCCCAGGGCTGATCTCCTTCAGAATGGACTGGCTGCATCTCCTTGCAGTCCAAGGGACTCTCAAGAGTCTTCTCCAACACCACAGTTCAAAAGCATCAATTCTTTGGTGCTCAGCCTTCTTCACAGTCCAAGTCTCACATCCATACATGATCACAGGAAAAACCATAGCCTTGACTAGATGGACCTTTGTTGGCAAAGTAATGTCTCTGCTTTTCAATATGCTATCTAGATTAGTCATAACTTTCCTTCCAAGGAGTAAGCGTCTTTTAATTTCATGGCTGCAGTCACCATCTGCAGTGATTTTGGAGCCCAGAAAAATAAAGTCTGAAATTGTTTCCACTATTTCCCCATCTATTTCCCATGAAGTGATGGGACCAGATGCCATGATCTTCATTTTCTGAATGTTGAGTTTTAAGCCAACTTTTTCACTCTCTACTTTCACTTTCATCAAGAGGCTTTTGAGTTTCTCTTCACTTTCTGCCATAAGGGTGGTGTCATCTGCATATAGGACATATCAACTCACTGTGAACCACTGGCATATAGGTCAGGTAATTGTAATATTACAAACCCATATTAGCCATTATTATAACTTGAAAAAGCCATAACCCCAGACATAAGCAGGCTCTACACAATGCTGAATTTAGCAATGCATCATTTTCATTACCAATGCACCTGGTGTACAAGCCCAAGTTTTATTGGTATCATAGTGATAGCAATCCCCCTTCTTTGTCTTAAATCAAACTCATATTAACACTCTGTCTCTGTGCTATAATTTATATGGAAGGAATCCAAACTGGACCATTGATTAAATTCTACTAGTTGCCAACCTGATGTCTTAAATCAATGATATACTATTAATCAGGTTAACTGGGTATTGAAATTAATACTCTAGATTTCTTTTTGTCATGTATATGGAGGAAGTATGAGTTATAAACACATATAAATCCATAACATGCAAGCAGTGACAAATTCATTAGGATCCAGTATATGAGAAAGTGAAAAGTGAAAGTGAAGGTTCTCAGTCGTGTCTGACTCTGCGACTACATGGACTATAGCCTACCAGGCTCCTCCTTCCATGGGATTTTCCAGGCAAAAGTACTGGAGTGGGTTGCCATTTCCTTCTCCAGGGGATCTTCCCAACCCAGGGATTGAACCTGGGTCTCCCACAATTGCAGGCAGATGCTCTACTGTCCGAGCCACCAGGGAAGCCTATATATGAGAACTATGTTTAAAGATCTGACAATACACCTAGCCCCAACTGCCTCTTTGCATAAGGTAAACAGATCCTGTATCCAAAGATTCTTATTTATATGATTATACTGGTACACAAGCAGTGCAAATTAATATGGTGGAACAGAGAGCACAAATAATTCCAGCATAAGGTCAATTTGAAGTTGGGAATATATTTCTCAGAGTGTTCAAGTACATGGGCATACCAATGTGTCAAGTCTCTGGAAGAACCATAAGAGAGTTAAAAACAATATTTTCTAAAATTAGAGGTGGAAATAATGGTGATGTTGATCAATTTTATGTATCTGTTACTTAGATACATAAACATAAGATTCCATAAACTAGCAGCAACTAGGACAGCCCTTTATGAAATGGATGATATATAACACTAAAATTAACCATAATAAGACAAGCTGAATAGCACACAATGGTAAACTGGGAAATATATGTCTCATACAGGGCTTCACTTGGGGCCACTTTTGTTAAAATTTTTTGTCAGTTGATTGCATAGAGTAAGAATATGAACTAGGCTGGTCTCTTCCAGCATTTTTGAAGGGAGATTGCTAGTAACTATTAAATTTCAGTGTTATCTAATTTTTGTCCATAATAAACAAATGGGACCTAATTAAGAGCTTTTAAACAGTAAACAAAACCAACAGCAAAACAAAAAAACCTGCTAAGTGTGGCAAAACATTTGACAATTTATATGACATTTATATTATTGATAAAGGGTTAACATCAAAAATGTACAAACAATTCACACAACTCAGCACAGCTTAAAAAAAAAAAAAAAAAAAATGAGTGGACAACCTGAACATATATTCTTCCAAAGAGGAAATGCCGATGACCAACATTCACATGAAAAGATGCTCAGCACTACTAATAATCAGGGAACTGACAATGAAAAGAACATGAGATGTCACTTCACATCCATCAGAACAGCTATTATTGAAAAGAACACAAGTAATAAATGTTGGTGAGGATGTATAGAAAAGGGAACTCTCGCATACTGTTGGTGAGAATGTAACTTGGCATAGGCACAGTGGAAAACATTGTGGAGTTTTCTCAAGAAACTAACAATAGAACTACCGATGACTCAGCAGTTTCACTCCTTGGTACATATCTGAAAAAGCAAACCACTAATTCGAAAAGGTACATGTATCCCAATGGTGATAGCCGCATTATTTACAATTGCCAAGACATAGAAGCAACCTAAGTGTCCATCAGCAGAAGAATGGATAAAGAAGACACACACACACACACACTAAAATACTATTCAGCCATAATAAAGGATGAAATGTAGCCATTTGTAACAACATGGATGCACTTGGGGATACTATGTTAAGTGAAGTACGTCATAAAGACAAATACTGTATGAGATCACTTACATGTGAAATCTAAAAATACAACAGACTAGTGAGTATAACAGAAAAGAAGCAGACTCCCAGAAAACAGAAAAGTGGTTACCATTGTGGAGAGTGAAGTGGGGAGGGGCAATATGGAGATAGGAGATTAAGAAGCACATACTATTATATATAAGATAAATTTAAGGATATACTTTATAACACAGGGGATATAGCCAATATTTGATGACTGTAAATGGAGTGTAATTTTTAAAAATTGTGAATCACTGAACTGTACATCTGTAAAATAATATTGTAGATAAACTAATACTCTATACTTCAATTTTTAGAAACGTGTTAAAAACTCTTTAATATTACCTAAAGATTGTTGAAAAGATTGGACATTATTCATTGATGGATTATTCATGATTAATTTAGACATTTCTAAAAGTGCAAAAATTAAAATAATTTGTATCTGTGATAAATATTATAATCTTCAAGACAAGGAGGGAATGTTAGGGCCTATATTAACAATGAATGCTGCAATTTTATTTATGTGATTAAGTATCACTTAAACTAGAAGATTGAAGACATTTTTAAACCTGTACCCACAGTCCTCAACTCACTTCTATACAATCTTCTTCAGTATTCTTAATCATACAGTATTCTGCTTTCTATAATACATGATTATAAAAGAATACAATAATTCTTAGTGGACGGACAAATCCCCAGTAAGATGCAGCCCAGTCTACAGAAGAGAGGTATGTTGATACACCTTGCTTGGGTGATTTTTCCCTGTGCTTAAGATGAGTGAGTGGACTTAATGACATTTGAGAGTTGTTCAGGGTGTTACTATTACCCAAAATAAAAAGAACAGTTATCCGGTAAGAAGCCTGTGATCCCAATTACTGTTTAGTAAGCTATTGTGAGTCCTTTCAGTTCATTTCAGTCGCTCAGTCGTGTCTGACTTTTTGCGACCCTATGAATTGCAGCACGCCAGGCCTCTCTGTCCATCTAGGCTGACTTAAAAGGTTGGTTATGCCAGGATTTGTCTTCTTGGAAGGATAGTTGCTAGGACTACTGCTATTGCTCCAGAATCAGCCACCAGATCAAGGTTTAGAATGGATGCCATTATCATGGGACCTTAGAAGGAGCAAACATTGAAAATTGAAGCTGTAAAAAGCTTTAAGTAGAATAAAACTTGACAGATGCCTTTAAGCTATTCTGATATCTCCACTATAGTAGCCAATTGACTTTGCAGGCAACTGAATGTATGAGCTAATCTTCCAATGTAGGATAAAACACCCATTGGTCTGATTTTGTTTTATGTTGTGTGCTCCCAAAAAGCTCAAATATGTTGATGAGAGAACAGAATGGCAGTAGTTTGGAGATGGCAACAAAGTAGAAGACACTAAGTTGTGCTCTCCATTACTGAGCACAAGGTCCATGTTAGTGGGAGGAAGAAAAAACACAGCAGCTAACTGGAGAAGCAAAAAGGAAGTATTGTTCTCAGAGGACAACTGACATTATGACATAGAGAAAAAGAGATGGAGAAAGGCATTTAGTCTGTAATCAACAGAAGAAGAAAAAAAAGTCTTATAGAGAAACAGTGCTTTTAGTCAGTGAAAGTCTTCATGAGTAGGAGAGTTGGATATCTGGGCTACATATCTGGGTTAGAAATTAAATACAAGGCAGGAAATACACATATGTGGAACCAGTGATTCTCACACTTTAAGCAGCTTGCAGTCACCCGGGAAGCCTGCTTAAGTGGACATACTGGTTCTGGGAGTCTGGAGCAGCTCTAATATTTTCTATTTTCTATTTCCTATAAACCCCTCACATGATGCCAAGGCTGGTGGTTTGTGGGAAATGATTTTGGTATCAAGGCTACCAGCCAAATGATGTATAGGCTTATACTGTGGGGGAAAAGGCAGAAATGAGGAGGATGTGCTAAGTCCCTTTAGTCATATCTGATTCTTTGTGACGCTATGAACCATAGCCTTCCAGGTTCCTCTGTCCATGGGGTTCTCCAGGCAAAAATACTGTGGTGGGTTGCCATGCCCTTCTCCAGGGGATCTTCCCAACCCAAGGATCCAACCTGCATCTCTTGTGTGTCCTGCATTCTTTACCACTAGCACTAAGAATGGTCAAAAGACTAATCTCAGACTGCCAGAAAGGATGCAGGATTTACATTATCACATTCTCTAAATGATTGGTGAACTGCTTAAGGGGAGAAATCATGCAGAACTTTAAAGCTTTTTATTAACTTCAAGAATGTCTGCTTGATTCAATGAAGGTCCCAAATAAATACTTCTTCTTTGATTAATTCATAAGTCTGTGCTTTTTATCTAAAGAGAAAATGTATTTGTTCATGGTGGATTGCACTAAATAATAAGCTAAATAATAAAGCAGTCACTGCATTTTTAAACAAGTGTAACTTATTCATTACTCTGAATTAATATTATGCCATTTTTAGTGATTTGGTTTCATTTTTATATTTTTTATAGCCACTTATAACAATTTTAATTATAACCAATTTAATTTAATTAATTTTCCAAATACACTTCATTATAATGCAGCACAGAAAGAGCCCTCAAGATAAATTGTACATGGAAACAGTTTAATATATAACTTCACATTTCAAAATATATTTATTTTGTGTAATTATCATGAATCAATCTGTATAAAACAATTGCTTTTATTATATAAATTCATATAACAGTTTTTTTATACACTGTGCTAATTGCTCAGTTATGTCTGACTCTCTGCAACCCTTTGGACTATAGCCCTCCAGGATCCTCTGTCCATATAAATTCTCCAGACAAGAATATTGGAGTGGATAGCCATTCCCTTCTCCAGGGAATCTTCCCGGCCTGGGTATTGAACCCAGGTCTTCTGCATTGCAGGCAGATTGTTTACCATCTGAACCACCAGGGAACAGAATTTCTAGTAAATATAATTACTGATAATATTGAATAATTTACTCAAATAAAATTTGAAACTAGCATCCACAAATAAGTGTTAAATTAGTATATTGCCTCATCCAATATCTATTCTTTTGGCCTATTTGTTTGGTGGAATTATATTCAATCCTATTTGATTAAGCACATATTTACTGCACAATTTTTTATCACTGGTGAATTACATATTATGCTCCGGGGGTCCAGTGATGAATTACAGTTCCTGGTGTTATTCACACTAGAATCATATGGAGGTAATGACCTCTCAGCACTAGCTACAGTGTACAGCATTCTATATAAGCAGTGTTACAGTAGAACAAAGTGATACAGAAGTGCAGATAATTAACATCATTTCATTCATTACATTTGTCAAGTGTTCAAGAGGAAATTTGTGTATTTGGTATGGACTGAACTTTAAAGTTAAATAAGAAAATATATTACTCACAGTTCTGAAGACTGGAAGGATGAAATCAGGGACCCAGCATGGCCAGGTCCTGGTGAGGGTCTTCTTTCTGGTTGCAGATCCCTGACTCCTCCATGTACCTACAGGGTGGGAAGATGAAGAAAGAGCACTCTGGGGTCCCTTTAATAAGGATACTAAGCCCATTTATCTCATTCATCTCATTCATGAGGGTTCCATTCTCATTACCTAATTACTTTCCAAAGTTCCCACCTCCAGAGACTAGACTGGGGTTAGGATTTCAACATAAGAGTCTTTGAGGGGCATCAACAAGCAGTACATAACAATGAGCAAGACTAAAGATATGGAAAAGTAATGCAGGAAGTATATTAGACAAGCAGCATGATGGAACTGAAGCAGGGCTAGAAGAGGCAGCTAGAAAAGAAATTTGGGAGCAGAGTGACACATAGAGCCAATGTGTGTCTTCTGAAAAGATGACGAATGTATCTTGTTTGTGTTAGTAATAAACAAAGAAAGTCGGAGTTATTACACTGGCCATGATTCTTTCATTATAATTATTATTAAATTTTTGTTCTGATATTTCCATGTAATTATAATATCCACAACCACATGAATTTGAAAATATCAGGCAGAACTGAGTTTGAACTAGAGACTGAGATGTCATGTAAAATAGTCTTTATTTGCTTGATACTATACTCGTTCAACCACAAGAAGGGCTTATTATTGGTAGTTTTTTTTTTTTTTTTAATATTGTAGAATCATTATATCATCTTAGGAGATGGAACAATACCAGATGTTTCCATTTAGTCAATTTCAGTGATGAAAATGGAAGTATCGAATTTTGATGTGTTCTGATTCTGATCATTAGCAGGGTAAAAGATGGAGCAGGTGGTCATTTCAGGGCTGGGTCTAGTAAAGAGAGTGACATGGAGTCAGAGCCCACTTGATACAAAAGAGTATGCAGGATTCAAAATTGTGCTGTATATATGGAACATACAGCTCTATACGCTGAAAGGGTATAAAGGAAAAGTTGAACAAGTTTATGAGCTTCGTTTCTCATTAAGAATAGTTTCTCAAAGGAATTAAAAGGGAGGGAGGAGGGAGGAGGGTTCAAGATAGGGAACGCGGGTATACCTGTGGCGGATTCATTTTGATATTTGGCAAAACTAATAACAATATTGTAAAGTTTAAAAATAAAATAAAATTTAAAAAAATAAAAAAAAAAGTGTCATTGGCAAGAGCTGACTAGGAAGCCAGGATCCTGAAAAGCCAGGTGATATAGATTCTGGGAGAAGGTGATGGTGGAATAGGCGAAAATTGGGACTTAGAGTATCTTGGCTAATAACTTAGCTTGGGGCTGAAATCATTGTACACAGTTGATTTTTCTGCACTAATTTTTCTTCAGCATAATAAGTGAAGGATCTGTCTACAGTAAATATAGAGATGATCAACTAAGAGTTCACATTGAAATCATCTGGGAAAACATCTAGGCAGTGTTAATGCCCCTGCCCTCCTGCATATCAATTGAACCAAAGTCTCAGAAGAGGACATATTTTTAAAAGCCTCCCAGATGATTCTCATATACGGCAGGATGAGAAAGTACTGATCCAATTGATTAAGAAAGTGAAGGCAAACCAAAAATTCTCAGAAGTTATAGTTAAGAAATTTGTCTCTATCCATATATTCAATATGATGTCCCTAAAGACTGATTACTCTGTGGTAAAGTGAAAGTGGTTATCTTTTTCTGGAATAAATAACAAACTCTAATTAATCAATCAGAACAGAAATGCAATGTAATAGAGCACTGGATGATGGATATGACAGACTACTCAGAATTGAAGAAAAAAGTGTCCAATGAAATTATTAAAAGATGCTCAATCTCACTGGTAATCAAGGCAATGGCATTTTACACTAAAATATGTCACTTTCATAGATGTGGCATATTTTTGAGAGTTTAAAGAGTTTAACTATACCTTAGTAAGAATATGGGGAAAATGAATACATTTATACTTTTGGTTGAAATATAGGTTGTTAAAAATTGGTGGAAATTTTGATAAATTATATTGAATTAAATATGTAAATGCCATAAAAGAGAGTGATTCTATTCCTGGAAGAATGCTCTGTAGAAATACTTAACACATTCACTCAAGATGTTCAATATAAGAATATGCGTCCTAGAGAAAATCTAGATAACCTAAATCCTCATAAAATAAGATATTAGGTATATATTTTGTTATATGCATACAAGTGAATTAAATAAATGAACAATGGTTACACATGTCAGCATAGATATATCTTATATACAAGTAGGAGTGTTTGAATGTGTGTACCCTAGGTGAACAACTTTGGGAGTCTTCATACATATATATGAAAGTGAAAGTGTTAGTCGCACAATTGTGTCTGACTCTTTAACCCTATGGACGGTAGCCTGCCAGGCTCTTTGGTTCATGGAATTCACCAGGCAAGAATACTGGAGTGGGTTGCCATTCCCTTCTCAGGGAATGCATATGTGTGTGTGTGTGTGTGTGTGTGTGCGTGTATAATTATATACATTAGCTCATGAAAGAGGTATTGCCCAGGTACCACAGAGTGTTTGATCTATCAAGGTGTAAAATGATGGTATCAAGAAAGAGTAATGGAAGATTAAGTATATCTTAATATTTAATTTCTTGAAAAAACATTGAAACAAGTGTTGAAAAATGTTACGATTTCTTTTAACAAGTGAATTTTGCTATTATTTTCTGTGTTTGGGATGTTCATAATCAAATACAATTTTAAAAGGCAGTTTTGGACAGTTCCTAGAGGAAATTAAAAATCAATACTATTCTCCTTATTGCAGCAGTGTGCTGTGTGTTCAGCATAACGAATATGTGTGAGAGGAACCCAGCAACATCAGTGTTAGTTTACAGAGATGCCACAGAATATTGGGATTTTTTGCTTCCCTTAAGTTTCAGTGATCTTTGCTGAAATTTTATTCCCACTAAAAATTAAGCTTCTTGAGGCGAGGATTTTTGTCTGTTTTGTTTATCATAAGTAATGTATTAACATTTCCTGGCTCATAATTATTCCTTAAATATTTTCTGAATAATAATACTGTATTTTGTTTGCATTGAAAGTCTCCAATTTCATATATTTACATGAAAAGTTCTGGTAGTAGAAAGGCATTTTTAAAAACAATATCATAGGTATACTGTCATGTGACATTTAAAAGTAACAACTAGCTTGTTCCAATTTGTAATCAATGAATTCCATGAACAGTTCTGTAATTATCTGTAGTTCAGTTGCTCAGTCATGTCCAATTCTTTGCTACCCCGTGGACTCCAGCACGCCAGGCTTCTTGTTCAAACTCACGTCCATTGAGTCAGTGATGCCATCCAACCATTTCATCCTATGCCATCCCCTTCTCCTGCTGCTTTCAATCTTGCCCACCATCAGGGTCTTTTCCAATGAGTCAGTTCTTCCCATCAGGTGGCCAAAGTACTGGAGCTTCAGCTTCACCATCAGTCCTTCCAGTGAATATTCAGGACTGATTTTCTTTAGCATTGACAGGTTTGATGTTGCAGTCCAAGGGACTCTCAAGAGTCTTCTCCAACACCACAGTTCAAAAGCATCAATTCTTCGGTGCTCAACTTTCTTTATAGTCCAACTCTCGCATCCATACATGACTACTGGAAAAATCGCAGCTTTGACTTTATGGAGCTTTGTAGGCAAACTAATGTCTTTGCTTTTTAATATGTTGTCTAGGTTGGTCATAGCTTTTCTTCCAAGGAGCAAGCATCTTTTAATTTCATGGCTGCAGTCATCATCTGCATTGATTTTAGAGCCCAAGAAAATAAAGACTGTAACTGTTTACATTGTTTCCCCATCTATTTGCCATGAAGTGATGGGACCAGATGTCATGATCTTAGTTTTTTGAATGTTGAGTTTTAAGCCAGCTTTTTCACTCTCCTCTTTCACATTCACCAAGAGACTAGTTCCTCTTCACTTTCTGCCATAAGGGAGGTGTTATCTTTGTATGTGAAGTTATTGATATTTATCCTGGCTATCTTGATTCCAGCTTGTGCTTCATCCAGTCTGGCATTTAACATGATGTGCTCTGCATATAAGTTAAATAAGCAGGGTGACAATATACAGTCTTGACATACTCCTTTCCCAATTTGGAACCAGTCTATTGTTCCATGTCTGGTTCTAACTGTTGCTCCTTGACCTGCATATAGGTTTCCCAGGAGGCAAGTAAGGTGGTCTGGTATTCCCATCTTTTTAAGAATTGTTCACAGTTTGTTGTGATCCACACAAGCAAAGGCTTCGACATAGTCAATAAAGCAGAAGTAGATGTTTTTCTGAAATTCTCTTGCTTTTCCTATGATCCAACAGATTTTGGCAATTTGATCTCTGGTTCTTCTGCCTTTTCTAAATCCAGCTTGAATATCTGGAAATTCTCCTTTCAGGTAGTTTTGAGGCCTCAGTTAGAGAATTTTGAGCATTACTTTGCTAGTATGTGAAATTAGTGCAAGTATGCAATAGTTGTGCACAGTTGTGCAACTGTGAGTGCTATAGTCCATAGGGTGCAAAGAGTTGTTCACCACTTTCAGACTGAACAACATCGTGCTGGATTGTCTATAATTAACTATCACCTCATATTTTTCGAAAACAGGAAACTATATTTCCAAAAATCACTTTCTAATATGGTCAGTGTTAGAATTTTCCTCTATGGTTCAGGGTTAGAATTTGCTGTGAGAGGGAAATTTGGAAGATGGAAGAAAAGAAGAAAATATTTGTTTCTGGAGACTGCTGTGTTAAGGGACAATGGCATCTGGCTCACTTTTTACCACTTTGCACTCCCTTTCTTTTTGGAGAGACTTTTCAGACTTCTCCCTAAACTTCTTTTAAAAGTCCTAGTGTACTTTGCCCAAGTTCATTTCCTCTTTCTGCCCCAGTGCTCAAATGCTCTAATCTACCAGCTGCCTCATTCTCCCAGCTCCTCCCCATCTATAGATACCCTCATTCCTAACCTTTACCCTGTATTCCCCTCATGTTTGCAGTGGCTATTTTCCTAAAAGAACCCAGAATGACCATATGTAAATGGTGCCTCTGGCTGTAAGTGGACTTGAATCCTCTTTATTCTAAGAATCCCGATGGCTTAGCAACATTTGGATTTCTGTTGGTAAAAACTCATCAACAGCAGTTCATGTGCTCTTCCTTCTCAAAGAAGATCTGAATACCTAATTAATACAAACTCTATCAGAGTTTTCAGTAAATAGATGGAAGCGAAGTGAAAGTCTCCCAGTTGTGTCCAATTCTTTGCAACCCCATGGACTATAGCCTGTCAGGCTACTCTGTCCATGGAATTCTTCAGGCAGGAATATTGGAGTGGGTAGCTGTTCCCTTCTCCAGAAGATCTTCCCAGCCCAGGGATAGAACACAGATAGATATCCTGCATTGCAGGTAGATTCTTTACTATCTGAGCCACCAGGGAAGCCCAAGAATACTGGAGTGGGTAGCCTATCCTTTTTCCAGGAGATCTTCCCAACCCAGGAATAGAACAGGTGTCTCCAGCATTGCAGGAGGATTCTTCACCAGTTGAGCTATGAGTGAAGCAATAACTAGATACTATAATGCTTAATTTTAAGTACATTTTCTGTCATATATTACTACCCACTGGTAGTATGAACGTCTTTAAATGGATATTTATCAAAAATATTAGTCCCTTCTTAATATATGAACTGTGAATAATTTTTAAATATCAAACTCTTTGGGATTCTAACTGCAACAATTCTGATTCTCTTCTACACAGAGAGCTTTATTTTAACTCATTTATTAAGGTTTGTATGTGTGTTGAGGCAGTGTTAGTATTATAGCAAATTAGTATCAATATAAAATACATGATTGATTTTTATTATTTAAGATGACCCATTAATTGAGTGAAATAATTTGTGAATAAGTGATCATAATTCAAAAATATGCCTTATTAGAGTAGAGGTTTTATTTTTCATTATTTGTACATAGGTGTGTGTACATGTGTAAGTCACTCACCACAAGAATATGAGTCAAGTTGACCATACCAAGCCCCTCTAGTGTGCTATTTCTTCACACTCTGGCCCTAAATTGATAGAAAAAATACTGAGTTTATAAGATGTATATTTTTCAGCATTTTAAAGTGGTAATATGAAAATTGTTTTCATATACTATGATAATCCAAAATAAGTGTTTGTGAAATAAAAAGCTGTTAACAGTCAACATTATCAGAATAAAGATCATTTTTCACAGATATTGTAATTAAATTACTGAGTATAAATGTTCTATTTTGCATTTGGATCACTTAAGGATGTGACTAAAATGTAATGTTTTATAATTTACTCTATTGCTAGGGGTACTTGACCAATAAATTCACCTAATGTTAGTTTGGACTTTTGGTTGAAGTTTATTGCTTTTTTGATCAAATCTGGTTTGGAAGGGAAATAAACTAATAGCAATAACATTAACTAGATAACTGCTAATTATTGCAAAAAATGAAAATTATATTGTCTTCTCTTAACTTTGGAAAATTTATTATATCAAATTACCCTAAAGAGCACATCTAAATGGGAAATTTCAAGAGAATGCACTTTCCAACTGCTCAAAGTTTTCCAAAAGTCTTGGTGTGCTAATTATCTAATTAACTGGGATAGACAGTCCAATTATAATTCTGAAGTTCACTGTGGAAGTATAATTATTTTTGTAATCATTAACTTGGCTTAATCACCTTTAACACTAGTTTTGTAGGTCCTCAACTAATTGGTTTTACTAGCTAATTACTGAATACAGAGAAATTTGATTTTCATTAAGATCTGATAATATCTATTATCATCTGGGTAGGAATGTAAGGACATTGTGTACATGACACTAGATAAAGGTCACTAAAGGTCAACTTTTGTTGAACTCAGAAATTCTATAATGTAATTGATTTATAGGGACACATATAGATGCAATGAAGTAGTCTATCATTAGCTTCTAATGGAATCTTTGATTTTGTCTGCTTGTAAACTCCCTTTCCATATAAATTAAGTAATGTTGAAAAGGTCAATTTCAGTTGCAGCTTTCACTAAAATAAATTTGAAGTTAAACTTGTAGGGAAAAAAAATGATAATTAAAAAAATGCAATGCCTTGTTTGGAAGTTAATATAACTTTTCCAATCCCATGTTTGCTTTTAATCATTTAAGGTTTTTATTTTTTTTTTTCACTTCAGTCCTTTATATATCTTTTTCCGAAATTTATTATTCTCTATTTTCCATTTTAAAGCAAATATAAAACATCTTAAATTTTAATACCAGTTATAATAGTTTCTGTTATTCACTTTGAAAAGTCAGATCCTAAAAGTCATTTATGTTAGCAAGTTATATTCATTACAAATTCCGGAACCAAGTTCAATAGATATTTGTTCCCTTTGGATTATTATTTTATTATCTGAATGTAATACAATGATTTTGTCCCCAAAGATGAAACAAAATATTCACATATTTATGAAAAATAAGTAGATGTCCCTGAAAGTATGCATATGAATACCCAAAGGCACATACACTACAATTTAAATTTATATTGTTAAAATATTTCCATCTGTCTTAAAACAGCAAGAGTCTAGCCAAAAATTTTTCTAATGTGATTCACATATTAAATTTTATTGTTTGTATATTAAAATATAAAATAGTTTATGTAAAGTGATCAAACAAATTGGAAATAAAGAACTATATAATCTATCCCTTTACCACTTCTGTTTTAACTAGAAAAAAAATTGTGTTTGTTGAGGAAAGTTTAAGAAATACTGTATGTATTTACTAACATCAAACTGTAAAAATTCAGAATAATTCAAAATCAACAACTTGTGGAATAGAATACAAAGAAGGACTAAAAATATGTAACCTACTATTGCTTCTCACTCTCAGCAACAACCCAAAGGACAGAAGAAAACATACTGTCTCTTTCTTTAAGGAGAGTTGTCATCTTATTAGCAAAACTAAATGTAGGAAGAATTATCTAAATAATCAATTGAGAAAGTTCACAAGACATATTCATTAACTAAAGTGTTAGACATACCAAATTGTTGCAGTTCATATAAATTACATGAAATTTACATATTTTGAGCAATCTTTCTATTCTATATAGTACAATTTATCTTAATTCAGACTGAACTAACTTGAAGATTGGAAAACATATTGGTGATATAGTACATGTGTACACATGTGTACATAATAACTAATTCCTACTTGGAATTAGTTATTATACAGTTGTCCTTTTGTTAATTAATGTAAAATACAAAAATAGTCATTAACTTACTATGTAAACAAATGGCTAATAAATGAAATAGGTAATATATGCCTATGGCACAGAATTTTGAAAAGACAAAAAGGTACCTTGTGCATAGTAAGGTTACAAAAACTTCAGTTGCTAAGCTCTCCTGTTCCTCTACAATGTCCACCATCCATACATAGTTAGCACTGAATTACTGTTCTTTCAGACATTTCTAAACATATTTTACTGAGTTAAAATATAGTATCATATAATACTCTGTTTTGTATATTACTTTTTTACTTAAAAGCATTTTTTTTCATGTAAATAATTTTCAGTAGCTACAGATATTCCTTTAGAATGTTTGTAGCTATTTAACATGCCCCTTACTGATGCATGATATTTTTCATGCTAGACATACCTTGTATATGTTAGTCACTCAGTCATGTCTGACTCTTTGGAACCCCAAGGACTACAGATATACTGTATGTATTTACATACATACATAGATACATGTATTCAAATGTACTTACATTTCAATACATATCACTGTAGACTCCTCTGTCCATAAAATTCTCCGGGCAAGAATATCGGAGAGGTTTGCCATTCCCTTCCCCAGGGGATCCTCTCAACCCAGGGAATGAACCTGGGTCTCCTGCATTGCAGGCAGATTCTTTACCTACTGAACCACCAGGGAAGCCCAGACATACCTTAGTTTTCTACTTTAACAATATTTCACTAAATATTGTTATACCTAGATTATGTCCCACATGTACAAGTACATATCTAAGTTTTCTGCTTTAAAGAATATTTTGCTAAGTATTATTATACCTAGATCATCTCCCACAGGTCCAAGTACGTCTGTAGGAAAAATTCATGTATATGAATGGCTGCATCAAGGAGTGTGGTAGATTAATTTCTTTGTGTGTTTTAGGCACTCGGTCATGTCCAACTCTTTGTGAGCCTGTGGACTGTAGCCCACCAGGCTTGTCTGCCCATGGGATTTTCGAGGCAAGAATACTGGAGTGGATTGCCATTCCTTTCTCTAGGGGATCTTCTCAACCCAAGGATCGAATCCACGTCTTCTGCATTGCAGGCAGATTCTTTACCTACTGAGCTACTAGGGAAGCCCAGATTAATTGCTTTAAAGATTTGAATACTTCACATTCTCTGGCATACATACTTTTTGACAGATGGCTTTCAAGTTAATGTTGATAAATGAATGGTGATTATTTCCCTCCCCCTTGATTCTGAGTTCAAACATGTAACAGGTTTGTGGACCAGTGCAATGTTGGAGAGTAGGATGTAAACGTAGGCCTGAAAGACACTTTCAAGACTGGGCTTGCTTGCAATGGTACCTCTGCCTTCACCACACTAGCCTATAGTAGTAACATAGGAGACACCTGAAACAGATAAGTAACCCCGGCCAACACATTCCAGATAGCAGCAATGCAATGGAGACCAGACAAAACCAGAAGAACTAACCCGGCTAAATCAATGATCAACAGTTCTGTGAGAGTTCAAAACTACTGTGTTTGTCATTGAATTTGGCATGGTGTGTTATACAACATTATTATGGTAATATATAGCTGATATAAATGTATGTGTGATTTTAATTAATAGTTACTATGTTAGTAATAAGAACGATATTAAATTTTACTATAACCAGTAATGTAAGAGAGAGCAAAGCACTATGCCATTAATTTGTTGTTCTTTAACAATAACTAATAGATAGTAGCTCAGTCAGTAAGAATCTGACTGCAATGAAGGAGATCCTGGTTCAATTCCTGCGTCAGGAAAATCCCTTGGAGGAGGAAATGGCAACCCATTCCAGTATTCTTGCTTGGAGAATTGCATGGACAGGGAAGCCTGGCATGCTGCAGTCCATGGGATCACAAAGAGTCGGACATGACTGAGCAACTAAACTGAACTGCCTTCTTTTAATTGTATTTATTTCCTCTTCTGGCTTCTGATACCGGTTAGAATAGGTAGATAATTTATATGCTGGCACTTAATAAGTTGTGCTAGTTCTGGGAGATACTATATAAAAAATGAATCTAAGAAAGAATGATGCTACCTGGTGGGAGAGTGGAATAGTTGAGAGCAGTTGGATAGGGCACAGCGGTGGGGCTTTCCAGAGGTAGATAGTGAGCAGTTCTAAGATTTAGTGTCTGCCTCTTTATCCCTCCATCATGAATCTTTTAAAATAATACATGCAAGTCTTCAATACATGATGGCCATCATTTCAGTGTGTGCTCAATTGCTCATTCATGTCCAACTTTTTTGACCCCATAGACTGTAGACTGCCAGGTCCCTCTGTCCATGGAATTTTCCAGGCAAGAACACTGGGGTGGGTTGCCAATTCCTACTCCAGGCTTCTTCCCAACCTGGGGATCAAACCTGTGTCTTTTGCATTTCCTGCATTGACGGGAAGATTCTTTACCACCACTCCATCTGGAAAATCCAGGTATTTAGTTTAGATTAGACCATAGACTTCAGAGTCAAATATACCTATATTAAAGCTTTGTGCAGAAACTTACCTTCTGTGTGAATTTTGGGGCTCTTGTTTTTTCATTGGAACATCGAAACTTGATTTTGCATCTTAACAGCAGTAGATGTTGGAAGATGACAAGTGTCAAAGATATGTGTGTAGACATGTAATTGATTTAAAGTATTTTCTGTAAGCAGTGGTTTTATAAACTTAAAATTTTCCAGAAAGGCAAGAGTAATTGGATCTGTATAGAAGAAATGGTATTTCACTAACTGGTAGAATAAGATTTTTAACAAGCTTCTGATATGAGATAAAATTTCATGTATATAGGAAATTGTATTGCAACCTATTGTTGATAAAGAATGAAGTAATTTGAAACATCTTTAATAAAAGTAAATGAAACAATCAATTCAGGTCCTCTAATGTAATAAGCCTAGTTCAAATTAAGTAGTTTCTAGTAGCTTTCATCATGTTATAGCTTTCCCCCCAATCTTTCTCTACATTTGCAAATTTTTACATTTGGATTAAATTAAGACATTCATCTAAACTTTTATTTCCTTTTAGTGTTAATTAATATTGCTTTGTGCTCTCTGGACTATTTTCTGGCTCAAAAGATTCTCATAATCTTTTATTGATTTTATGCACTCTATAGCGTTTCCTAATGTTTTCTACTTCATAAATAGCAAAACAAGTTTATAGCACATATTATGAGTCATATATGCTTTTGAAATGCAAGGAAATCTTTCAAAACCAAATAAGTTTGTGCAATATGAAGGAATAGAAATGATATACACAAAAAAGGGCCACTGCATTTTTCAGTTTTAGTGTAGTTTTTAAAAAATATATATCTCTATATACTTCCTCCAGAGAAATTGCAAAATATCCAACTATCTGGAGCCCACTCAGTCTACTGAATCATAATTGCAGAGGATAGAACTAGGTAATTTGAATTACTGAAAAATTATTCTCATCTGATTATTCAATATACTAACACTTGAGAAGCATTATAATAATAAGTAGTCAGCATTATAGGAATAATAAATCAATAATACACAAAGTTGATTTTTCAAATAATATATTGTAATATTTTATGTCAATTCATTAACAAATTTGAAAAGATTTCATCAAAAAGCTCATTATATGTGTTTTAGTGTATTAATAGTGGCAATAACAATTTACATTTATTAAGCTAAGTGCTAAGAAAGTTGTCATTATTGTCTTCATTCATTGATAAGATTGAAGCCAAGGGGATTAAATTATTAGACAAAGCATGATGAAAATGGTTACTGGTTGAGTTACAATCAAGAAATGGTCATGGTGTTAATCCCAGTAAGAGTTTATATATATGTTTGTGCTTTAATCTATATTCCCCTGGCCCTTTGTATTACATTGCACCAGGAAACGTTTGTAATACGAGGCAAGAGACACTACTTATGTAGATATTAGTACAGAGACTGCTACTGCTACTAAGTCACTTCAGTCGTGGTCGACTCTGTGCGACCCCATAGGCGGCAGCCCACCAGGTTCCCCCATCCCTGGGATTCTCCAGGCAGGAACACTGGAGTGGGTTGCCATTTCCTTCTCCAATGCATGAAAGTGAAAAGTGAAAGTGAGGTCACTCAGTCGTGTCCAACTCCTAGCGACCCCATGGACTGCAGGCTACCAGGCTCCTGCATCCATGGGATTTTCCAGGCAAGAGTACTGGAGTGTGGTGCCATTGCCTTCAGCATATCACAAATGATCAAAATCCAGAACAAAATGGATAATAGTATATATGTCAACAAGAAAATTGAGTAAAGGACAGTTACATTGAAAAAAACAAAAAATAGGAACTCTACAGAGAAAAGTATTACATATTGTTGAGAGCCTTACTGGCATTTCCTGTGTATTTTCAACTTTCCTCTTGAAAAGTGGTAGAATTGTACTTCACTGTTCCCTTTGCAGTTAGGTGCAAATAGGATTTATTTGCATTTTGAAACGTAACGGGAAGGTATATGTGATTTATGGTGGGAAACTTTAAGAGCCAGTAAGATATTTTAGAGTTTTTTACCCTCACTTCAATGAGCTGGAAGTGTGTATCCAGATTAATAACTGTGATAAGAGATGCCCCCCATCTCCACTTAAAATATGTTAACCACAATGAACATATGGATATCCAGGGAATATTTTTAGCTTGTTTATTAGATTTCAAAGAGTAAGAGAAATGCATGGTTATCTAATAAATGTAAAAGAAAGAACTATGTTTAAAGAAGGAAGAAATATTCATAGACAAATAATTTCATTGCTACACTTTGATTTGATACTCAAAAATAATAAAATATTATTAAATCTGCATCCTTACCATTTATTACTTGTTTTTGATAATAGCTATTAAGATGGATGAAGTGACATCTAATTGTGCTAATCTGTTAACATATATTAATTTTATATTTTAATATGCACTAGAGCACACTTGCATAAATCAGTGTTATGGAATTACTAGTATGGATTTATCACTATTTTTTTGTATTTGAATGCCTATGATTGAGGATAAAACTATGTATTGATTAGTTCACAGTGAAGATCAGATCATATATTGATAATTTTAAAAATGTGATATTTCATGTTACAAACAGTCATTCATGGAAATAAATGAAGAGGAAAAGATACATCAATTAGAAGCATATGTGCAAAGTCGCTTCAGTCATGTCTGACTCTGTGCAACCCTATGGACTGTAGCCCGCCAGGCTCCTCAATCCATGGAATTCTCCAGGAAAGAATACTGGAGTGGGTCACCATTTACTTCTCCAGGGGATCTTCCCTACCCAGCAATTGAACCCACGTCTCTTCAGTTTAGTTCAGTCGCTCAGTCATGTCTGACTCTTTGTGACCACATGAATCACAGCATGCCAGGCCTCCCTATCCATCACCATCTCCTGGAGTTCACTCAAACTCATGTCCATCGAGTTGGTGATGCCATCCAGCCATCTCAGCCTCTGTCGTCCCCTTCTCCTCCTACACCCAATCCCTCCCAGAACCAGGGTCTTTTCCAATGAGTCATCTTTTCGCTTGAGGTGGCCAAAGTATTGGAGTTTCAGCTTCAGCATCAGTCCTTCCAATGAACACCCAGAACTGATCTCCTTTAGGATGGACTGGTTGGATCTCCTTGCAGTCCAAGGGACGCTCAGGAGTCTTCTCCAACACCACAGTTCAAAAGCATCAATTCTGCGCTCAGCTTTCTTCACAGTCCAACTTTCACATCTATACATAATCACTGGAAAAAGCATAGCCTTGACTAGAAGGACCTTTGTTGGTAAAGTAATGTCTCTGCTTTTCAATATGCTATCAAGGTTGGTCATAACTTTCCGTCCAAGGAGTAGGCGTCTTTTAATTTCATGGCTGCAATCACCATCTGCAGTGATTTTGGAGGCCCCAAAAATAAAGTCTCCTGAATTGGCAGGTGGTTCTTTATCACTAGTGCCACCAGGAAGCCCCTTAGAAATGTATGCTAACATAATATTCCATTATAATAATAGATGCATTTTATTTATCAGTTTTAATATTTACTGAATAATGACTCCACTGTGGTAAATAATAAGTGATGAAAGCTACCAAGAATATATAAATTCTTCTACCTTGCTAGATATTTTTCTCTGTAAATACGGGGATAAAATTTTACAAATTACAGCAAAGCCCAGTATGTGCATAATTTATTGTAAATAATTGATGTTTTACAGAATAAAACAGATTTTGTTTTCATAAATTATTTAAGTCCACAGTAACTGTGAAACAAAACTACATGAACTATGTATGATTCATGTAATAACTCTTCTGAAAAAGAAGAGAAACAAGATTTTAAGAAATAATAGAGAAGGCTACCCTTGGTTGAAGAATATTTGAATCTAAAAATTATAAAAGTTTACTAAGAAAATAGCAACCTTGAAGGGAAAAAAGGAGCTATTCACCTATTCATAGACTAGTAAATTGTCTGAATTCTAAGAATTTAAAGGAAAGGGAACAAAATCTTTTAAGCTTCCTGACTGAAAAGTCACTTAGAAAGTAAAATATTCAAATGTATTAAACTTCTCATCTCTAACACCAGAAGCTAGAAGAATGTATGAAAAAATTCTCTACCCAGGAATCATATATCATGTTAAGATAGTATTATTTTTTAAAAGATATTTCACCTTTTCTGTGTGGGGGGAAAAAAGAAAAAAAGCTTGTAGAATGCAAGTATTTAAAGTCTACATTGAGATGCAACTCACTTGCAGAAAATACTTTACAAAGGACTTCACACAAAATAAAATTTATGAGGAAAAAAGACATATATAAAAAAAGAAAATGAAGAGGAAGTTGTGCAGTGACCTTATGACAATAATTTTAAAAAGTTTATATTTTCAATACTAGCTAGGTGTAGAAAAAAACTACAAACTTTTAATGCTTGTAATAATGATTAAAATGTTTAATTTAAAATGTTTAAAATGTATTAATGTTTTAAAATGTTTAATTTTTTAAGTATTTAAAATGTTTAAATACTACTTACAGAAAAGCAAATAAAAAAAAGGAAGTGTTGCTTCATAAAATGAATCCAAATTATTTATATGACTTTGATTAGGGTTTAACATTTATCTCATGCATTTGAATTTAACATTCCTTTCTCTTTGGTCATGGGGATTAGTTACTAAGTGAGAATATGTCAATCTGGGAAATGAATAGCAAACTAATGAACCTGAAGAGGTTTCTAAACATTTGAGGGTTTTGTTTTGTTTTGTTATGAGAAGGAATTAAAAATAGATTTTTAAAATATATTTTTCAGTAAAATAAACCTTTCAGAAAAAAACATCATAAGGTAATATAACTTAAAGTCAAAATTACCCTCCATACCTAAACTAAGTTCCCTTGCTTTTCTATTCAGTTTCCCAGGTGGTACATTAGTAAAGAATTTGCCTGCAAATGCAGGAGACAGAGACACAAGTTCCACCCCTGGGTTGGGAAGATCCCCTGGAGGAGGAAATGGCAATCCACTTCACTATCCTTGTTTGGATAATCCCATGGACAGAGGAGCCTCTCCGGCTACAGTCCATGATGTTGCAAAGAGCTGCACCCAACTAAGGCCTGGTGGCTCAGAGGTTAAAGCGTCTGCCCGGAATGCAGGAGACCCAGGTTCAATCCCTGGGTTGGGAAGATCCCCTGGAGAAGGAAATGGCAACCCACTCCAGTACTCTTGCCTGGAGAATCCCATGGAGGGAGGAGCCTGGTAGGCTACAATCCATGGGGTCGCAAAGAGTTGGACACGACTGAGCAACTTCACTTCACCTCAAGCACACATGCACACATGCTTTTCTAATACACTTGCTTTTTAAAATCATATTTATGGAGCAGTTGGTCACAAAGGCTTTTTCTTCATTTTCTTCATACCTCCCATTTTGGGTGTTTTATATAATACAGTTCTGATATAGGTAGGTCTTTTTCCTTCTTTAGTGTTTGTCATACTGGCTTTCAGTGTCTGATTATACTCTCAAGCACTGTGAATCACATAAAACATTTTTCTTACTTCCAAAGGATATTTTAAAACTACCTATGTATTTCCATTTTTCCCCAACTTCCAGTTTTTCTTTTCTTTTTTAATTTTATTTTTATAATGTTGCTTTCCTTCAGTTAGGAGAATTAGGAGGAGAAGAAGGAAAAGGAGAATAAAAACAAAAATAAAAACTCTCAAGAATTTTGGGAACTAAATGCTTTTGAATTCCAGAATTTTAGTTTAATCTTTATTTATTTATTTACTTTTTCAAAATAGGAGAGCACTGAGCCACCTGGGTAGGGTTAAGTTTTGGATAGGGTGTGCATTTGTGCTAAGTCGCTTCAGTCCTGTTGACTCTTTGTTACCCTATGGACTGGGATAGGGTGAGGTCTAGGATTTTTGTTTCCTGTTCCTTCTCCATTTCCCACATGTGATCGGTTATCAAAGGCTGTAAATACAATTCCACTGTAATCACTTATTGGGAAAGAAAGTATCACCTAAAACATTGTTAGCTTGTTCTTATCTCTAAAACATTGTTAACTTGTTCTTATCTCTAGGTTATTTCTAGGGGAAATTATTTTCTATAATCATTCATCTATCTTAATGTAGATTTGATTTTCTAAAATTGTTTCTCATTTAAAAATCTTCCATAAGCTTTGGTAACATATGTAATAAACGGCAAAATCCTTGGCACTCCATTCTAAGATTTTCATTGAATTTCATTTTCATTGAATATCTTTGTTTTTCTTGAGGATACTGATTATTTACTTTTTTTTCTTAATATTTACAACATTTCTTTACAAAATGACTAGCTGTTGCTGCTGCTAAGTCGCTTTAGTCATGTCCGACTCTGTGTGACACCATAGACGGCAGCCCACCAGGCTCTGCGATCCCTGGGATTCTCCAGGCAAGAACACTGGAGTGGGTTGCCATTTCCTTCTCCAATGCATGAAAGTGAAAAGTGAAAAAAGTGAAGTTGCTCAGTCGTGTCTGACTCTTCATGACCCCATGGACTGCAGCCTACCAGGCTCCTCCGTCCATGGGATTTTCCAGGCAAGAGTACTGGAGTGGGTTGCCATTGCCTTCTCCACAAAATGACTGCTGCTGCTGCTGCTAAGTCGCTTCAGTTGTGTCCGACTTTGTGTGACCCCATAGACAGGCGCCCACCTGGCTCCCCCGTCCCTGGGAATGGTATATATTCTCACAGGTTTAACTCACTCAATGTGAGTTAGCATAAGCTCAAGTTACTATTAAGTTTTTCATATGGTTTAATATGTTGAAAGAATTACAGAATTTTCCTTCTATACCATTTTACTCTACACTATAATTTTTTACTTAGATTCATCAAAATTGAAATGATTTGTTGCATATATAATAAAGAAAAGTCCGTCTCCTTTTATTTTGAGGACTCATATTTTAATATCTTAAATACAGAGATCACGAGGTTGATGCCACTGCCATTTGTAAAAACATATAAAAAAGGATACAATATAAAATTAATGCAAAGAAATAGAGGAAAACAACACAATGGGAAAGACTAGGGATCTCTTCAAGAAAATCAGAGATACCAAAGGAATATTTCACGCAAAGACTAGCTTAATAAAGGACAGAAGTGGTATGGACCTAACAGAAGCAGAAGACATTAAGAAGAGATGGCAAGAATACACAGAAGAACTGTATGAAAAAGATTTTCATGACCCAGATAATCACGATGGTGTGATCACTGACCTAGAGCCAGACCTCCTGGGATGTGAAGTCAAGTGGGCCTTAGAAATCATCACTACGAACAAAGTTAGTGGAGATGATGGAATTCCAGTTGAGCTATTCCAAATCCTGAAAGATGATGCTCTGAAAGTGTTGCACTCAATATGCCAGCAAATCTGGAAAACTCAGCAGTGGCTACAGGACTGGAAAAGGTCAGTTTTCATTCCAATCCCAAAGAAAGGCAATGCCAAAGAATGCTCAAAGTACCGCACAATTGCAATCATCTCACATGCTAGTAAAGTAATACTCAAAATTCTCCAAGCCAGGCTTCAGCAATATTTGAACCGTGAACTTCCTGATGTTCAAGCTGGTTTTAGAAAAGGCAGAGGAACCAGAGATCAAATTGTCAACATCCACTGGATCATGGAAAAGGCAAGAGAGTTCCAGAAAAACATATATTTCTGCTTATTGACTAATCCAAAGCCTTTGACTGTGTGGATCACAATAAACTGTGGCAAATTCTGAAAGAGATGGGAATACCAGACCACCTGATTTGCCTCTTGAGAAACCTATATGCAGGCCAGGAAGCAACAGTGAGAACTGGACATGGAACAACAGACTGGTTCCAAATAGGAAAAGGAGTACGTCAAGGCTTTATATTGTCACCCTGTTTATTTAACTTATATGCAGAGTACATCATGAGAAACGCTGGACTGGAAGAAGCACAAGCTGGAATCAAGATTGCCGGGAGAAATATCAATAACCTCAGATACACAGATGATACCACCCTTATGGCAGAAAGTGAAGAGGAACTAAAAAGCCTCTTGATGAAAGTGAAAGGTGAGAGTGAAAAAGTTGGCTTAAAGCTCAACATTCAGAAAACGAAGATCATGGCATCTGGTCCCATCACTTTATGGCAAATAGATGGGGAAACAGTGTCAGACTTTATTTTTCTGGGCTCCAAAATCACTACAGATGGTGACTGCAGCCATGAAAATAAAAGATGCTTACTCCTTGGAAGGAAAGTTATTACCAACCTAGATAGCATATTCAAAAGCAGAGACATTACTTTGCCAACAAAGATTCGTCTAGTCAAGGCTATGGTTTTTCCTGTGGTCATGTATGGATGTGAGACTTGGACTGTGAAGAAGGCTGAGCGCCGA
>NW_011495086.1:8315663-8320847 GCF_000754665.1 Bison bison bison | reverse complement strand
GGTTTTTCCTGTGGTCATGTATGGATGTGAGACTTGGACTGTGAAGAAGGCTGAGCGCCGAAGAATTGATGCTTTTGAACTGTGGTGTTGGAGAAGACTTTTGAGAGCCCCTTGGACTGTAAGGAGATCCAACCAGTCCATTTTGAAGGATATCAGCCCTGGGATTTCTTTGGAAGGAATGATGCTAAAACTGAAACTCAAGTACTTGGCCACCTCATGTGAAGAGTCGACTCATTGGAAAAGACTCTGATGCTGGGAGGGATTGGGGGCAGGAGGAGAAGGGGACAACAGAGGATGAGATGGCTGGATGGCATCACTGATTCGATGGATGTGAGTCTGAGTGAACTCCAGGAGTTGGTGATGGACATGGAGGCCTGGCGTGCTGCGATTCATGGGGTTGCAAAGAGTCGGACATGACTGAGCGACTGATCTGATCTGACGTGTCCTTTTTAATATTATCTACCTATCTATATATGTCTATTATTGGTTGGATTTTTCCTTCAAGAAAGTTGCTTTGAAGCCCTAATTCCTCAAAAGTTGCTTTGAAACCCTAATTTCTCAAAAAGTGACCTTTTTGAATGGAGGTTTATACAGAGATAGTAAGTCAAAATGAAGTTATTCAGGTGGCCCTAATCCAATTTGATCTGTATCCTTATTAAAAAAAGAAAAATATGGACATAGACAGACATCATAGAAGGAGACAACTTGAAGAGATACAGGGAGATTACCATGTAAAGGTGAAAGATTGGAATGAAATGCCTATAAGCTAAGGAACACAAAAGGTTACTGCTAAACCACCAGAAGTTAAGAGAGTGTCATGGAACACATTATCCCTCATATACTTCAAAAGAACCAACACTGACAACCTTTGATTTCAGAAATCTAGCCTCCATTAACTGTAAGCAAATAATGCTCTGTTATTTTGTCATCTAGGTTGTAGTACTTTGTTACATTAACCTCAAGAAATTAATCATCTATCTATTTATCCATCATCTAGCATCTCAGTTATATTCCTGCAGTTCAGGTATAGCAGATTTACTTTGATCTAAAAGTAGGGATACAACAAAACTTGCCTGTGACCATACCTATTGTTACACCTTCTACATGTAAATTATCTCATGGACACTTCAGTTTTCAGCAATGATTTCCTATGACCAGGTTGCTAAATAGCCCATTAAGTTAGCTGTGTATTTGAGTTTCTTATTTTATGCCTCTTGTTTAACCTAATTGTTATGCCAAATAACATCCTTTTGAATTGTGCAAATAAGAAATTTTGAATTGTGCAACCCCAACCAAGCTGTTTCAGAACGAGACCTTACTGTCTGTTCTTTGAGTCCTGAGATGTCAGATAATATTCTCCCTTCTGTAAAGGTATGAGGAATTATATACCCTTTGTTGGCCCTGAGTCTTGATCAGAGCCATCCTGCTGTACAATAACATTTCTTAATTAAGAATTCTGTGGCTTAGAGACTGGAGACTTCAGTTCCAGTTCAGTTCAGTTCAGTTCAGTCACTCAGACATGTCCGACTCTTTGCAACCCCATGGACTGCAGCACGCCAGGCCTCCCTGCCCATCACCAACTCCCGGAGTTTACTCAGACTCATGTCCATTGAGTCAGTGATGTCATCCAACCATCTCATCCTCTGTCGGTCCCTTCTCCTCCCGCCTTCAATCTTTCCCAGTATTAGGGTCTTTTCCAATGAGTTGGTTCTTCGCATCAGGTGGCCAAAGTATTGGAGTTTCAGTTTCAACATCAGTCCTTCCAATGAACATTCAGGATGGATCTCCTTTAGGAGGGACTAGTTATATCTCTTTGCAGTGCAAGAGACAAGAGTCTTCTCCAACACCACAATTCAAAAGCATCAATTCTTTGATTCTCAGCTTTCTTTATAGTCCAACTCTCAAATCCATACATGACCATTGGAAAAACCATAGCGTTGACTAGACGGACCTTTGTTGGCAAAGTAATGTCTCTGCTTTTTAATATTCTGTCTAGGTTAGTCATACTCTTCTTCTAAGGAGTAAGTGTCTTAATTTAGTGTCTTAATTTCATGGCTGCAGTCACCATCTGCAGGGATTTTGAAACCCAAAAGGATATTTCAGTTATTGTTTTTTTTTTTTTTTAATGAATCTAATATGTAAATTATTTGACCTATTCCTTAGTGATGTGTGCTGGGTAATAAAGTGCCTAGCAGCATTTCATAGTTAACATAAAGAATATATATCTTGTACCCTCATATTTCAAGAAATGAGTATCTACTCATAGGTCATTGACATAACTAAAATGTCTGTATGGATGTGTACACATACACAAAGGCTCACATACATATACATAAGCCCAAACACTAGATTTTGAAAAGAGGATAATATGGTAGTTATTAGAATAATATGATCTAATTGGATGATATTTGTGGAAGTCATTATTTTCAAAAGCTGTCAGTTCGTATAGATGACATTTTTTCAAATCAAGGCATTCAGTCTCTAATAAACTCCTAAACAATGTTCGTTTTGTTCAGCATAACTCTGGAGCAAAAAAACAAAAACAAAAACAAGCTACTGCTGATGGTATCAATTGAACAGAGAAATTTTGCTCTTGGAATATGAAACTGCATAACGTGAATCTGATGAATAAATTTGTGATTGCTTCCTGATTGTTTTTATCCCTCTCACTGTAGTGTAGACCTTTGCCACCAGTATAAAATATTTATAAATCCTAGAAGTTAGAAACCAGAAAAATCATCTATATTAAGAATGTTAATATTGGCATGTAACATAACAGATGATCAAAATATGTAATTTCTAAGTAGAAAGGCTGCTGGTTAAAATATTCCCACTACTTCCATGTAGCAATTAGGCAAACAGAAAAAATTACTTTGATAAAGTACAGATTTCTCTCTTTACTTCAAAATGTCCAATTAGCCACCAAAAAAATGTAGTAGAGTTTTGAATAAGAATATAAAAGTAGGATATTATAATCTTCTTTATTAAAACATAACAATTCAATTATTTCTAAAAGTTCAAATTTATTCTGCCAATCTATTTCCTAGTATAGATAGGCTTACAGGTATTTTTCATAATGGAAAATTTGTAAATATCTTAATGGATGAGTATTAATGGACAAATATCTATTCTAATTTTATTGAGAAATAATTCACATACATTCATGTATAACTTTAAAGTATACAGAAAAATGATTTAATTTATTTATATTGTGAATTGATTACCACAATAAATTCAATGGTAATCCACCTTCTCATATACGTATGATAAAAAGAAAACAAAAAAAAAAAGGAAAAATGTGTTTTCCTTGGGGTGAAAACTCTTAGGATTTGCTCTAATGGCAATTTTCTTATATATCATACATTAATATTATCATAATAAAATTTGTATGCTTTGACCACCTTCTTCCAGTTTCCCCTTTCCCTACCCTCAGTGCCTAGTAACCAAAAATCTGGGTGTCATCTATTCTCCTATGAGTTTTTTTCATCTGTTTGTCGGTTTGTCAGAGAGATTTAAATTACTTTGTATTTTTGAAATGTAAATTTGTGTTATTTTACTGCCACTCAGTGAATTTCGTTCAGCATTTCTTATAAGGCAGAGTCTGGTGGTAATGAACTCCTTCAACTTTTCTTTGTTCAGGAAAGTCTTTATCAACTCTTCGTTTCTGAAGGACACCTTTACTGGGTTTGGAATTCTTGATTGAGGGTCATTTTCTTTCAAAGTTTTTGAGACTATGCTATCCCATTCTCTTCTGGCCAGAAGCTTCTGCTGAGAAATCCTCCCATAGTCTTGCAGATTTCCCTTTTATGTACCTTGTCTTATTTTTCTTGCTGATTTTAAATTTACTTTTTGTCTTTAGAAAATTTGATTATATTGTGTCTTGCTGTAGCCCTATTTCAGCTCAAACTATTTGAGATCTTTTGGGCCCTATTGATCTGGATGTCCTTTCTCTCCCCAGATTTGAAGTTTTCAGCCAACATTGCTTTAAATATAATTTCTGTCCCTTTGTCTTTTTCTTCTTAATCTCCATAAATGCAAATGTTTTTTTTTTTTTTTTTTTCAAATTTTCTGTAATTCCCATAGGATTTTTTCACTCTTATTCATTCTTTTTGCTCTGGACTAGATAATTGCAAATGTCCTGTCTTCAAGGTCATCAGTTCTTCTGCATGATCAAGGTTCTTTTGAAACAGTACTGAATTTTTCAGTTCAGTTATTACAGTTTTCAAATCTAGGATATTTTTATGGTTATTATTTCTAGGACAGACTTCCTGTTTGGTCATGCATTATTTTTATGTGTCATCTGCTTCTCCTCCTTCCTTCAATCTTTCCCAGCATCAGGGTCTTTTCCAGTGAGTGACCAAAGTACTGGAGCTTCAGCTTCAGCATCAGTCCTTCCAATGAATATTCAGGGTTAATTTCCTTTAGGATTGACTGGTTTTATATCCTTGCAGTCCAAGGGACTATCAGGAGTTCTCTCCACAGTAGGTGGTTCAATAATTCAGCTCTGTATCTGGGCAAAAGCAAACCAAGTTTTGCAAAACTCTTCATCTGAAGACTTGAATCAGGCATATCTGCATCCTGCTGAGTTCCCTGGTCAGAATGTGCTTCTGAGCTGGTTCTTCAGATGAGTAAAGCCACTGATGGGATTACTACCTGGGCGTTGTAAGTGTGAATTTGATCTGCAAAGATTGATTTGCTGGATGTTGCAAGAACCTCCCCATTTCTCCATTAAGTCAGATTTTCATTGGTGAGCCTCTGCAGGTTCTCCTGTCATCTCTATGGTGTAAAGTCAAAGTAGAGTCTCCCATAAATTGAACAGGAATGTCTGGGGGAGTTGGTGATCATTCCAGGGTTCTCTTTAACCACTGGAGGAACCCTGGAGGCTCAGAGGAGACCTCTGGAGTGGTGTTGCATCAGTCTGGGGGGACGGGCAATGTGGTAGTTGCCTCTCTTACCTTTATAATGAAGTCTGGTGATAAGGTGTTTGGCGAGCGCCAATGCTGCGACTTATCGCCTCCCCGCCACTTGGTTATCTGGGTGTAAAACCAGTGCACCTTCTCAGGCAGATGTTGACCGTCCCGACCCCCAAGAAGTTTTAGTTAGCAAAGAAGCCTGCTTACAGTTTTATAGATAATGTCTCTCTGGGGCTGCGATTGCCCCCTTCCGGCTCTGGCTGCCTGTCAC
>NW_011495086.1:8311363-8315334 GCF_000754665.1 Bison bison bison | reverse complement strand
TTTTCTGGGTGCCTGATGTCCTCTGCCGGCATTCAGAAGTTGTTTTGTGGAATTTACTCGACGTTTAAATGCTCTTTTGATGAATTTGTGGGGGAGAAAGTGTTCTCCCTGTCCTGCTCCTCTGCCATCTTGGCTCCTCCTCCCTTTCCCAGCTTTCTTGTTCTTTTTGTGAGGGGTGGTGATGTCAGGAATAACTGAGGAAACTCCTAATGGATGAATCTTAATTGGTGAATGTCAGAATAAAGTCTGACAATCAAAGAATGTACATTATGTGAGCTTCTGTCATCCGTAATATTATTATTTCAAGCACCACATTAAGCAGATACCACATACTCCTAAGGCTGTTAAAAACAAAGTAAGACTAGTGACTTCCATGTGTCAAAAATACTTCCATATATACATGTATGTTCTTACTAATTAGGTGATGTGCAAATAAGCATTGAGCATCGTTTCAATGTTTTAATCTTTCCCTTTTGAATTTGGCATACTGTCATATATAGGCCAATTTCTGTCCACTTGCATTATCACATATTTTCAATGGATGCCTGGAGTTCTAACCATTGGACTGCCAGAGAATTCCCAGGTTGATTGTTCTGAGAAAAACAAAGTATCAATATGATAACTCTTACCTGTCTTTTTGTTTTCATTTTTGTTATTTGGGCAGATGGTCAAAAAGTATGAAGCCAAAAAATGAAGGAAAGAAATGATTATAGAATTTTGTGAAAGAATTAAATGATAGTTTTAAATCTTCTATTTTTCTGCAATTTTTATTATGTTAATTGCTAACTTTTAAAATTTTGTAATTAGAATTCTTATTGCATAAAAGCATGTTTATTGTCTAATTTTGTGTTTGCATGTTATACTACTCTTTTTTTTTCATAGCGGTCCCCACAAATTGTATAGCTATCAGGCCTGCTATCCTGAAATTCACACTTTGTAAGGACATTGTCAAAGATGTGACCTCATGGAGGACTGTGGTCTTTATATTCTCCAACCTGAAGGACCATGACCTAGTCTTCCACTGTATGACCACATCTAACCCACTGCCCGAACTGTGGTATTAGAGAAGACTCTTGAGAGTCCCTTGGACTATAAGGAGATCAAACCAGTCAATCCTAAAAGAAATCAGTCCTGAATAATCATTGGAAGGACCGATGCTCAAGCTGAAACTCCAATACTTTGGCCACCTGATGCCAAGAACTGACTCATTAGAAAAGATCTTGATGATGGGAAAGTTAGAAGGCAGGAGGAGAAGGTGGTGACAGAGGATGAGATGGTTGGATGGCATCACTGACTCGATGGACATGAGTTTGAGTAAGCTCCAGGAATTGGTAATGGACAGGGAAGCTTGGTGTGCTGCAGTACATGCGGTTGCAAAGAATCAGACACTACTGATGACTGAACTAAGCTGAATGGAACTGAGGGCTATATACATTCTTAAATCTCCCATTAAGAGGGATAGCTTATTTTTAAGAAAACATAATATCATGGACTATCTTCTTGTATCAAACTATTGCAAATCCCTTCTATTAATTCTTTTCAAATCTACATAACAATTATATTCTTAAGGAGCCTTTAACAATGTTAATATTAAATTCTGCATAATTGTATACTTTTAAAATTATTTATGAAGATGATATTCTCAAGGATTCAAATATATTTCAATTTATTTTTTTTGGCCTATTAAAGAAAAAAAGCTTCCAAAAGTTTTATACTAATATTTTCTTGTTTGCTTAGCTGGCATCCTCATATACTGCTACTATTTGATACCATCAAATCCCTGGTTTCAGTAGTTTTTGGTCGCTTCTATGTAAACTATTATAAATATGTATTTCTTTACTATTAAGAATGAAATGATATTAAGAAGCTATTAAGCTACTTTCTTTACAAGAAAAGCATTAACATTATGACAAGGTATTAATTTTTTTTTAGAATACTAGTAACTGAAATTAGTAAAGAAATACAATCATTTTAATGATTTTTCATAAGTCATCAGTGTTTTATTCCAAAATATTTTATCTTGCCTCCCGTGAAAACTGATTTCTGAGTATTATGAGAATTGGATTTCCAAGTGTATACTATCCATGCTGTGCTCTTAAAATAACTAAGTTTCTTTCTGAAAAAAAAAAAAAATAACTAAGTTTCTTTCTGGCCTGACATCCTAAATATAGCTATATACACTATTAGCTGGGAAATGGTGGTTCCCTTGCAGATTGACCCAAGCTTTAAGGCTGTCTTTCACTGTGCCATATTTTTGACTTAAAATGTTTACAATTTAAAAAAGCAGGAATCTGTTGTCTTCTCTTTTAAAGTTTACATTTGGAGCACTATCTCAAGTTTCCCACCTGAACCATTTGCAATACCCCACCTGCTCAGTTTGAACTAGAGAGTCCATGTCACTATTGGGAGAGTTCTGTATTTATCATTTTATTATCAACTCCCTACCCAGAAATATTCTCTGAAAGCTTGATCCTTAAATCCTAATTTAAAATATGACTGCATATTGGAAATGTCTCTATCACTTCTGCTGGTCAATGGAATCTGGAAGCTGCAGAAAAAGAAAATTTAACCACAGCAGTGTTTTTAAGGACTCAAGAAACATCTGATAAGGAAATAAAATGGAGGACACAGGGAGATTATGCAAATTGCCCAGAAAACTGCTCTAAACAGATGAATGTGTTTGCTCTGCCTGCCACAAAATCCCACTTGAATCCTTGAATAAATCCTGAAGAACTGCTCCTAAGCCATTCCAAGGAAAATGTACTGTTTTATGCTCCTAGCTTAATTCAAAATGAAGGAACATCATACAAAGTCCTGGGATACTCCCCTGGTGCTAATGGCTAAAAGAAAACCACATGATAAACTTTATCAGGTATTTTGTATTACAGTACTTATACCAAAACCTAAGGCTAATTAACTGGATGTCATCTAAATTCAATTGTGACAATATCTGACATTATAAAGTTTAATGACAACAGTATATGTCTGCTAAGTTTCTTCACTCGTGTTTGACTCTGTGGAACCCTGTGGACTCAGGCCCACCAGACTCCTCTGTCCATGGGATTCTCCAAGCAAGAATACCATAGTGGGTTGCCATGCCCCGCTCCAGGGGATGTTCCTAACCCTGGGATCAAACCTGATCCTCCTGCATTGCAGGTGGATTCTTTACCACTGAGCCACTGGGGAAGTCCAATGACAACAGACAAAATGAAAACAATTAAATATAATCATTGCAATTATAATTGCTGAAAAATTTGTGAAATAAAAAATGAAGGAAATTTAAACAAGTACTCAATGGAAAAAAAATATATATACGGGGATCAGTTTATCATTATTTGTAAGAAATATGTCTCTGAAGAGGTGACTCAGTACATATGTTTCAGTAGTAAAATGATCAATGTATTTTTCTCTTTTCTATTTGTGGTATCAATCTTAAAATCTAAACTGTATACGTGCTTATGGGAATTAAATTATATTTTTAAAGCTATTATTTCTGAAACTTACTGAAGAAAGGCAATGCCAAAGAAGACTCAAACTACTGCACAATTGCACTAATCTCACATGCTAGTAATGGCAACCCACTCCAGTACTCTTGCCTGGAGAATCCCATGGAAGGAGGAGCCTGGTGGGCCGCAGTCCATGGGGTCCCTAAGAGTCGGACACGACTGAGCGACTTCACTTTCACTTTTCACTTTCATGCATTGGAGAAGGAAATGACAACCCACTCCAGCATTCTTGCCTGGAGAATCCCAGGGACAGGGGAGCCTGGTGGGCTGTCGTCTATGGGGTTGCACAGAGTCTGACACGACTGAAGCGACTTAGCAGCAGCAGCACATGCTAGTAAAGTAATGCTCACAATTTTCCAAGCCAGGCTTCAGCAATACATGAACTGTGAACTTCCAGATGTTCAAGCTGGTTTTAAAAAAGGCAGAGGAACCAGAGATCAAATTGCCAACATCCACTGGATCATG
>NW_011495086.1:8308252-8311263 GCF_000754665.1 Bison bison bison | reverse complement strand
TAAAAGGATTTAAAACAGGCTTGACAAACAGCTGAAAGAAATCCCTTTCAGTGACAGTAAGGTGGGCCAAAATAAATAGAACAATGATAGATTTGAGTCAGTGGTATTAATGTGGAAAAAACAAAACAAAACAAAACAAAACTACAGCTTATTACTTTCAAACAAGCTTTTATTTCCAATGTGAACAATACTATCAAATTATCTGTAAAAGGTAAGAGTAAAGTCAGATGTCAGTAGTTAATATCACTTTGGGGCATTGAAACTTTGAAACAAAATTAGTATTTCAGGCTAATGAAAACAAGAATATCCATGAAGAACAGATTCATCTTTTCTTTTGCTGTCTGCTTTTTCTATGCCTTCCCACTGTAGGATGAAATAAGAGCCAGTTAACAATTGTACCTCAATAACATGCAGTGACTTTCTAAATATGAGTCAACAGTATGTACATCTATTTTCTCAATGTTTTCTTCTTGTAACCCAGACCCTTGGTGATCAGGGTGCACATCATTGCTCATGCAAAACTTATCTCCCTCTTGCCCACGGCTATAAATGCTTGCTGTTTCCCTCAAAGGCCACAATGTGATTTAAATAAGTCATTCCACCTTAAAAACTGGTGTTCCCTTGCACAAATCATCAATCCCTTATATTTCCAGACCTTCAGTTTCCACATGTGTAAAATGAGGATGAGGCTTTATCAAACATCCACATGCATGAAAACTAAGAAAGAGTGAGACAGTGAGTGACAGAGACTAAAAGATGAATGAATAGAGGAAAGAGAAACAAAGATTTAATTACCAACCCAGTGACAACCAATAATATTACTGAGACTAGTTTTCTTTTCTTTTGAATAAAAAATCTAAATTGAACTAATATTTGTGAATTAATCCTGAAATGCAGTTCTCTTGAAACCCTTAACATCTTACTACTTTGTAAGGAATCGCTTTCTCAAAGTCATTGTCAGTACAAGAGACTACAATTCTGTGGCCAGGTGATGATGACACAGCTAATGCATGGCCTAGTCACTTTAGCTGCTGCTTCTGGTGACTATTCTCTAAACAAGCCCTGGTCTCCATTTCCAGGTCTGATAAATTTCCCATCTGTAGTAGACTTAAAGCTACAGGACAAAGGACTTGTGGCTATAAATGAAATACATTTCAGAACATACTGCCTCCTGCATTATCTAGAAAACATTATTAACAATAAACTGCTTTTCCAAAATTAAATTTCAACAATTTTCTTATTTACTTTACAGAAGAAAAATTAAAAATATACAGCTGTTAGTAACAGGTATGTGTCAGGAATGGTTATGTTGTACTAAAGCCTATACAACAATACCTGTATTATCCAGAGCTGCTCTTTGCTGAGACCACATCCATTTAGAGTCCTTCAGGTTTTTCATTTCCATCCTCTTCCTCTTCATCAGTGTTTTCATACTGATCCTCACCCTCATCATTGGGGCAGAATGATGCAGACATTGGGGTCAAAAGTTGGCAGGGAAAATATCCCAACTTCAAATCAGCAGCAGAGTCTAGACCTGAGAGAAGAGAAATAGGTTTAATAAAAGAAACAACAAATAATACCTGGATACATTTCTAGCCCCCCATCATGTCTGCTGCTTGACAATGTTCACAAACGTTTTTCCCCTCTTTCCAGTAGATCGCCACACAGATCTCTCTGATTATTTCTGGCCCCTTTGGAGAAGGGATCCGAATCATTTGATACTGATACCATTTTGTATGTGTGTGTCCGAACTTCAATGGAAAAAAATGTTCCTTTGACTTAAAGACAAATTCTATGGGGACACTCACAGATTCCTCAATCGCTGAAAAGTGCCCCTGTGCTATGTCATCATTTTCTCAGATCCTCCTACCGAGAATATTCACATTTGTTAAAGCCGTTGACCAACAGGGAGGGATGCCACTTGTTTGCCTCTAGGTTGGTAGAAGGCAGCATGCTGTTTCTCGAGACCATGAAGGTCTCCAGAACTGGGCTTCCACTTGTGTAAATTGTGCCCGGAGGTTTTTGAGAGTTCTGACCCACTGCGTGACTGCTAGAGACCTACCTGCCTTTGAGCTCAATGGCCCCATAAGGGCCTGAAGGCTCAGCCACCACCTGCCCGCCTCAGCCCCTCCGGGATCACAGGCCTCAACCTCCCAGTCTCAGAGGCAGCAGTCAGGGCTTCCTCGCCCAGAACTCGGCCTCCACTGCTAGTTCCTCTGTCTTCTAGGATGCAATCCCCTCTGCAGGATCCCGCAGCTCCCAGGGTGGAGCGCCCTCCACCGGGTACTCACCCTGCAAGAATCTGCCTCCCTCTCCCAGGTCTTCCTGCTCCTGAGGAGGCACCGGACCTTCTCCAGGGTCCGAGGGTGGCTGGGAGCGGCCCCTGGCCATCAGGCGGTCAGTGGGAGGCCGGAACAGGACATGTTTGTTGTCACGGAAATTGTGTAGAAAGGAGTCGACGTGACTCCAGAACAGGGGCCCAAACGTCTCCACGCAGAACCCAAGGCCTGTAACCTCTGCTGCACCCTCCTGCTCATTCTCGTCCTCCTCTTCCTCGCCCTCTCCAGACAGGTGCTCCTCCCCCTCCACGTCCTCGAACTGGAAATCAATCTCACCCTCATCCTCGTCCTCCTGCATCTCTACATCTTCCTCCATCTCCTCCTCCTCTAACGGCTCTCTACCACATTCCTCTTCCACTGCGGTCTGTGGCCAACCCTGCTCCCCGGGAAGGGCTCTGGAGACCTCCAAGGAAGCCAGAAGAGCCGTGGCCTCCTCGACTCCTTCCATCCCCTCGCAAGCAGATGCTTGGACCCCAAGGAGGCTGGGGTCGTGGCCTGCCTCGCCACCAGCTCTATCCGGGCCACCTGGGATCCAGTCGTGCTCCTCTGTGGCAGACATGGCAGGAGAGACGTGCCAGACGGTGATCGTCCTGCAGTGATGTCTGCGGGGAAGATGGCGGCCGCCGGGCTGAGTTTTGGGCTGAGAAGACGCTGTTGGCAGTGGGACCGCAG
>NW_011495086.1:8269881-8308152 GCF_000754665.1 Bison bison bison | reverse complement strand
ACCCTTATGGCAGAAAGTGAAGAAGAACTAAAGAGCCTCTTGATGAAAGTGAAAGAGGAGAGTGAAAAAGTTGGCTTAAATCTCAACATTCAGAAAACTGAGATCATGGCATCTGGTCCCATCACATCATGGCAAATAGATGGGAAAACAGTGGTTGACTTAATTTTTTACGGAATCCAAAATCATTGCAGATGGGGATTGCAGCCATGAAATTAAAAGACGCCTGCTCCTTGGAAGAAAAGTTATGACCAACCTAGACAGCATATTCAAAAGCAGAGACATTACTTTGCCAACAAAGGTCTATCTAGTAAAGGCTATGGTTTTTCCAGTGGTCATGTATGGATATAAGAGTTGGACTGTGAAGAAAGCTGAGCGCTGAAGAATTGATGCTTTTGAACTGTGGTGTTGGTGAAGACTCTTGAGAGTCCCTTGGACTGTGAGGAGATCCAACCAGTCCATACTAAAGGAGATCAGTACTGGGTGTTCTATGGAAGGACTGATGTTGAGGATGAAACTCCAATACTTTGGCCACCTGATGCGAAGAGCTATCTCATTTGAAAAGACCCTGATGCTGGGAAAGATTGAGGGCAGGAGGAGAAGGTGACGACAGAGGATGAGATGGCTGAATGGCATCGCTGACTCAATGCACATAGGTTTGTGTAAACTCCAGGAGTTATTGATGGACAGGGAGGCGAGCTGCATTTCATGGGGTTGCAAAGAGTTGGACATGGCTGAGTGACTGAACTGAACTGAAGTTTTATCTTCAGTGGTATACTTTTCAAGCTAACAAATTTCTATGTGATTATAATTTGAGAAAAAAAAAAAAAAAACTATTTCAAAAAACATGAGTGATTTCTTCCAGTTAAAATGTTTTGACAGAGACAATTACTTGAGCAAGAGAAATTTGACTCAGAAATAATTTTTATTTCATATAAGCTAAAGAAATCCCATTGTTCTTTTCAATCTCTAGGAAAGAAGTTGATTAGTATTCAAATACACACACCTCAAATACTTTACTTGACAAATATACCTGTTTCAATTACTTTTTCTAAGGTTTCTGATGTCTTTCTCTAAAAAAGTGGGTGTTTCTTTTTTCAAAAAATATAGTATGGCCACCTATTTCACAGTCTAATTATATTCATTTTCACTATATAAACACAATTTTCATGGAAACAGAAATGACAAGTTTTTGGTAAAGCTAAAGAATAAAATTAAATACTACTAAATCCTTTTTAGGTATTGTGGTTAAATTAGAATTATACAATTAAAATGAAAAGAAATAGAAATTGTAACATTTTATATTATCAAATTCTGTTTTCATTTGGTAGTATTGCCCGTATATGATTTCAAACATTCTAGTTTTTATCACTCAAATTTGTTCTACACATTTTTTGATTAATTTATTTTTATTGAATGATAATTGCTTTACAGAATTTTGCTGTTTTGTCAAACCTCAACATGAATCAGCCATAGGCATACATATTTAAAGACATGCTACTATGTTGGAAATGTAATGCAATTGTGGATTTTGAACACAAGTAAAATAACTCCTTTTATTTATTTTTAATAATACTTCTGGAAATGAATAGAAGTAAGAGTTTCAAAACAATGTGAATGTACTTAATGCCACTGAATGGTACACTTAAAATTATTAAAATAATAAATCTAGTTATCTGTAGTTTAACACAATAAAACAGCAACACTTTACCTACTATGAGAATGAAACAAGTAGTTTAATGAAAAAAGAAAACTACAGGCCAATATCACTGATGAACATAGATGCAAAAATCTTTAACAAAATTCTAACAATCAGAATCCAACAACACATTAAAAAGATCATACACCATGACCAAGTGGGCTTTATCCCAGCGATGCAAGGATTCTTCAATATCCACAAATCAATCAATGTAATACACCACATTAACAAATTGAAAAATAAAAACCATATGATTATCTCAATAGATGCAGAGAAAGCCTTTGACAAAATTCAACATCCATTTATGATAAAAACTCTCCAGAAAGCAGGAATAGAAGGAACATACCTCAACATAATAAAAGCTATATATGACAAACCCAAAGCAAACATTATCCTCAATGGTGAAAAATTGAAAGCATTTCCTCTAAAGTCAGGAACAAGACAAGGGTGCCCACTTTCACCATCACTATTCAACATAGTTTTGGAAGTTTTAGCCACAGCAATCAGAGCAGAAAAAGAAATAAAAGGAATCCAAATTGGAAAAGAAGAAGTAAAACTCTCACTGTTTGCAGATGACATGATCCTCTACACAGAAAACCCTAAAAATGCCACGAGAAAATTGCTAGAGCTAATCAATGAATGTAGTGAAGTTACAGTATATAAAATCAACACACAGAAATCCCTTGCATTTCTATACACTAATAATGAGAAAATAGAAAGAGAAATTAAGGAAACAATTCCATCCACCATTGCAAAGGAAAGAATAAAATACTTAAGAATATATCTACCTAAAGAAACTAAAGACCTGTATATAGAAAATTATAAAACACTGGTGAAAGAAATCAGAGAGGACACTAATAGATGGAGAAATATACCATGTTCATGGATTGGAAGAATCAATATAGTGAAAATGAGTATACTACCCAAAGCAATTTATAGATTCAATGCAATCCCTATCAAGCTACCAACGGTAGTCTTCACAGAGCTAGAACAAATAATTTCAAAATTTGTATGGAAATACAAAAAACCTCAAATAGCCAAAGCACTCTTGAGAAAGAAGAATGGAACTGGAGGAATCAACCTACCTGACCTCAGGCTCTATTACAAAGCCACAGTCATCAAGACAGTATGGTACTGGCACAAAGACAGAAATATAGATCAATGGAACAAAATAGAAAGCCCAGAGATAAACCCACACACGTATGGATGCCTTATCTTTGACAAAGGAGGCAAGAATATACAATGGATTAAAGTCAATCTCTTTAACAAGTGGTGCTGGGAAAACTGGTCAACCACTTGTAAAAGAATGAAACTAGAACACTTTCTAACACCATACACAAAAATAAACTCATAATGGATTAAAGATCTCAATGTAAGACCAGAAACTATAAAACTCCTAGAGGAGAACATAGGCAAAACACTCTCCGACATACATCACAGCAGGATCCTCTATAACCTACCTCCCAGAATATTGGAAATAAAAGCAAAAATAAACAAATGGGACCTAATTAAACTTAAAAGCTTCTGCACAACAAAGGAAATTATAAGCAAGGTGAAAAGACAGCCCTCAGAATGGATGAAAATAATAGCAAATGAAGCAACTGACAAACAACTAATCTCAAAAATATACAAGCAACTCCTACAGCTCAATTCCAGAAAAATAAATGACCCAATCAAAAAATGGGCCAAAGAACTAAATAGACATTTCTCCAAAGAAGACATACAGATGGCTAACAAACACATGAAAAGATGCTCAACATCACTCATTATCAGAGAAATGCAAATCAAAACCACTATGAGGTACCATTTCACGCCAGTTGATAGTTGGCTACTATCCAAAAGTCTACAAGCAATAAATGCTGGAGAGGGCGTGGAGAAAAGGCAACCCTCTTACACTGTTGGTGGGAATGCAAACTAGTACAACCACTATGGAGAACAGTGTGGAGATTCCTTAAAAAACTGGAAATAGAACTGCCTTATGATCCAGCAATCCCACTGCTGGGCATACACACTGAGGAAACCAGAAGGGAAAGAGACACGTGTACCCCAATGTTCATCGCAGCACTGTTTATAATAGCCAGGATATGGAAGCAACCTAAATGTCCATCAGCAGACGAATGGATAAGAGAGCTGTGGTATATATACACAATGGAGTATTACTCAGCCATTAAAAAGAATACATTTGAATCAGTTCTAATGAGGTGGATGAAACTGGAGCCTATTATACAGAGTGAAGTCAGCCAGGAAGAAAAACACCAGTACAGTATACTAACGCATATATATGGAATTTAGAAAGATGGTAACAATAACCCTGTATACGAGACAGCGAAAGAGACACTGATGTATAGAACAGTCTTTTGGACTTTGTGGGAGACCGAGAGGATGGGATGATTTGGGAGAATGGCATTGAAACATGTATAATATCATATATGAAACGAGTTGCCAGTCCAGGTTCGATGCATGATATTGGATGCTTGGGGCTGGTACACTGGGATGACCCAGAGTGATGGTATGGGGAGGGAGGCGGGAGGAGGGTTCGGGATGGGGAACCATGTATACCTGTGGCGGATTCATTTTTATATATGGCAAAACCAATACAATAATGTAAAGTTAAAAAATAAAATAAAAATTAAAAAAAAAAAAAAGTGAGCTCTGATACCAGGTTTCTGCTGCTAAGTAGCTTCAGTCATGTCTGACTCTGTGCGACCCCATAGATGGCAGCACACCAGGTTCCCCTGTCCCTGGGATTCTCCAGGCAAGAATACTGGAGTAGGTTGCCATTTCCTTCTTCAATGCATGAAAGTGAAAAGTGAAAGTGAAGTCACTCAGTCGTGTCCAACTCTTAGCAACCCTATGGACTGCATCCCACCAGGCTCCTCCATCGTTGGGATTTTCCAGGCAAGAGTGCTGGAGTGGGGTGCCATTTAAATCCTTGTTTCACAGTTGATTGTCTAGTAAAATCAGTTAAGTTACTTATCTTTCTGACATTTTTTTTTTTCAACTCTGAAGGGGTCTTTCTGTGAATATCTAACTCAGTTTGAGAATTAGATGATATAAAAAAGTTCTTAGTTCATAGTAAGGACCACATATGAAACAATTCAAAACCCTAACTTGCAACTCTAATTTCCATAATCCAGATTTTGTTAATTAGCTCTATAATTTGAAAATATACTCTGTAACTTTTATCTTTATTTTCCAGTAATTAAACAATCATTTTTATGAGAATCAGTAACAGCTGTAACCTTCTAGTGATGATCTAAGGATTATCTACTCCTCACAGAGACCCATTACACAGTAATAAATTTAGAAGAGGTCCTGGATTATAGAAAGTCCCTCAGCAATGCTATCTTGTGTCAAAACCTTTTAAAAACACACAGATATGAAATAATCAATATATCATGGCTCTAGGTCCTAGATTATTAATCCAAAAGATTACATACATACAGCAACAACACTCAAGTCCCACAGGTATGTTAAAGTGTATTTTTATATACTTTTGTTCTATGATATGCCCATAGAAGTCAGTAAGACCATTGCTCTCTATTTATGTTTAATGGTAACATATTGTAGAATTGCACTAGAAAACTGTCATAAAAATTACGCTCTACAGTACTCATGTCTACCAATTTCAATGTCAGTCTTCTGAAGAATGTTCTATAAGAAACATGAATACTAAACATTTTGTACATTTTTACACTTTGTTTATGATCTTCATTTTGCTGCTGTAAGGAACATACCCATTAGTCAATAATTAAAAACAAATAATATCGTGTTTGACAACACCACATTTTGAAAACTGCAAATAAAAGTTGAGTATTAACTCATAATATGTATATATAAATTATGAATTATTACACAATGTGTAATTTTCTGATGATTGGTAAATTTGAAAGCAAAATAAAATTATTGTGATTTAAATAATAGTTGTGGTATCATTTTAAATAATGAAAAATGAATACATTGGACTATGTTGCAAATATATTTTCAATATTGATGATAAACTTTTTCTATATGAAATTTATTGTTTCAAGTTTGCCTTTTTTATATTTTGTTTTATCTTGTAAAATTCCCTAAATTTAAAAGAATATTTAATCCTTAAAAATCTACACAGAAAAATAGATTTTATATAATAAATAATTATACATGTGTATACATTTTTGTGTGCATGTGTATATACACAATTATATACCTATAGAGGAGATTCTTTCTGGTGGCTCAGTGATAAAGAATCTGCTTGCTAATGTGGGAGATGCAGGTTCAATCCTCTGGTCAGGAAGATCCCCTAAAGAAGGAAACATCAACCCACTCTAGCATTTTTGCCTGGGGAATCTCATGGACAGAGAAGCCTGGCAGACTACAGTCCATGTGGTTGGAAAAGAGCCAGGTAAGAGTTAGTGACTAAACAACAACAAATACCTATATAGTCAAATCCTGATATTTGCAGTAGTTATGCTCTATAATATCAACATAAACACTGATTTAGCATATACTGAATCTCTGTTTCTAGGATAAAATACAGGTTTTGACATCTGATCTCAACATTTTTATCAACTGATCAGTGCATAGTCTTATTTAATGTGTGTTTCTGTTTGAAGACATCATATATTTTTCATTCATTAACAGAGTAGATGACACCACTTTAACTTATGCCTGAGTGAAACATCAAATACATAAATGTTTTTAGTAAGGCTCATCACACCCTCCTTGTGTTTAAGAGCACACTACACAACACTTCAGAACTATTCACGGTGTCCATTTAAAATTGTGGAATTATTAACAACAACAAAACTTTAAAAAATGAAAAAAAAAAGTAGCACTACATAGACCAATAAACCAATAAACCATTTCATACTTGTATGAAATTTGAAACAAGAGCAGAGCATTGCCTTAACTGGGAACATTCATGCCCATGAATGACTCAAAGTTTTCACCTCACTGCATGTGTCCACAAATGAATGAAAATGAAAGTAACAGAAATATTTTGGAGCTACAAATAAGTACATTTTTGTGAGTAGCAAAAATCACAAATAGGAAATGTGCAAAATGATAAGCATAGACTACACTCACACACACACAGACATGTGTGTATGTATGTGTGGCAGGCGGGGGTCTGTGTGTATGCAGAAATTTTGCATCACATGGCTAAGATAATTTGACACAATTATCAATATGCAATACTACAGTACATTTCGGAGAAAATATCATAAACTTCTATAACTACTATATTTTTTTGCTGGAGTGAATGTCATCAGTGACACAAAAGGTTAGGGGAATTTAAGATTTTTTCAACTACCAAGTCTCCAGACATTTAGTAACCAAGAAAAAATCTTGGCTTTATGTTTCTATAATTCATTTTAATTTCTTTTTTCTAAAGTTTTATTTTAAAAGACCAGTCTTATTAATATTTATGCTGCCTGTTGAAAAACTTTAAATAGGAGGTCATTTATTTTAACATTCATTTCATTTCCCATGAATGGAAGACTCACCACTTAGTGAAAAAGAAGTTTTGATATCTAGTGTCAGGTATACCTGAAAGGGAAGAAATCTCAAATTAAATTTAAGAATACATTCCAGGAACATTTATCATTTTTAGTAACAAAAATAATGCAATTCATCCTGACCTATTAGCTAGCAAAATTAATAAACATCATTGATTACCAGGACCCAACCTAATTTCAGTGTCTCACTTGTCTTTTCATTAACACATTTAACTGTGTGAAGAAAAAATATATGTCTAATAAACAACACTTCAATAATTGCAAAACACTTGCCTCATATAAGCATGTCTAATGTAAAACTTAATAAGGAAAATTGTTAGAAAAGTTCTTTGCAAGAATTCTAATTACATTAAAGCATGCAGCTATTAAAACAAATGTGGAAATATGAGACAATTATTTATATGCTTCCACATAAAATATACAGATACATTAGCAAATAATCTGAATAAGTCTGACGTACTATTTTTGAAAATAGGTTATATAAATATACAAAAGGTAAGAACACTTTGACAGATCTGAATAATAACTAACTCAACATTAACTAAGAAAGCTAAATATTAATATACTGAGTAAATAATTCAGATCAGGAGACAGGAATCAGAATGTACATTTGATCTTAACTGTGCATCACTTATTTTTGTGCATCACTTTTAAGCCTATAACTTTTTAATTAGAAATATCATATATATTTATAATCAGATATAGACATTGGTAAAAAAGGGATATAAAGAAATTGAAGAAAGAATAAAAATTTTTAAAAGTCTACCACACTGACTTCGTGATAGTGAAACCCTATGACTAGTAAACAAAGCAAAACTAAACAAAAAAATTCATGTAGAGTGAAGTTTACTGCAATTCCACTTCCATACCCAAGTCTAATGTCATAACATTTTTTACTCACATAGAATTAAAACACTCATATGTTTATTTATAGTAATCTAGTATTCATGAAAAAAGTTTTATTTTATATATGCATATACACACACACAAACAAGAAAAGTGTTTTTCATTTCACAGTACATCTTTCATTTATAGCCTTTTTTGGTAAGAAGCCACTATATCAAGCAGTTTGACAATTGATTTCATGGGCTGGTCATGGCAAAATCAGCACATTTCACAGTTTGGTGGTTTAGTCACTAAGTCATGTCTGACTCTTGCGACCCAATGGACAGTAGCCTGCCAGGTTCCTCTGTCCATGAGATTCTCCAGGCAAGAATACTGGAGTGGGTTGCCATTTCCTTCTCCAGGGGATCTTTCCAACTCAGGAATTGAACCCAAGTCTCCTGCATTACAGGCCGATTCTTTACCAACTGAGCTACAAGGGAAGCCCAGTTTGGTATCAATTAATGAAAACAGCTGCAAAAATACAAGTAATATCAAATGCCTTTTAGATGTTCCTAATGAATAAAACGAATAAAAATCAAAGTGTACTTAAATGTGCACTTGATATTTCTTTCTTGTTTCACAAGGTCATATAGAACTATAGCAAGTATGTTTCAATCAATTATTTGGCCATACACTAAAATTTTTGAATACTGTTTTTCTGATATAAACAGATTATTCTTGATTTTTTCTAATATTTATGCTTTCTAAAACTGATACGCATTTGTTGGTTTTCATTTTGTTTCAATGCATTTAGTACAAGCTTTCTTTGGCATTAGGCACCTATTTCCATTCTTTAAAACACAAAGCAGTAAAGAAAATCAAAAAATTGAAAATAATAAAAATGTTTCTTAATGCATATTTCAGTTCAGTTCAGTCACTCAGTCGTGTCCGACTCTTTGTGGCCCCATGAATCGCAGCACCCCAGGCCTCCATGTCCATCACCATCTCCCAGAGTTCACTCAGACTCACGTCCATTGGCTCAGTGATGCCATCCAGTCATCTCATCCTCTGTCGTCCACTTCTCATCCTGCCCGCAATCCCTCCAGCATCAGAGTCTTTTCCAATGAGTCAACTCTTCGCATGAGGTGGCCAAAGTACTGGAGTTTCAGTTTTAGCATCATTCCTTCCAAAGAAATCCCAGAGCTGATCTCCTTTAGATTGGACTGGTTGGATCTCCTTGTAGTCCAATGGACTCTCGAGTGTCTTCTCCAACACCACAGTTCAAAAGCATCAATTCTTTGGTGCTCAGCTTTCTTCACAGTCCAACTCTCGCATCCATACATGACCACTGGAAAAACCATAGCCTTGACTAGACTGACCTTTTTTGGCAAAGTAATGTCTCTGCTTTTCAATATGCTATCTAGGTTGGTCATAACTTTTCTTCCAAGGAGTAAGTGTCTTTTAATTTCATGGCTGCAGTCACCACCTGCAGTGATTTTGGAGCCCAAACTTTCTTTACATACACAGTAATTACAAAACAAAGGACATGACTTTAATAAATAAGAGAACGAACACATAAAATATTTGTTCTGCTATGTAATTAACAATGGAACACATAAAACAGAATAGCTGGTTTAACTTCAGGTATAAAAAGGAATGAAGTACTGATATAGGCTACATCAGAAGATGAACCTTGAAAGTACTGGCTAAGTGAAAGAAGTGAGTTTAAAATATTTGGATACTTTATGACTTCTTTCATTTGACATATCTAGAATAGGTAAATCTATAGGGAAAGAATGTCGACTCTGTTTAGGACTGGGGGAATGACAGATGGAATGTAAATTTAAAATGTTAAAGTGTACAGTGTTTCTATTAGAAAAAAATTCTAAAATTGTTTGCAATGATTGTAAAACTCTCTGGATTTGCTGTAAAACATTGAGTTATATAATTTAAATGACGGATTTAAATGTACATGTATTACATCTCAAAAAAGTTTTTATTTAAAAAAAGACTCTAACGTATAGAGTTTTAAATAGTCTGCAAAAAGGAATGCTGAAATGAATTTGCTAGTAAATAAACCGAAGGGCAACAAATTTTAGTCTTTGGGATTCATTTTTCAACTCAAAAGAAATTCACAAATATATATGTAATTTGAAAGTGTGTGGGCTCTAGTCAAACAATAAAAAGCAAATTCAAACGTAGGTATCTTTTTGAACTCAGGAATCATAAAGTAGACTTATTAATCAGTTTCTCAGTAAGATATGTAAGAGCCTCTTTACACTATATACCTAAGTTTTCAATAATAACTTTTCCTTAAAAACTGTAAAAGAAAATTTATCAACCATAGATACTAGTAAAAAAATGTTATGTAAAAGTTAATTGCTTGTATTACTTCTAGTTACACTTCTGCACATTTCTGGCTTTTTATTTCAAAGTTTTGGAAATTTTTTTAACAGCTTCTTTGCCCCTTTGTAACAATCTTGAAATATTCTTCTTGGTTATGTACATACACACTCACTCTACTGATCTCATTTCAGTTTGTACATGATCATTTACACAGGTGCAACAATAAGGGATGGACTTTCCTGGTGGCTTAGCGGGTAAAAGCATCTGCCTACAATGTGGGCACCCTCTTCCAACAACACAAGAGAAGACTCTACACATGGACATCACCAGATTGTCAACACCAAATTCAGATTGATTATATTCTTTGCAGCCAAAGATGGAGAAGCTCTATACAGTCAGCAAAAACAAGACCAGGAGCTGACTGTGGCTCAGATCATGAGATCCTTATTGCCAAATTCAGACTGAAATTGAAGAAAGTAGGGAAAACCGCCAGACCATTCAGGTATGACCTAAATCAAATCCCTTATGATTATACAGTGGAAGTGAGAAATAGATTTAAGGGACTAGATCTGATAGAAAGACTGATGAACTACGGACTGAAGTTCATGACATTGTACAGGAGACAGGGATCAAGATCATCCCCATGGAAAAGAAATGCAAAATGACTATCTGGGAAGGCTTTACAAATAGCTGTGAAAAGAAGAGAAGAGAAAAGCAAAGGAGAAAAGGAAAGATATAAGCATCTGAATGCAGAGTTCCAAAGAATAGCAAGAAGAGATAAGCCTTCCTCAGTGATCAATGCAAAAAAATAGATGAAAACAACAAAATGGGAAAGACTAGAGATCTCTTCAAGAAAATTAGAGATACCAAGGGAACATTTTATCCAAAGATGGACTCGATAAAGTACAGAAATGGTATGGACCTAACAGAAGCAGAAAATATTAAGAAGAGGTGGCAAGAATACACATAAGAACTGTACAAAAAAAAAAAAAAAATCTTCACGACCCAGATAATCATGATGGTGTGATCATCACCTAGAGCCAGACATCCTGGAATGTGAAGTCAAGTGGGCCTTAGAAAGCATCACTACGAACAAAGCTAGTGGAGGTGATGGGATTCCAGTTGAGCTATTTCAAATCCTGGAAGATGATACTGTGAAAGTGCTACACTCAATATGCCAGCAAATTTGGAAAACTCAGCAGTGACCACAGGACTGGAAAAGATCAGTTTTTATTCCAATCCCAAAGAAAGGCAATGCCAAAGAATGCTCAAACTACTGCACAATTTCACTCATCTCACACGCTCGTAAAGTAATGCTGAAAATTATCCAACCCAGGCTTTAGCAATACGTGAACCGTGAACTTCCAGAAGTTCAAGCTGGTTTTAGAAAAGACAGAGGAAGCAGAGACCAAATTGCCAACATCTGCTGGATCATGGAAAAAACAAGAGGATTCCAGAAAAATATCTATTTCTGTATTTTTGACTACACCAAAGCCTTTGACTGTATGGATCACAATAAACTGTGGAAAATTCTGAAAGAGATGGGAAGACCAGACCACCTGACCTGTCTCTTGAAAAATCTGTATGCAGGTCAGGAAGCAACAGTTAGAACTGGACATGGAACAACAGACTGGTTCCAAATAGGAAAAGGAGTATGTCAAGGCTGTATATTGTCACCCTATTTATTTAAAATATATGCAGAGTACATCATGAGAAACCCTGGGCTGGAAGAAGCACAAGCTGGAATCAAGATTGCTGGGAGGAATATCAATCACCTCAGATATGCAGATGACACCACCCTTATGGCAGAAAGTGAAGAGGATCTAAAAAGTCTCTTGATTAATGTGAAAGAGGAGAGTGAAAGTGTTGGCTTAAAACTCAAATTCAGAAAACGATGACCATGGTATCTGGTCCCATCACTTCATGGAAAATAGATGGGGAAACCGTGGAAACAGAGTCAGACTTTATTTTTTTGGGCTCCAAAATCACTGCAGATGGTGACTGCAGCCATGAAATTAAAAGATGCTTACTCCTTGGAAAAAAAGTAATGACCAATCTAGACAGTATATTGAAAAGCAGAGACATTACTTTGCCATCAAAGTCTGTCTAGTCAAGGGTATGGTTTTCCCAGTGATCATGTATGGATGTGAGAGTTGGACTGTGAAGAAAGCTGAGCACTGAAGAATTGATGCTTTTCCACTGTGGTGTTGCAGAAGACTCTTGAGAGTCCCTTGGACTGCAAGGAGATCCATCCAGTCCATTCTGAAGGAGATCAGCTCTGGGATTTCTTTGGAAGGAATGATGCTAAAGCTGAAACTCCAGTACTTCTCCACCATGAAGTGTTGACTCATTGGAAAAGACTCTGATGCTAGGAGGGATTGGGGGCAAGAGGAGAAGGGGATGACAGAGAATGAGATGGCTGGATGGCATCACCGACTTGTTGGACGTGAATCTGAATGAACTCCATGAATTGGTGATGGACAGGGAGGCCTGGAGTGCTGCGATTCATGGGGTCGCCAAGAGTCAGACACGACTGAGCAACTGAACTGACAATGCAGGAGACCAGGGTTCGATCTCTGGGTTGGGAAAATCCCTGGAGAAGAAAATAGCAACCCACTCCAGTATTCTTGCCTGGAAAATCCCATGGACAGAGGAGCTTGGCAGGCTGCAGTCCATTGGGTGGCTAAGAGTCGGACACGACTGAGCGACTTCACTTCATTTCAGCAATAAGTGATAAATAACACATAAAGACTGTTAAACACAACAAGCTGAACATATTAAAAGTGTTAACTTAGGTATAGAAATTTTTTAAGGAATGCGGTTGGACATTTAAAAGACTGGTAGGAAAAAAAAAAAAAAAAGACTTGTAGGTTGATTTTCTATCCTGATGCTATGTAACCAAACTTAAGAATCTCTCTGTTCACAGATTCTGCAGCCGTATTAATATATAGAGAGAGTTGAGGGAATCTCTCCCTCAGGTTGCAGACACCATTTTATTTGGCAAACGCACAGATTTTGCCTGAAGCTTATAGGAGTGCCTTCAGGCAAATTGTCATATAAATAACTCATCTGTTGAATAATACAACTAAAAAATAATGATTAGTTTATTATAGAAACCAACACTATCAAAATGTTAAGGAAAGAAAAATTCTCTTTTGGGGTATAATAAAAATATTTCACAAGGACTTGATCAATATTTTTCCTAAAAAATGATACACAATTAAAATCATTCACAAGTACAAATTAGCAAGCTTTTTAAGTTTAATTTATATTATAAATAAGTCCACTAAAAGTACATAAATTCTGTTGCTATTTTAACACATTCCATTTCTTTTCAACTTCAAATATTATAAATTCAGGGCAACAAATCTGCCTCCTCCAAATGGTTTACATTTTGCTATGGATGCTCAAGTCTTATTTGCCACTACTTTTTCATATTTTGGAGGAAATGGCATTTAATTTTAAGTGAAGACTATTATCTTGTTTGTTGAAAAGCAAAACACATCCTATTAACATAGATACACACATTATTTATCTATTGTGTTGTTCACTGTACGTCCTCAACCATTAATACTAATTAAAATACAATACTAATAATAGCACACTCAAAGTTATTTTCAGTCAAAGTAGTGCTGAAATGAATTTGCTTCCTTTTACAAAACTGATTAATATCTATCAGGGGACTGACATCAGGCTTTGGGGAGAGGGGTGTTTGGTTATCATTTTTGTCAAAGAAAAAGCCAAAAACCAACATTTGGGTGATAATTACATAATACATCACAAAGTCAAACAGAGACAAATATCCCTATAGGCTTAAATATTCTTTAGGAAAGTTTATTACATGAGGGATGTGTGTATTCATCTTGATTTCTAAGTTTGAATAATTAAAACTTATAAAATAAAAATACTTTCATCTAATCAAAGGATAGGTGATATATACAATTAAATTTTTATACCATTGCTGGATCGAATATTTCTTGACATAGCCCATAATAGTCTTCTTATTTAAAAGAAGGACATTTGAAAGATATAAGGAGAAAAATAATTGTAAGAATGTCCCTGTAAATTAATTAAGAACAGTCAAAATGTAGATCGGTTCTGAAGATTCTTATATTCATGATCCTGTGGAGTGATTTTCAGATAAAGGAAGTTCAGTTCAGTTCCCCACTCCTGTGTTCTTGCCTAGAGAATCCTGTGGACAGAGGAGCCTGGTGAGCTGCCATCTATGAGGTCGCACAGAGTTGGACATGACTGAAGTGACGCAGCAGCAGCAGCAGCAGTTCAGTTCAGTCGCTCAGTCATGTCCAACTCTTTGTGACCCCATGGACTGCAGCATGCCAGGCTTCCCTGTCTATTACCAACTCCAGGAGTTTTCTCTAACTCATGTCCATTGAGTCGGTGATAACATCCAACAATCTCATCCTCTGTCATCCCCTTCTTCTCTTGCCTTCAATCTTTCCCAGCATCGGGGGCTTTTCCAATGAGTCTCTGATCTAAATTTTGACTATTCTCAATAAATTTACAGTAGCATTTTTACAATTATTGTTTTATTTGTATCTTTCAAAAATTTCCTTCTTTTAAATAAGAAGACTATTATGGGATGTGTCAAGATATATTCAATCCAGCAATGGTATAAAAATTTAATTGTATATATCACTTATCCTTTGATTAGATTAGATGAATGTATTTTTATTTTATAAACTTTAAGAAAATTATTCAAACTTAGGAATCAAGTTGAATACACACATCCCTCATGTAATAAACTGTCCTAAAAAATATTTAAGCCTATAGGGACATTTGTCTCTGTTTGACTTTGTAATGTATTATTTAATTGTCACTCAAATCTTGCTTTCTTTTTTTTGTTTAAAGGAAGAGAAAGGAAAAAGTGTCAAGGGAAAAAAAAAAAGATTAAAATAAGTAATCCATTTCATGCCCTGTCGCATGTGAAACTGAATGATAAATTTCATTGGAAAGGACTGCAGCACTACTATATGGCATAAAGTTTCAGTTGGGTGGCACAGGTAAAGGGAAGACTCATAAAGAGAGGTATTTGGGAATCATCTTGCACTAAAATAAATAGAAAAATGAGGTAGGAAATTTGAGTTTTGATGCTTTCATGGAAGTAGAATGGATGGTTCAATATGTGGTTTTTAATGTTCTCTTCCCAATCAAGTTAATGATATTGGGAAAGAGCATATTCTTTCATGTGAGATCAATTTATGTGTAATCCATGAAGAAATTATGTTTAAATAGCCTGACAGTAGAAGAAGAGTGATACTTTCACCAATTGTCCTTTTTGGGGGACAATTTCTTTGGACTAGTTCCATAATGAATTCATTTTAAAACACTGTTTTATAACCACAAAGCTTGCAAGTAGTATAAATTTTCTCACCCATTAAATAAAATTATTTCTAAATTGACTTCAGGTATTATGAATTTTATTTCTTGTAAATTTAGGTTAGTTAGGTTAAATGACATGGCCACAGAGAAAGGATAGAAAACAGTGTCTTTATTTCTGAGTGACAGGGCCTTGTGAAGCTGGAATTAGTCTATGTAGAAGTGAAATCAGAGAAGGCGATGGCACCCCTCTCCAGTACTCTTGCCTGGAAAATCCCATGGATGCAGGAGCCTGGTAGGCTGCAGTCCAGGGGGTCGCTAAGAGTCGGACACGACTGAGCGACTTCCCTTTCACTTTTCACTTTCATGCATTGGAGAAGGAAATGGCAACCCACTCCAGTGTTCCTGCCTGGAGAATCCCAGGGACGGGGGAGCCTGGTGGGCTGCTGTCTATGGGGTCACACAGAGTTGGACACGACTGAAGTGACTTAGCAGTAGCAGCAGAAGTGAAATATTTTTTCTTTGTCTATTTAGGTCATTGAATTTATATGAAGGCATTGATTTTATTATTGTTGATAAACTGAAAAACATATCTACGTTTCCTAGAGCTACAGCTACCTTTACATCATTGACTTTTCAAATTATCCTGACAAATGGGATATTTTAAAACATGACAGTTGAGTGGCTTTAACTGTGATCTCCTTGTGAAATATAAAGGAATTCAAACAAATTTTTCACAGGATATGTAGTGGGTTTACCTGATTTCTAGGATAATCATGATTTCAATATATATCACTTTGATTAGATTACTAAGCAATACTTTTGATAGTTTATGCTGAATGGTGTCAGATTCGTGATCTCCAAAGAAGAAGATTTAACTTTGGGACCAGGGACCAGGCTTGATCACTCAAGAGCTTTTGTATAGCAGAGTTTTATTAAAGTATTATAAGGGATAGTGAAAGCTTCTGACATAGACATCAGAAGGGGAACGGAGAGTGCCCCCCTGCTAGTTTTAGCAAGCTGTTTTATATCGGCTAGAAAGCTACTAATCAGATAAGAGAGACACCTCAAGGCTGAGGGAGTTTCACCAGACCCCTCTCCCACAATATGCATTTCTGAGATAGGATGGCACGAGGTGTGTCATCCCCCAGCCATAACACAGCTGATATGAATACTGGTTTGTTGAGCTATTATCAACCCAAAGTTTGAGAAAAGGAAAAAAGTTAGTTTTAGGTGGAGCCATTTTGAAGAAAGGCAAATTCCAAAGCAAATACACAGTTTCATTAATAGCTCAAGAAAAACATTTCCATGGAGAGTTTGTTTCCTCCTGCTGCTTAAGGAAGAGATTTAAAAAAAATGTCTGACACTTGCAGCCTGTTTCCTCTGTTTGGAGACCCCTGGCCTTCCTGCCTGTTACCCTCACACTTTAAAAAAAAAAAAATTAAATAAAGATAAATAAAAAGATAAATAATAGGCTGTAGAAAAACAGTCAATGCAGATTTCATGTCAAATATATTAATATGTTAACACATTTTCCCCCTTAAGTATTCCTATAAAATATGAACAGACTTGCCAACATCAGTAGTCCTATTTTACCAGTTTCACTTACAAAGAGCATATTCTCATATATCTCATATTCTCATCCATTAAGACAAAATTAAATGATTCCAATTCCAATGGGATGAATTTTCACATGAGGTTTTCTGGTTTTATAAGGCTATCCCGTTGTTTTTCAACGTGGAATGGAAAATACAATACCATAGCAAGTGTGTACAGGTGCAGGAATTAAAAAAAAAACAAACAAAAAACGTATTTTGTCCCTGTAGTTAACCTTTGGCCTCCCAAGTAGTGATTGTGTTAAAGAATCTGCCTGCCAAGCAGGAGATGTGAGTTTGAGCCCTGGGTCAGGAAGATCCCCTTGAGCAGGAAATGGCAAGCCACTCCAGTATTCTTTCCTAGAAAATTCCATGGACAGAGGAATCTGGTGGGCTACAGTCCATGGGGTTGCAAAGAGTCAGAGACAGCTGAGTATATGAGCACAGACACACATACGCAGTTGCCTTTGCCACAAATAAAGTGTGGTCCAGTTGTTGCCCTTGTCCAAGCAATCAGATTACCAACACTTCTTGTTTAGATGTGAAAGGATTTGTAATTCCTGGAATTATTCCCTCCAATGATATTTTGTCCTGCTATTAGCATTGGTATTTTCTTAATAGGTGGGAAAATTGATCCAAATCTAACTGATTTCTCTAATGCCAAATGTTAAGTCTCTATCTAATCTCTTCATGTTAGATCACTTCTTGGATGTTCAGTCACATTACAGACTGGTTCAACTGGTAAAGAAACTGCCTGCAATGCTGGAGACCTGAGTTTGATCCCTGGGTTGGGGAGGTCCCCTGGAGAAGGGAAAGACTACCCCTCCAGTATTTTAGCCTAGAGAATTCCATGGACTGTATGTGTTAGTTGCTTAGTCATGTCCAACTCTGCAAACCCACGGACTGTAGCCCGCCAGGCTTCTCTGTTCATGGAATTCTCCAGGCAAGAATACTGGACTGAATTGCCATTCACATATGGCCAATACATGTTTGCAGTTCAGTCTCACTAACAATCAGAAAGATTCAAAACAAAATAATTATCAAATAAATTTTTATAAATGTTTAATTTGTAAAAATCAAAAAGGCATATGTTAGTCTCCTACTGCTTCTGTTTAAAAAAATTACCACAAATTTAATAGCTTAAACAACATATATTTATTACTTTACAGTTCTGAAGATCAGAAGTTAAGAAGTGGGTCTCACAGGGATGAATTAAAATGGTGCAGGGTTATATTTCTATCTGGAGGTGCTAGAAGAGAAAAATTTTTTTTTCTTTTACAGCTTCTAGAAGTTGCGTCCATTCCTCAGTTCATGACTGCCTTCCATCTTCAAGGACAGCATTGTCCCATTAGGTCTGTCTTATATCCCCTCACTCCCACTCGGACTCTCTTGCCTACTATTTCCACAGGCAAAAGGCCCTTGTGATTACATTTGAATTGCAGATAATTGAAGATATGTTGTAGATAATTTAGGATAATCTCCTATGTTAAAGTCAGCCAATTAACCTTTTTAATTCAGTCTTCAACTGTGTGTCTCCTCTTTGGCAGGAAGTATGACACATGATTAAAATTGTGTTTTAACATGTACCTGATTATCTTAATAGCTAAACAACATAACAGATTTATTACTTTCTCAAAAATATATTCACTGTAATTCTCAGAAAAGAGTTTGTAAAGACATACATGTGTAAATCAGATGCCTCAACTGCACCTCTAGTTTACACTTAAATGATTGCATATGTACTAAGGGAGCCATGAAACAGCTCATGAGAGCAAAACTTGGACTGGAACAACCCATCAAACCATAGGTTACTCACATAATGAATATTGTAGCTCATCCAAATGAATAAAATGTGATTATTCATTCAATGTATATTACATTTCAGATAAAATGAATGAACTATATAACTGCTAAGTGGTCAAAAGAAAGTTCTTAGGAAGACTGTTGTTTTGCACATAATATCAGACTTAATCTAACCACAGGAAAACAATCTTAATCACTTGTTTTAAAAGGAAAAGCATGTTGATAAAAGAAAAAATGACAGTAATTCACATTAATAAATTTTAAGACAAAATTTGATTATCACTTTGGCTGGAAGCCTTCAGGAACCATCCCTAGGTAACTTGTGTTTGCCAACTACCTACATCTTTTATGGGCTTCCCTGGGCTTCCTTTATGGCTCAGCTGGTAAAGAATCTACCTGCAATGTGAGACACCTGGGTTCGATCCCTGGGTTGAGAAGATCCCCTGGAGAAGGGAACGGCTACCCGCTCCAGTATTCTGGCCTGGAGAATTCCATGGACTATATAGTCCGATTCACAAAGAATTGGACATGACTGAGTGACTTTCACATTCACGCTGGCGGCTCAGATGGTTAAGAATCTGCCTAAAATGCAGGAGAACAGGGTTCAATCCCTGAACTGAGAAGATTCTCTAGAGAAGAGAATGGTAACCCACTGTAGTATTCTTGTCTGGAGAATTCCATTGACAGAGGAGCCAGCAAGCTACAGTCCATGGGGTTGAAATGAGTCAGACACAGCTGAGCAACCAACACTTTCACTTTATATCTTTTATTACACATATTCCATGTCATTATATATATATATTTTTTTTCTTACTGAAAATATATATATATATTTTACTGATTATTTATCTAAACACAGAGATCCTGAAGGGATCTAACTTACCTTATGCTTGTCTTCATTTCTGGCTTTTAGATAACGAGTCAGAAAATTTATTCCATAAAAGGTTTAGTAATAAATATTTACGTATCCCTAACCACAAATAGACTGGTTCCAAATAGGAAAAAGAGTACATCAAGGCTGTATATTGTCACCCTGCTTATTTAACTTATATGCAGAGAACATCATGAGAAATGCTGGGCTGGAAGAAGCACAAGCTGGAATCAAGATTGCTGGGAGAAATATCAATAACCTCAGATATGCAGATGACACCACCCTTGTGGCAGAAAGTGAAGAGGAACTAAAAAGCCACTTGATGAAAGTGAAAGAGGAGAGTGAAAAAGTTGGCTTAAAGCTCAACATTCAGAAAACGAAGATCATGGCATCTGGTCCCATCACTTCATGGCAAATAGATGGGGAAACAGTGGAAACAGTATCAGACTTTATTTCTGTGGGCTCCAAAATCACTGCAGATGGTGACTGCAGCCATGAAATTAAAAGATGCTTACTCCTTGGAAGAAAAGTTATGACCAGCCTAGATAGCATATTGAAAAGTAGAGACATTACTTTGCCAACAAAGGTCCTTCTAGTCAAGGCTATCCTTTTTACAGTGGTCATGTATAGATGTGAAAGTTGGACTGTGAAGAAAGCTGAGCACCGAAGAATTGACGCTTTTGAAGTGTGGTGTTGGAGAAGAATCCTGAGTCCCTTGGACTGCAAGGAGATCCAGCCAGTCCATCCTAAAGGACATCAGTCCTGGGTGTTCTTTGGAGGGAATGATGCTAAAGCTGAAGAAGCTCCAGTACTTTGGCCACCTCATGTGAAGAGTTGACTCATTGGAAAAGACTCTGATGTTTGGAGGGATTGGGAGCAGGAGGAAAAGGGGATGACAGAGGATGAGATGGCTGGATGGCATCACGGACTCAATGGATGTGAGTTTGAGTGAACTCCGGGAGTTGGTGATGGACAGGAAGGGCTGGCGTGCTCCAGTTCATGGGGTCGCAAAGAGTCGGACACGACTGAGTGACTGAACTGAACTGAACTGAACTGAACCACATATAGTCTGTGTTGCAACTATTCAATTCTGATATCGTAGCGTGGAAGTAACCATAGACAATACATAAGTAATGGGTTTGGATGTTTAAATAAAAACAGGCCAGGCCATGGATAAGGTCAGTAGGTCATAGTGTGCTTAAGGTCGGTCCTAAGACAACTCTTCACACCTTGATTTGCACATAGAATTAATATGTATTAACTCACAGATATAAAACTGAAATAGTTTAGCAAAAATGTGAGCCCAAGAGCAAGTTAGAAACAAAAATGAGATTTCAATTGAGCTAAATTTTATAAACTCATCTTAAAATCATGGTGATATGGAGATAATACATGTTTATATGTTATGTGTAACAATACACTTCCATGGCTTCCATCTAGTAGTTTATTGGCAGTGCAGCACTATACATATCCATGTGAGCATGTTTCAGTGTAGTGTCTAATGCTAATTTTATTTAACAGTGACAGTCTACATATGGTTAAGCATGCTTTTTCACTTTTTAATTATTAAAATTCTGTGTTTTTCATTTATTAGTATTTTAGTTTTTTGAATTTTTCTCTCCTCCCTGTTGATTGTATTTTTTGCTTATTTTAATACTTAATGAATCAACTGGTTCTATGAGAACTCCCTAATAATTCTCTAAAATATCTCAGCAAACTTAATTGGGATATAATTCAAAATTAAATAGAGCCAATAAAACTGTGAACTATATCCTTAAATATCCTCACAAAAGAGATGGTTTTCTTACAGTGTTAATAGCACTTCATCAAGTTATGTGTGGTAACTGCTAAATAACAGTTTTCATTTTTGTTTATGCCTATGGTTAAAAGTATATTATATATAATAAATTCATAAAGATATATCAAATGGAGCAATCATGTATTTATTTTATTTTTCACTGTTCTAATGTTGATTATTTTATTCCATTTTTAAAATTCAGGCCACAACCCATTAAACTAATAATGTGATTGATAAGTTAAATGCAATCCAGTTTGAAAATCACAGTTAGAGCATAAAGTGGTATAAAGTTAGCAGTGAGGAACTTTTTCACATACTTCCTGTTACACCTTTTAGTTGCATGCCATATGTTTATATATAATATATATATATATATTTTTTTTTAATTAAGACATTTATTTCTGGAAAATTTAGAAGTTTTGGCTTAAGAAAATTTCTGGTTAAGAATATGGCTTTCTCTACAATTGCTTCAAAGATAATCTTATTATTTGGCATCCCACTGAATTCATTATAGAAATTTCAATTATTTATTATTTGGTTCTATAATAAAGCTTAGCCAATTTTCTAAGTTGTCAGTACTGTTTACGTAGGGATATTTTTTAAAGTGACATACTGATAGTATTATGCTAAGATCTATTAAAAATAAATATTGATTTTTATAAATATCTAGTTATGAGTAGCACATAAGTTTGTGAAAAGAAGAAAATTAATTCTATTAGATTGAGAGCATCTATTGATTTGCTCAGAATTATTTAGTGTATCTAGTTGGATCTTTTATGAGAGAGAGGGAGTTTTACAACTTTATGACTTTTTTCCCCATGATTACATATGTTAGATAAACCTCTCCAGAGAAAAATAAATTATCTCTCACTCTTTTTTTTCTTTTTTTGCTACTAAGCAGTGGACAATAAGTTTATCAGTTAGGAAGACTTATTTTTGTCACTTTGATTTTTCTGTTTTATTTTTCTTTATTTATTCTTTACCTAGCACACTGTCTGTTAACGTTTTTGACCTATTTATTGGTGGAAATGACTGAATATTCATAAAGCACATGACAGATGCTGTGTAGGAAAAAAAAAAGGTTGAATTGTATCCAAAATAATTCAGAATCAGGTTCCTTATATTTCCTAAAATTAAGACTACCTGGTTCTTAGTATTCATAAGCATGTGACCCCAGGTAGATTTAGCACAATTTAGTACAAACAGCAAGACATCAGTTGAACACATATGATTTAAAAGTGTTAAAAATTAAACATATACAACAATGAGATACTACTGCATACCTATAAAACAGCCAAAATCCAAAACACAGATGCTATCAAATGATGATGAGGTATAGAGTAATAGGAATTCTCATTCTTTACTGGTGGGAATATAAAATGGTACAGTCACTTTGGCCACTTCTTGCAAAAATAAACATGCCCTTACTACAAGATCTTGCAATGCACTATTAGATATTTACTCAAATGAGTTAAACATGTATATCCACATAAACCTCCACATGAATGTTCATAGCAGATTTATTCACATTTGCAAAAACTGAGCACAACCAAGATGTCTTGCAATAACTGAATTGATAAATAAACTGCGGTCCACACACAAAGAAATAGACATTATTAAAAAAGAAATAAGCTGTCCAACTACAAAAAGACCTGGAGGAAACCTAAACGCATGCTGCTAAGCCAGTCAGAAATGATGGCATATTGTATGCCTATGCTTATATGACATTTTGGAAAAGGCAAAACTGTAGATAAAATGAGACGATCAGTGGTTGCCAGGAGTTCTGGTGGAGATAGGAAGGACAGATAGGTCGAATGCAGAGATTTTTGTTGTTGTTGATGTTCAGTCACTGAGTTCTCTCTGACTCTTTTGAGACCCCATAGATTTTATCACTCCTGGCTCCTCTGTCCAAGGGATTTCCCAGGCAAGACTACTGGAGTGGGTAGTCACTTCCTTCTCAAGGGGATCTTCCTGACCCAGGAATCAAACCCACATCTCCTACATTGGCAGGCAGATTCTTTACTGCCGAGCCATGAGGGAAGCCCCAGGGATTTTTAAGCACTCAAAATATTCCACGTAATTCTATAGCAGATATAAGATACTATATGCTTAGTACAGCCCATAGATCTGTGAAACATGAAAAGCGTATCCAAATGTAATTATGGACATTTGTTAATACTAATACATTAATACTGGCTTAGTTTTAACAAACATACCATACCAATATGATATGTTAACTAGGACAAACTGAGGGCAAGGGAGCATCTGAGCGGGAACGCTTTGCATTTTCTGTTGAGTTTTCTTATAAAACTAAATCTGCTCTAAATTATAAAGACTGTTAATTTTTAGAATGTGTGTTAGTCACTCAGTTATGTGTCCAACTCTTTGTGACCCATGGACTGTAGCCTGCCAGGATTCTCCGTCCGTGGGATTCTCCAGGCACGAATACTGGAGTCGGTAACCATTCCCTTCTCCAGGGGATCTTCCCACCCAGGGATCGAACCCAGGTCTCCGGCATTGCAGGAAGATTCTTTACCAGATAAACCACCAGGGAAGCCCTAAAGAAAGTGAAGTGGCTCAGTCGTGTCTGACTTTTTGTGCCCCAATGGATTGTAGTCTGCCATGCTCCTCTGTCCATGGGATTTTCCAGGTAAGAATACTGGAGTGGGTTGTTGTTTCCCTCTCCAGGGGATCTTCCCAACCCAGGGATGGAAACTGGGTCTCCCCCCACTGGAGGCAAACTCTTTACTGTCTGAGCCACCAAGGAAGCCCAATTTTAGAATACTAACATTTTAAAATTAAATGTATAATTTATGTTCCTGTAGTTGAATAGTAAATTGGTAACTGCTTCTTTATATTTACCCGTTAGAAACTCATATAATATTTTAGGAAAATTATCACTTAGTATTTAATCACCTTCAAAGCAATTGATCCCACCAAAATCAAAGGTCCAGCATTTAAGATTTCTCAAAGTGTCTCTTGTAGTAGCTTGGTTCTATTAATGGCAACTTTTAATGGCTTCCATGTAACCATGCCCTTGCATACTCTGACTTTGTAGCCTTTCTCCATGATCTGAGCTCTGCCCTGTGACTTGCTTTGGCCAATGGAACAGAGTAAATGTAACACAAGCAGAGACATGAAAAGAAACTGTATCAATTCTGTCCCTGCAAAAAGATCAAACCCTGTGGAGTTTGCTGGGTATGAGAGACCACGTGCAACTAAGATAAGCGAATCTCATACTGTTGAGTCCTTCCTACCCCAAATGGTCCTCAGCAAACTTTCCAGCTGACAGCAGACATGTGAGTGAAGCAAATTGAGATGGCTAAACCTGGCCCATCTTGGTAGAAGATGGAATGAACAATGAACAGATTCATGAGAAGTGAATACGTATTGTTGTAAGTGACTGAGATTTTAGGTTGGCTGTTATGCAGCATTATTGTGTCAGAAAATCTTTTCAATTCCTTTGAAAAAGTCTGCTTCTGCATTTTACTAGAGCTGAATCACAAATTAAGACTTTAGAAGCTAGGAACTTACAGAATTGAGACCGGATAATGGAACTTTTTCTAGATCAACTGTGTATTTCAGGCCCAAGTAGAATATGGTACCTAAGAACCTGACATGGAATAATAGGTTCGTTTAAGTGGATAAAATGGCCCAAATTAGTCCCACATGTAAAAAGAAGACAAAATAACAATCAATTAATCTTGAAACAAGGGAGTGTAAAATCACATACAATAATTCATTTTTAAAGGAAGCTTACAATAAGCACAAATGATTACATACAAAGAAAATACTGCATTATGCATACTACAGATCAACTTGTGTTTCCCTAAAATTTATATGTTGAAGCACCAACTCTCCTAATGACTGAGTTGGAGATAGAGTCTGTGAAGAGGCAATTAAAGGTCTAATGAGGGCATAGGGTAAAGTTTTAACTTAATAGGGCAAGTACCCTTATAAGAGAGGGTAGAGACACTTGGCTTCTTTCTAACCTCCATGTGAGGACACAGTAAGAAGATGATCAGCATATACAAGCTAGGAAGAGAGTTCTCACGAGGAATCCAATTAGCCAATTCCTTGATTTGAACTTCCTAGCATCCAGAGCTGTAGGAAATAAATTTCTATTGTTTAATCCACTCTGTCTGCAGTATTATGCTATGGGAGTCTGAACAGACTAATATAATGTACAAATAAAACATGAATAGAAATCTTGAGAATGAGTCAAGTCTTAGATATTTACATTCATTTTTTGTTGTTGTTGTTGTTTTGTGTGTTTTTACCTTTGTTTTTCTTTTGCATTGTAATCATTATGTTGATTGATACAGGGTCCTTACACAACATTATTTTCGTTTTGTTCTCCCAAATCTATCTCAGATTTTTAAGAACAAAAGCTCAAATGTAGGTCCTGGATAACAATTTACATTCTGCTCTTGGGCTGCTTCTAGTCTGGAACAGAAAAGTTTACTCAAAACAGCAAGCCATATTAGAGTGAAAAGCATAATAAGTAGACTTCCATAGGGAAAGAGAGATAGGATGATGAATTATTAACATATAAAAGGTTGTGTATCTGTGAAGTGTAATTAAAAATATATATTTTTTCTTTTTTCCTCTGAGAATACTGGTGTCTCCCTCAGCTTGCTGAGTGGTAATTTAGGGTATGAAATATTACAGTTTTTCTTTTTAAATCTATTCTATTGTTAATCATTAGATCTATAACTTGATGTGGGCCACTATGAACATATCTGCTATAAAAATGTTTGTACACAGAGGTTTTATGTAAAAAAGTTTCATTTCTTTTGACTAAATACCTTGGAGTCATTCTTTCAAATGTTTGTACTGTCCTGGTGATATTACATCATTCCCTACATTTTAGGTTTATTTTAGCCTTTCTATTAAGTGGTCTGCTCTATTTTGCTTAATCTTAATATTTTCACTGGATATAAAATTGTAAATTGAGTCTTTTTCTTCTTTACATTTTAAAATTTCAGTAAGTGAAGAAAAATCTAAAGCCCGACTAATCATTGTTGTAATTCATGATGATGAGAAGTAGCATTATTCTCACCATAAAGTTCAAAGCCCGAGCAATAAGGCTAAATGAGCTTACATACAGAGATATCTAAGAGTGTCTGTGCCCTGTGACACAGACAGGGCACAGTAATGATCAGTAATAACATTCTGAAATTATTTTTTCATTTAAGGCCCAAAACAACACTCTTGACAGAAGAGGAAAATATCATGGCCACAACATCCAAACACTTTTCACTCTTTCTTACTTCCTAACCTACATTTCATAAACATAGCTGGTTCACAGGGAATTAGGATACAACACTAATTCAGTTGAACTGAACTTCAGGGCTGTTTGTCATGTGAAAATCAAAGAATAGAATGAACATAATTATCATACTATGGCTTTCTAGGGCTTCACTGGTGGCTCAGAGGGTAAAGCATCTGCCTGCAATGCAGGAGACCTGGATTTGATCCCTGGATCAGGAAGATCCCCTGGAGAAGGAAATGGCAACCCACTCCAGTACTTTTGCCTAGAAAATACCATGGACAGAGAAGCCTGGTAGACTACAGTCCATGGAATCACCTACGACTCTAGGTAGAGGATAACAGAGCAGGGACTGTAGAAGTCAGCCTTCAGCCCTTCAGCTTATGTTACAATTCAGGGAATAAACATTTCTAAGGAAAATAGGTCAGGCAGTCAAGGAATATTCATCCTTAATAAGATCTCAGGAACTTTCTAAAAACTTGCTTTCTAGGAAATTTCTAAGAACTTAAAATTTTGAGTAAATTGCCAGAACGAAATTCAACTATATTCATTCAATAGAAATTAATTAAAAAAACATACCAATGGTGTTCTCTCACTTATCAAAAGTCTTGCAAAAATGAGAATATGTATTTTGCTATGCTTGTGTGGAACATTCTATAATTATCAATTAAGTCAAGTTAATTGATTATCAAACATACGTATACAGCCTGTTTATCAAGTATTATCTGTCATAATAGGAGGTTGGCAGCAATCTGTGTGTTCATCGTTGGGATACAGATGGGTAAAATGTTGTATATAAATATGGGTATATATGGTATATGGGAATACCAGACCACCTGACCTGCCTCTTGAGAAATTTGTATGCAGGTCAGGAAGCAACAGTTAAAAGTGGACATGAAACAACAGACTGGTTCCAAGTAGGAAAAGGAGTATGTCAAGGCTGTATATTGTCATCCTGCTTATTTAACTTAGATGCAGAGTACAGCATGAGAAACACTGGGCTGGAAGAAGCACAAGCTGGAATCAAGATTGCTGGGAGAAATATCAATAACCTCAGATATGCAGATGACACCACCCTTATGGCAGGAAGTGAAGAGGAACTAAAAAGCCTCTTCTTGATGAAAGTGAAAGTGGAGAGTGAAAGTGTTGGCTTAAAACTCAAAATGAAGAAAACGAAGATCATGGCATCCGGTCCCATCACTTCATGGGAAATGATGGGGAAACAGTGGAAACAGTGTTAGACTTTATTTTTCTGGGCTCTAAAATCACTGCAGATGGTGACTGCAGCCATGAAATTAAAAGACGCTTACTCCTTGGAAGGAAAGTTATGACCAACCTAGATAGCATATTCAAAAGCAGAGACATTACTTTGCCAACAAAGGTCCGTCTAGTCAAGGCTATGGTTTTTCCTGTGGTCATGTATGGATGTGAGAGTTGGACTGTGAAGAAGGCTGAACGCCGAAGAATTGATGCTTTTGAACTGTGGTGTTGGAGAAGACTCTTGAGAGTCCCTTGGACTGCAAGGAGATCCAACCAGTCCATTCTGAAGGAGATCAGCCCTGGGATTTCTTTGGAAGGAATGATGCTAAAGCTAAAACTCCAGTACTTTGGCCCCCTCATGCGAAGTGTTGACTCATTGGAAAAGACTCTGATGCTGGGAGGGATTGGGGGCAAGAGGAGAAGGGGATGACAGAGGATGAGATGGCTGGATGGCATCACTGACTTGATGGATGTGAGTCTCAGTGAACTCCGGGAGTTGGTGATGGACAGGGAGGCCTGGCATGCTGCGATTCATGGGGTCGCAAAGAGTTGGACATGACTGAGCAACTGTTCTGATCTGATCTGATATATGGTATACATATATATATATGTAAAATATGGTATATAATTTTATAAACATAATCACCAAAGAAGGTAAATCATAATTTAGGAGCTATAAATTAACAGTATCCACATGAATATTAAAAATGTAACATTAAGCAAAAACAAATGCATTAAAAATGTGGTAGGTGAAACAGTGGATGTGGAGCATAGGTATGGAAGAAAATTTAAAAAAATAATGAAAGCAAGTGAGAGAGTTTGCATACACTAGTGATGATATGTTGATATAATTTAGGAGAAATGTAATGCTGTTCATAAAGTTCTTTACCCTAAAATTTTCATAGCTAGTCTAACAAAATCCAATTTCTATTTAGCATGTATTGGTCATCTATCAGAATGCAATCTAGTGCCTACATGAATGTGAAATAATTTGTATAGGCGATACTCTTAATTTGCAAAATTTTAAGCACCAGTTGGGCCCATTTAAATCAGTATAATTGTTTAGTGAACATCATATTTATCTTTATTCACTTTACTTGCAATAAAGGCAGTCAGTTATAAAAATAAACTTGATATGTAACATGAAATGCTATACAAAAATTGGAAATCCAAATACATAATCATTAATTAAATTATAGAAAACTTGAGTGAAAATACAGTACATTTTATCCTATTTTTTCTTTAATTATAGGAATAAACAACACTGTTGACAAGACAAGTATATCTTAAATTGTTCTGAAATACAATGCACTGAAGTGGAAAAATTTTCTTAACTGTATCTATTAAAAGTTGGAGAAAATCAATTTACAATGCCAGAAGTTGTTCTACAGTTTTTATTTCCAGAATTTTACTTTTAATGAAATAGAATAACACTTTATTTAAACTATTAATACTAAATTAAAATATAAGAAAGTACAGAATGGAGGAGAGTGTACATACACACACACACACACACACACAAACACACATAGACAAAAGAACAAGTGGGCTAGTATACTTGTGCATGACTTCTAAGTCGATTCAGTTGTGTCCAACTCTTCACAACCCTCTGGACTATAGTCCACCAGTCTCCACTGTAGATTCACCAGGAAAGAATACTGGAATGGGTTGCTGTGCCTCCTCCAGGGGATCTTTCAACCCAAGGATAATCCTGTGTTTCTTACTAGTATGTTCATTGCCTTTCAAATTGGGTCAAATGTATTCTTTCTAAATATCCTGTGATAGCAGTGCATGACAATTATTAGATACTCCAAGTCAATTCTTTGGTCCTGTGTGAGAACAATAAAAGGCATGGGGTATCATTAGGTCTCGTTTAGATAAAATGATACATAATTTGATGCTTTTGAACTGAAGCATCTGAAGACTCTTGAGAGTCCCTTGGACTGCAAGGATATCCAACCAGTCCGTTCTGAAGGAGATCAGCCCTGGGATTTCTTTGGAAGGAATGATGCTAAAGCTGAAACTCCAGTACTTTGGCCACCTCATGCAAAGAGTTGACCCATTGGAAAAGACTCTGATGCTGGGAGGGATTCGGGGCAGGAGGAGAAGGGGACGGCAGAGGATGAGATGGCTGAATGGCATCACTGACTCAGTGGATGTTGAGTCTGAGTGAACTCCAGGAGTTGGTGATGGACAGGGAGGCCTGGTGTGCTGCCATTCATGGAGTTGCAAAGAGTTGGACACGACCGAGCGATTGATCTGAACTGAACTGATAAGGCTCTAACAAACATTTTTAAAAAGATGCTTTTGGGGCTTTAATCATACAGTAGGTTGATTATGACAGATGACAGAAAGATACTAGATACAGGAACACTTCATTTTACTTCTCCATCCCTTTATAGGGCTTTGCAAATATTTTATTTTTACATATTGAATGTTTATGGCAACCTTGAATTGGCAGATGATAGCAACTGCTTTTTAGTAATAGTGTTTTTAATTAAGATATTTTTATTTTTTAGATGTATTGCTATTGCACACTTAATAGGCTACAGCATAGTGTAAAAGTGACTTTTGTTTGCATTGGGAAACCGAAGGATTCATGGGTTTTGCTTTATTGCTATATTTGCTTTATCACAGTGGTCTGCCAATAAATCCACAATATCTTTGAGGTATTAATGCAGATATACAGAATGAAAACAAGTAGCCAAAACTAAAACCAATCAAGAAAGTTAATTTATTTCAAAGAAACCAGAGAGATTTTTACTCCCTGGTTAAATATTCCTAGTTAACACTAAAATTTGCATTTAAAAAGAAGAAAGCTGGAGAAAGCATCAGTTATCTTTGTACAACAATGGCTAATATTCCAGAGTTGAAGATTCTAGCCATCTTACTGGTTAAGAAATGCTATCTCATTGTTGTTTTCTTCTGCATTTCTCTAGTAACTAATAATATCAAGCACATATTCATGTATTCATTGGACATTTAATCTTCTTTAAAGACATGTCTATTCAGGTTTGCTTTCCCATTATTATTTGTCTTTTGATCACACAGTTGCAAGAGGATATATTTTTATACCCATTTCTGTATCTGTCTATCATAATCATCTATCTGTTTTGGATACAATTACCTTACTAGATATGTGATTTGCAAACAACTTTTACAATTTTGTTTATTGTCTTTTTATTTTCTTGATGCAGTCCCTTGAATGACAAAATATTTTAATATTTATAATGTCTAATTTTTCTATTTTTAATTCTGTTGCTAATGTTTTTGGTATCAAACCTGAAAATCTTTTGTAAATTCAGGATCATAAAGATATAACCTATGTTTCCTTCTAAAAAGTATTTAGTATTAGTTTTTTCACTCAACTGTTTGATCTACTTTTGTCCAGTTAACTTATATATAAAGTATGATGTAAGGGTTACATTTAATTCTTTTGCATGTAGCTATCCAGTTGTTATAGATCCATTAGTTTAAAAGACTCTGCATTAGATACATACACCCCAATGTTTACTGCAGCACTATTTACAATAGCCAGGATACAGAAGCAACCTAAATGTCTATAGATAGAGGAATGGATAAAGACGTGGCACATATATACCATAAAATATTAATCATCCATAAAAATGAATGAGATAATGCCATTTGTAGTAACATGGATAGACCTAGAGATTGTCATATTGAGTGATACAAGTCAAAGACAAATATCACATGATATCACTGAGATATGGAATCTACAAAATATGATACAAGTAAAATTATTTACAAACAGAAATAGAGTCACAGTTGTAGAAAACAAACTTATGGTGACCAGTGGGGAGAGAGAGTGGTGAGGGGAGGGTAAGTTGGGAAATGGGGATTGACATACACACACTGCTGCTGCTACTGCAGCTGCTAAGTCACTTCAGACATGTCCAACTCTGTGCGACCCCACAGACAGCAGCCCACCAGGCACCACCATCCCTGGGATTCTCCAGGCAAGAACACTGGAGTGGGTTGCCATTTCCTTCTCCAATGCATGAAAGTGAAAAGTGAAAGTGAAGTAGCTCAGTCATGTCCGACCCTTTGCGACCCCATGGACTGCAGCCTACCAGGCTCCTCCGTCCATGGGATTTTCCAGGCAAGAGTACTGGAGTGGGTTGCCATTGCCTTCTCCGATACACACACTACTATATATAAAATAGATAACTAATAAACATCTTTCCCACAAACACCTGCTGATTGAGACACCTTGATTATTAACCCTGACATTGTGTGTGTTATAATAATACCATTAACTTTGCCTTTAATTCTTAATTCTGTTGCTGGGCCCTTTAAATCTCAACTTTTATCTTTTACTTTCACACTTATGATTTCATATAAACATCTCTTATCTCCAATCCGAACCTACAGAGGTAGCTACCACTAAGCTTTTTACAGATATAAAGTAATAAAGTAGCAAGGTAGGGTTCTGTCTTGCTAATGCATTCTTTACCACCTTTGTGTGATGCAAAAATGGTAAAGAATCCATCTGCCAATGCCAATGCAGGAGACAAAGGAGACATGGGTTCAATCTCTGGGTCAGGAAGATCACCTGGATAAGGAAATGGCAACCCATTCCTATATTTTTGCCTGAAAAATTCCTTGAACAGAAGACCCTGGTGGGCTATAGTCCATGCAGTCACAAAGAGTCAGAGATGAGTGAGCATACATGCACACATCTTCTGGATCCACCCACTAAATATCAGCAAGATAGAGTCTTAGATTTTACTTTAATCATTCTAGCACATTTACCTACCAGAATCTTCCCATTCCTAAATAGTAAATCAATTAATTTCTGATATTTTCATTTTATTCAAGGTAAACTACTTTCATGTCCAAACTCCACAGAAGTATATCAAAATTATTAAGGTTTATTCTAAACCTTCTTGCTGAAGTGCAGACTTCTGACACATAATTGACTGTCCACATGACATAAAATGCTTTTCTACTTTAGCTTTATATTTAAACACAATGAGACATTGTGTCTTCTCCAACGCCCTTAAGATCTATTCATATTCATAATCCTTCTTTTCCTGCTAGCACACATAGCCAACATGACAATCTCCTTGGTATTTCTGGCATGAGGAACTTTAATTTCCTGTATTTATGGCTTTGATATAGAAAATTCAATGAGACAAATTCAAGTCAAGAGATGAGGCTTTATTTTACAATGCACCAAAGTTACCATACTGTCTTTATTGCACTGTATCAAGGCAATATATGACTGTTTTAAATTTATTTGAACATTTTTTACCTCAAAACACACTAAATAATAAAAGATACTTTTCATTTATTACTGTTTTAGGAAAAAATACTACAATTTATTCAACGTAGTAGTCTATATAATAAAAGAAAATCAAATGGATCCTCAAATTTTTGCTCTGTGTGAAGATGACAAGCAAGAAGTGTTAATGTTTACATAACTCTTTTTCAATACGCTTTAATGTTTGCTGTTTTCCAGATTTTGAAGGCCTTTAAATTCACTGTTTTGTCCTAAATTATTTTCTATACTAATTTTTTAAATATGAATTATCCATGTGTCTTCAGAAGTTTGAAAATTGTTTAGTATAGTTGAGTAAGAAGACTGCATCTTTGAAAGAATAATATATCCATCTCCATTTTCTATTAACTATCAGGCACGCTGGTCTTTTGGTTCTACTAGGGCAAGTGTAAAAGTTCTTCTTGATATTGTATTTTATGTAGAGACAGTATTAATTTATTCTTATCATTTTTATTACTTACATAAAATATGTTTGCATAAAATAATCCATATATGTTTTTAACATGTGAAAACTGTATGAGTATCTCGAGATGAAATGTTTCATTTCTCCCATTAAAATTAAATAAAATGTTTTATTTCACATAAATGCTCTCAAGGAAGAATCAATTTGATTAAGCCAGAGATAACTGGATTTGAATTATGATAATATATATGTCTATGTGTATGTGTGCAAAGTCACTTCAGTCGTGTCTGACTCTTTGTGAGCCTATGGACCATAGCCCGCCAGGCTCCTCTGTCCATGGAATTCTCTAGACAAGAATACTGGAGTGAGTTGCCATGCCCTCCTCTAGGAGATTTCCCCAACCCAGGGATTGAACTTGTGTCTCATATTTCTCGTGCACTGGCAGGTAGGCAGTTTACCACTAGTGCCACCTGGGAAGTCTCCATATATGTCTATACAAAAACAAAAGATAATTTGTATTATTGCTCCAAATGAAATTGAAATGATACCATATTATATTTCTAGGGAATCTGTAACAAAATACCACAGATGGCTTAAAAATATATTTATTTTCTCACACTTCTGGGAGCTGAAAATTTGAGATTAAGCTGATGGCAATGCTGTTTTCTTGTGAAGCTTATTTCTCTTCTTGGCTAATATGTGGCTGTTTTTTTCTCTGTGTCATCACATGGTCTTGCCTCTTTACTTAGAAGGACACTAGACATGATGGATAGGGCTCTTCTTAGCTAAATTATCTTTTTAAAGACCTTATTTCCAATACAGTTCATATTCTTAAGTAGTAAAATTTAGAATTCAACTTTTGAATTTGGGGGAGAACTCAAGTCTGCCAATAACATCATCATGCTTATTTCTGGCAGAGACCTTGTGGTCTGCATATCCTATTAATTAACTACTCCATTAGATACAGTTTGTTGACCCCTTTATTATATCATTGACTTGTTTTTCTCATTCCTGCTATTACTTCCATTACTTAAGAACCTGAAGAAACAAAACCAAAGACATCAGCACTTTCCACATCATCTATTTTCCACAGCCATTCAGAAACAACTCCAAAGCTGATATTAAATGTAATAGATAAAATTATTAGCTTCAGTAATAAAAGTTTCTCTTCTAGGCTGTTTACTAGGCTCTTTCAAATTACAATCAATCATATATTCTAACATATTCTATTTAAAAGATGTGTTTGAAACTAAAACTTAAGAGTTTTTTTTTTTTGGTGTTTCTTGATGTTACTATTGTGAAAAAAGTAATGAGATAATTTTTACCAAAATTAATTTTGGTATAAATGTATCTAGTGGTAAAGAACCTGCCTGCCAATGCAGGAAACTTAGGAAACGCAATTTTGATCCCTGGGTCAGGAAGATCTTTTGGAGGAAGAAATGGCAACCCACTTCAGTATTCTTGCCTGGAGAATCCTATGGACAGAGGAGCCTGATGAGTTATAGTCCATAGGGTTGCAAAGAGTTGGACATGACTGAAGCAACTTAGCATACACTCATGCATGGGCATTTAATTTATGGCATGTAATCAGCATGACAAATAAATGAATCTACACCCTTCTATGATGTTTACACTAGAGTGTGCATCAAGGATTTGGACATATTTGTTGGCTTGTTTAAAGTAGTTTGACATATGTGTTTTGTCTATGACATTAGTAGGTTTCAGTGTGATAGAACACATATGAGGCATCATTGCTATCTGAATACAGTAAAAAGAACCAACAAAAAAGTTTGACAATAAAGGCTTATATCAGAACTGCTAGCAGAAAGAATACATCCATATTCAAACTGAAGATATTTACGATAAGTTAGATATGCTTGTTAAAGACATTGCATTTAATGTCAGCCATTTTTAAATTTATTATATGATTAACATACCATTTGATCACCTATTTTATAATATTTTTGTTAAAAGCCCATGACTTATACTCAATAGATACAGCATTTTGAAAACTATCATATGTATCTCAATTTTCTAATTTTCAACATATCTACTTTGAAGCTATTTAAAAATAGATTACTATATTATATGAACAAGAAAGTTATTAAATGAGAAAGATCATTAAAGGGTAGTAGAATTTTAAAATATTTTATTTACAGCTTTTTAAAATCAGATATAAATAAATGAATAAAAGTTTGAAAGGAAATATTTCCCTTCACTATATTTTTAAATTTTCAACTTAAAGATTTTAGCAGTAATGTATCCAGTTCATCTAGGACATTAATAAAATAAATAAATAAATAAAAACTCCCTGCAAAAAAATAATTAATTAATGTCAAGTTAAAATGAAAATTGAAACTATATTCAGTTGCATAATTAAATATATCTTCAGTTCAGTCACTCAGTCGTGTCTGACTCTTTGCTATATTTTATATAAAACAATTTAACCTGTTTAAAATATACACTGATGGATACAGCAAGCTTAAGGCATAAATATCTGTATGCTGCTGCTAAGTCGCTTCAGTCGTGTCCAACTCTGTGCGACCCCACAGACAGCAGCCCACCAGGCTCCCCCATCCCTGGGATTCTCCAGGCAAGAACACTGGAGTGGGGTGCCGTTAGACCTAAAAATCAAATCATGCCTTCTTTACTAAGCATGAAGATACTTTGGTAAAATTAAAATCACACAAAAATTAGCCAATACAATTAAATTATTTTATTTAATAATATTTTGGATGCACTTATTCTTATAACAGAAATAATTATGACAAAAAGAAATATTCATGAGAAAATTTTTGTCTAAATTTTGAACTGTATCTAATTATGAAGAACAAGATATTTTTCCAATTTTCTGATTTAGGCAATGGGTATGCATCATTTGTATCTCTGTCACTTACTCAGGAAAACTAGAAGGTATCTAGTAGAGCAGAATGCTATAAGACATAGGTGTTGAACACAATTAAAAGGAAGCACATTCACAGAACAAAAAGTTGATAAACTAACAAAATGGTGGATCACTAAACTGGTGGTAGGCATTCACATTCAAACTGAATTTTAGTCCTGATAAGGATCATTCAATACTTGCTGCTGCTGCTGCTACTAAGTCACTTCAGTCCTGTCCAACTTTGTGGGACCCCATAGATGGCAGCCCACCAGGTTCCCCTGTCCATGGGATTCTCCAGGCAAGAACACTGGAGTGGGTTGCCATTTCTTTCTCCAATGCATGAAACTGAAAAGTGAAAGTGAAGTCGCTCAGTCGTGTCTGACTCTTAGCTACCCCATGGACTGCAGCCTACCAGGCTCCTCCATCCATGGGATTTTCCAGGCAAGAGTACTGGAGTAGGTTGCCATTGCCTTCTCCACATTCAATAGTTACCTTTCACTAAAAATATATGTTTCTATTACAGCTAAGCAGAAATTATTTTTCTATCTGGCCTTGATTCCTGTTCTAATCAGCTGATTGACTTGTGACCTGTGCTGATTGACAGGGCAGAAATGCAAAGGCTTTGCAATTAATAATTCTCTGCTGCTGCTGAGTAGCAAGACCTTCATTTTAAATTATGCCAACATGCTTCACAATTTAATCATAGCCCAAGGAGTAAATACTATAGTTTTAATCAAAGATTATTTCTGGCTAACTAAGTATAACCTTCTATAATATTTCAATATGACCTTAAAAAAATTTAATGATTTTCTTTTAAAGAATAGCAGCATTTTGGTCTTCATGATTCTGTTTATTCATTTACTTTTGTTTTTCCTTTAAGCTGAATTTTTCATGTCCATCCAACATATATATCCATGGCTAATTATAGACACTCATTTAGATTAAGTATTTACTGTGGATCAGTCTATTATACTCACACTAAACCGTCTTTGGCACTCTAAAAAATCCTTAACCAAAGCTACATACTTTCAGTGAGAAATGATTTACTCTCAAGTGCTGGCATTATTTTCTTTTTTGACCAAATCAATACAGATTAACTCAAATCACTCAAAATACTAAGATGTGGTAAAAAGTCTACTATTCTTTGCACAGGAAAAGTTTAGCTTAATGAAAGAGTGAGCAGCATATGAAATATTTACATATCATTTAATATTTTGAAGTCAGGAAAATAATGTTCAAAAATGTTGAGCACTTTATCTGAGAGAGCCTGCAAAGAAAGGTATTAGCAGAAACTTCTATATATTAAATTAAGGTTTATTTTATTAGGAGAAAAGAAAAGGGTTTGAAAGAATAGTGTTGAAAACTCAAGATTTTTTTTTTA
>NW_011495086.1:8234686-8269781 GCF_000754665.1 Bison bison bison | reverse complement strand
TTTTTTTTTTAACTTAATGGCAATACTTGTAGTTTAGTAAAGAATAATTTCAGTTATATTTTGGGGGGTTTTATTTTCTGTCAGTTACAAGCATAATTGACTCTCAATAACAATTTTTATTCAACTGTATTCAACTCTACTCCACTTCCCTCCACCATTAAGAAGCACATATTTCTTTCTTTTTCCAATTCTATAACTTCTTTTATGGTAACATCTTGCCTTGATATTGTAAAGTAACTTCCAATTAAAATAAATAAATTTATATTTAAAAAAATTATACATGCAAAAAGAGATGGAAATGCATTAAACTATTGCAATGTTCTTAAATACTTAATCTCTCCAACCTTAAAACCTATTCAACCAGGTTCAACTGTAAAACCTATTTAGGAAAATATAGACAATAACAAAAACCATCTACACATAGGCTATACTAATTCAGGACTTTTTTTGACTCAGTATGATTTAAAGATTTTGGACAAGTGTTGTTGTTTTAACTCAATTTGAAAGAACTCCATTCAGCAGTGAATAATCACTGTCAACAAATCCTTAATTGTCTTGAGGTTTAAAGAATTTTAAAGAAAGTAATGGGCTTTTTAATAAGCAATTTTCAGAAACATATATTTAAAGAGAAAAATGTCCTTGTGCAGGTAATAAATGAAAGAAAAAAAAAAGACCAATGTCCAAGTAGAACTCGAGCACTAAAAATGAAATGATAAAGAAAATTTCCTTTTCTAAATGGGAGAGTTTTTATCAAACTGTCAACTGAACTCAGAGATAAATGCCTACATGGTAACTGTTCATTGAAATTGAGAGAAGTCTCCACATATAATTGCAAATTAAACTTGCCAGCTCCCTTTTAATTAAAAAAAATACTTAAAATCTGCTCCCCCAAAATGCCATGTGGTTTAAATTAGCTAAATCCAAAGACTTGAATTTATGTATGCAGCTTAAATTCAATGTGAATGTTTATTTCTATTACGCAGGTTTATGAAAGTAATGGGAATTTAACTTTCAGTGAATAAAAGTTCAACATTTTCCAGCCATACCTTATTATTTTTCTTTCATAGCATTTGATTTTAACTTTCTCATACTTAATCATTGTCAGTGACATTATATAAGCATCAAATAATATTTCCCTGCTCTAAAGATGAAAGCTGATTGTAAGGTTTTTGACAAGTGATCTCATTAAATAAAATGTTATAAAATAATTTAGATAGAGAAGAATAGTGCCTGATGAAGTTATATCCATGACACTAAATCCAATGCTAAAGAGAACATATGCTTGATTGACTTATACTTGGTAAAATAGTATAAATACATTATAAGAAAGTAAAGTTCAGACAGCCTTACAATATTTTTTTCCCCAAATCACAACTACAGCAAAAGGAGGAATAAGAAATTAACTTTTCGGATTCCTAAACTTAATCTTCAACCATTTTGCCTAGGACACAGGGCTTAGAAGTAAATGATGTCAAAACACTTTTAGCTGGTTATGCCTGATAAGGTTAGCTTGTGCCATTTTCCAAGACATGTTTAGTTGAATTCACACCACAATTAAATTAAGTAAATTAGTTGCAAGATCAACCTCATTTTTATTGCCTATGTAACTGAGAAAAGCCTTGTTAATACACAGTTAAATTTTAAGTTGGCATCAGTTCAGTTCAGTCGCTCAGTCATGTCCGACTCTTTGCATAAGCAGGAGCCACTTTCATAAGAGATCAACTTTGCAAATGTTTGTCTGTTAAGAACATACTATAACCTTATCTACAAAAACATTTCTTTAGCATGTTATGTTTAATTAACTTTCAGGCTTCATTTGTTCTCTTCTAGGGTGACATCATGCACAAAAAAGCTTGTAGTTTCAGAGTTCTATATGCTTATGTCTCTCAAGTTTCAAATTTGAATTTTTCACTATATTTTCAGATATACGTACTCAATAGTATACCTAGTATTTCTCTTACCTTCATTCTCAGTTTCAACAAATATTTATTAAGCCTATATACATTATGATTTAGCTCTAAAAGTTGTGATAAATAGCAATCTACTCCAGTATTCCTGCCTGGAAAATCTCATGGACAGAGGAGCCAAGTGGTCTACAGTCCATGGGGTCACAAGAGTCAGACACGACTGAACTAAACCACAATCAAGTCATCAATTAATTAAGTCTTGGTTTTTACTAAACATATACACAAATCATAGGAGATATTTGGTGGCAATATATGCTGCTGCTACTGCTACTTCTAAGTCACTTCAGTCGTGTCCAACTCTGTGTGACCCCATAGATGGCAGCCCACCAGGCTCCCCCGTCGCTGGGATTCTCCAGGCAAGAACACTAGAGTGGGTTGCCATTTCCTTCTCCAAAGCATGAAAGTGAAAAGTGAAAGTGAAGTTGCTCAATCATGTCGGACCCTCAGCGACCCCATGGACCGCAGCCCTCCATGCTCCTCTGTCCATGGGATTTTCCAGGCAAGAGTACATGCAATGAAGGTAAAATAAAACAGGATAAGAAGGAAAGAACTGTAGATGAGGTGTGGTCTTCCTGTAATGATGGACCAGGAAGCCCTTACCACAAGAATATAGTTAGCAAATACCTGAAAGAAATCAAGGAATTAGTTCTGTAACTTTCTGGAAAAGAGCATTTCAAACAGAAGGACTAGAAGATGCAAAGGCTCAGAAGTAGTATGTGTGATTATGGCTGAAGAATGCTGACTGAAAGGAAGAGATAATAAATGGAGCAAGGATTGTTCTAGTGCAAGATCGTGTAATAGCAGTTTACATTATTAAAAGTACCATTAATTTTACTCTGAGTGATAATGGTAAGCCATAGAGTTTTGATCAGAAAAGCAACATAATCTGAATGCTATTTTAAAGGATGGTTTGAGTTACTGTGTAGAGAATAGAGTTTGATGTTTTTCATTTTCTTCTGATTATTCTTTTCCAAAGCACTATCTTTGCAAATACTATAGCAAATGTGTTTTCTAGTTTCTCAGTCAGTAATTGTCAAATGAAAGATGTACACATAACAAATAATTGAGTAAAACAAATATTGTTGCAAACACAAAAAGAAAATCACCAAATTGTAGAAAGTATGAATATATGACACACTATATCAAATAGAACCAGAACTTTGAATGAGAAACAATTATTGAGAGAGAGGCTCCTATTGAATATATTGTTTAAATGATAAAATGTTGATCATGAAGTTAAATATGTACATACTATACTACTGCAGCTAAGTTGCTTCAGTCGTGTCCAACTCTGTGCGACCCCATAGACGGCAGCCCACCAGGCTCCCCCGTCCCTGGGATTCTCCAGGCAAGAACACTGGAGTGGGTTGCCATTTCCTTCTCCAATGCGTGAAAGTGAAAAGTGAAAGGGAAGTCCCTCAATCGTGTCCTACTCTTAGCGACCCCATGGACTGCAGCCTACCAGGCTCCACTGTCCATGGGATTTTCCAGGCAAGAAATGGCACTGGAGTGGGGTGCCATTGCCATCTCTGACATACTATACTACAGACCTAATTCATGTATACTAACTTGTCTTTTTAAGAATCCTCGACTGCTTTAAACATCTGACCATTCACATCAGTACATTAATGAACACCTGCGTATATTTACTAGTGCAAACAGAGCTATGTATATGTTTATACTATGTTTATACTACATGTGTATATGTATCTAGCTCTGTTTGCACTAGTAAATATACACAGGTGTTCATTAATGTACTGATGTGAATGGTCAGATGTTTAAAGCAGTCGAGGATTCTTAAAAAGACAAGTTAGTATACATGAATTAGGTCTGTGGATACTATGCTGCTGCTGCTAAGTCGCTTCAGTCATGTCCGACTCTGTGCGACCCCATGGACTGCAGCCCACCAGGCTTCTCCATCCATGGGATTCTCCAGGCAAGAACACTGGAGTGGGGTGCCATTTCTTTCTCCAATGCATGAAAATGGAAAGTGAAAATTAAGTCGCTCAGTAGTGTCCGGCTCTTAGCTACCCCATGGACTGCAGACTACCAGGCTCCTCTGTCCATGGGATTTTCCAGGCAACAGTACTGGAGTGGGATACCATTGCCTTCTCCCATGGATACTGTACAATCATCCTAATCATAGGCAACTACTATGATTAGATTTATCTATCAATCAAGTTTACTGGAGAGATGACAAGAAAATTAAAGGAGTCACTTGAAAATAAGATAGGATTAGAGAAAAGGGATAAAAGAACTCATTAGATTTACTATAGGTCTCCATGAATTGCTTACTTAGTGATGGAGAAGATAATTAAAAAAAAAGAAATATTAATGATACCAAAATGAAAGACATGACTTGATAGTGACATTAATTCAAATTTATTTCTTTGTTACCATCATCAAACACAACAGGCTGTTTTCAGGGCATCTGATTTCAATGTGAGCTCACATCTTTTGTTCAGCAATACAATGTCATTTTTTCTTAATTAATGTAAACTTCTAATTCTGTGGGGGGAAATTATTTAAGTAGCACTTTTCCTTGATAGAGTCTAGAAATTGGGTGAATAACAACTATTTTTCCTTTGCCCTGAGTATGTCTGCAAGGAGATCCAACCAGCCAATCCTAAAGGAAATCAGTTCTGAATATTCATTGGAAGAACTGATGCTGAAGCTGAAGCTCCAATACTTTGTCCACCTGATGAGAAGAACCAACTCATTGGAAAAGACCCTGATGCTGGGAAAGATTGAAGTCAGGAGGAGAAGGGGACAACAGAGGATGAGATGGTTTGATGGCATCACCAACTCAGTGGACATGAATTTGAGTAAACTCCAGGAGTTGATGAAGGACAGGGAAGCCTGGCATGCTGCAGTCCATGGGATCACAAAGAGTTGGACATGACTGATTGACTGAACTGAACCTGAGTATGTCAGTTGGGGACTTATTATGCTAATTAATCATATATTAGAGTAATTAAAACAGCTGTAATAAATAGAATAAAAAAGTTTAATTATTAACCACAATAAATACTTGTTTCCCCCATAGCAAATCTGAGTTGGTAAGTCCACAGGAGCTGTACCCTCTGCTGGTTGCTCAGGCAGCTTTAACATATCACTGTAAAGGTCATTCTGGTCACTATTTTCCAAGTCCTCAAGCCAACAACAGCTGTATGTTATTCTCCATGCATTCCATTGGTGTGAATTTATTCACATGGACACGTCTCACTTAACTGTGAAAAATTTTCTATTAAATGAAGAGAAGCAGCAAGTATGTTAATAGACAGATATCATTCTTTGCCATGCTAAACAACTGAATTGGGGAAATTTAGTTAATTGATGATTTCATTTAACCTGCTTGTTTATGTTTACATAGTATATAGCATTTTTGCAAAGATAATCCTAGATAAGATTTTCAAGCATCATTTAACCATCCCAGAAAACTCATTCAAATTTAATTGTCGATCAATTGAACAATCTACTTTTAAATTGAAATAATGCAGTTTCAGATCATCAATATTAAACCTAATATTTTAATATATTTGGGGGCCAATCTAAGATCTCTGCTAATGTAAACACCTCTCAGCAAGAATAATATTTCATTTGGGGAACAATTTTCATATGCAACAAGTCAACTTTATTGGGTCATTTTTTGCTTGATCGTTTTCCCTCAATCAGAAATAAAGTTCTCTAACTTTTATGTTACTGGTACAAAAGCCAATTCAGAGATCATTATTAACAATTAAGTATAATGATACATTTTAAAAAATGAAAGTTAATGCTTTGTTCACGCAATTCAAATGCAGTACAGTATAGTATAATTTTTTAAACAACTTTTTAATTACTATACTGTGTTCACTTTAAAGATTTATCTGATCAGGGATATTTCATGTTGGTACTTACCTCATCATCTTTCATTTTAATGTACTGATAAAGCAATCTAGAGAGATACAGAATTGTAATTGGCTTTTATAAACTCTAGCCTGAAAGACACAATTTATACAGCACATTTCATAGATACTCTCCTCATCTGTTTATCATTCCTTTCATTTTTTTCTAGCTCATAAGAAGCATGCTTACACATTTGTATTCTGTTCATATCTAAATTCCAGTAAAGGTCAGATTTCCCATAAAAAGGAGTATAAATAGTGCATAAAATGATGATCCAAGCTAGCACATCAAGAAAATAAAAGCATAAAAGTAAAGGTCATTTTCACAATTTTTATCTTGAAATACTTTCAAAAATATATAGTGTGAAAATTTGTCAAAGTTTTCAAAAGAGGAGTTTGTATGTTGAGGTTCTCTTTTTTAAAATTTTCTTCACCATGACCTTTGTAGAAGTTAAAAAGAAATTGTACATTATTTGAGGTCAGTATGTTGGTTTGGTTATTATGATAATTACTCCTGATATTTAATCAACATTCAAAGTAAACTTGAATGATGTAAACTTAGGTTGAAAATAATCATTCTTTTAGATATGGCAACACTAATAATAGATAAGGTATATCAGCATTCCAAAGATGAACACAGAAAAAAATAATTATTTAAATACATTTTTAAAAGAAGCATTTTTCACAAATTTTAATATTCTGACTTTAATTTAGCGAACTTATCAGGAAGGTTAATACTTACATGAGGAATATGCTGCACTTTTAAATTAATTATGTATTCATCTTATTCATTTGACTGAGTAGAGAGTTTACATCTTGTCCAATTTGAATTGATAACTGAGTAATGATTGTTGAGAGTAAACTTTTGAAAACCTTTGGAAGAGCTACATAAGTGAACTTTTGAGTCCATAAAATACAGAAGCAATATAAGCTAGCTTTAGCTTCTCTATATTTAGAACAAAGTCAAGACTTTTGATAAAGTCTGTACAATCAACACAGGTTAACTTTGTTCACAAAAGACAGACATAAATGCTGAGACACGATCTCTTTAGCTCACCAGAAGTAATAGAGCACTACTGTGGAAAAATATTTAGCCCGGTCCTTGATCTTTTTTATCCCTGGGTAAGGAAGATCCCATGGAGAAGAGACTGGCAACCCACTCTAGAATTCTTGCCTGGAAAATACCATGGACAGGGTATTCTGGTGGGCTACAGTCTGGTGGGCTATGGGGTCACAAAGAGATGGACACAACTGAGAGACTAATACTTTAATCTTCTCAGCCTCTGATTTTTTTTTTTCCTATCCTAATAGTCTCCATATCTTATCAAAGTTACTTATTTATAGGTGTGTGTCTATGTAACAAAATTATTAACTCCTCTGGGTAGAGACCACATCCCACTCATTTTAAACTATGTATTTTAAATAAATATAATTAATAAGCAGTAACTAACACACAACAAAGTAATATACAAAGCAAATAAATTTCTGGCTCCAAACCTCAAAACTATAAGTCTACAGATATACCTAATTTTATTGATGGCTCAGCTGTTAAAGAATTTGCCCACAATGCGGGATACCTGGGTTCAATCCCTGGGTTGGGAAGATCCCCTGGAGAAGGGAAAGGCTACTCACTCCTGTAGTTGACATCTAATTTTACTGCATTGTGATCAGAAAAGAGGCTTGAAATTATTTCAATTTTTTTTTTTAAAATTTACCAAGCCTAGATTTATGGCCCAGGATATGATCTGTCCTGGAGAAGGCTCCACGTGCACTTGAGAAAAAAGTGAAATTCATTGTTTTGGGGTGAAATGTCCTATAGATATCAATTAAATCTAGCTGGTCCATTGTATCATTTAAAGTTTGTGTTTCCTTGCTAATTTTCTGTTTGCTTGATCTATCCATAGGTGTGAGTGGGGTATTAAAGTCTCCCCCTATTATTGTGTTACTGTTAATTTCCCCTTTCATACTTGTTAGCATTTGCCTTACTTATTGCAGTGCTCCTATGCTGGGTGCATATATATTTATAATTGTTATATCATCTTCTTGGATTGATCCTTTGATCATTATGTAGTGTCCTTCTTTGTCTCCTTTCACAACCTTTATTTCAAAGTCTATTTTATCTGATATGGGTATTGCTATTCCTGCTTTATTTTGGTCTCCATTTGCATGAAATATCTTTTTCTGGCCCTTCACTTTCAGTCTGTATGTGTCCCTTGTTTTGAGGTGGGTCTCTTGTAGACAGCATATATAGAGGTCTTGTTTTTGTATCCATTCAGTCAGTCTTTCTCTTTTGGTTGGGGAATTCAACTCATTTCATTTAAGGTAATTATTGAGAAGTATGATCCTGTTGCCATTATTTTGTTGTTTTGGGTTTGAGTTTATAAACCTTTTTTGTGTTTCCTGCCTAGAAAAGATTCTTTAGCATGTGTTGAAGGGCTGGTCTGGTGGTGCTGAATTCTCTCAGCTTTTGCTTGTCTGTAAAGCTTTTGATTTCTCCTTCATATTTGAATGAGATCCTCACTGGGTACAGTAGTCTGGGTTGTAGGTTTTTCTCTTCCATCACTTTAAGTATGTCCTGCCATTCCCTTCTTGCCTGAGGAGTTTCTATTGAAAGATTAGCTGTTATCCTTATGGGAATCCCCTTGTGTGTTATTTGTTGTTTTTCCCTGCTGCTTTTAATATTTGTTCTTTGTGTTTGATTTTTGTTAATTTGATTGATATGTGTCTTGGGGTGTTTAGCCTTGAGTTTATCCTGTTTGGGACTCTCTGGGTTTCTTGGACTTGAGTAGCTATTTCCTTCCCCATTTTAAAGAAGTTTTCAGCTATTATCTCCTCAACCATTTTCTCATGGCCTTTCTCTTTGTCTTCTTCTGGGACTCCTATGATTTGAATGAGGGGTGTTTAACATTGTCTCAGAGGTCTCTGAGGTTATCCTCATTTCTTTTAATTATTTTTTCTTTTTTTTCTCCCTGCTTCATTTATTTCCACCATTCTTTCTTCCACCTCACTTATTCTATCTTCTGCGTCAGTTATTCCACTGTTGGTTCCCTCCAAAGTGTTTTTGAACTCAGTTGTTATGTTAGTCATTATTGATCGACTCTTTTTTATTTCTTCTAGGTCCTTGTTAAACATTTCTTTCATCTTCTCAATCCTTGTCTCCAGACAATTTATCTTTAACTCCATTTTGTTTTCAAGATTTTGTATCAATTTTACTATCATTATTCTGAATTCTTTTTCAGGTAGACTCCCTATCTCCTCCTCTTTTGTTTGATTTGGTGGTCATTTATCATATTTCTTTACCTGCTAAATATTTCTCTGCCTTTTCATTTTCTTTAGATTGTTGTGTTTGGGGTCGCCTTTCTGTATGCTGGAAATTTGTGGTTCCTGTTTATTGTGGACATTCCTCCCTGTGGGTGGGGTTGAACGAGTGGCTTCTCAAGGTTTCCTGGTTAAGGAAGCTTGTGTCCGTGTTCTGCTGGGTGGAGCTGGATCTCTTCTCTCTGGAGGGCAATGAAGGGTCCAGTAGTGAGTTCTGAGGTGTCTATGGGTTTGGTGTGACTTTTGGCCGCCTGCATTTTAATGCTCAGGGTTATGTTCCTGCATTGTTGGAGAATCAGCCTGGTATGTCTTGCTCTGAAACTTGTTGGCTCTTGGGTAGAGCTTGGTTTCAGTGTAGGTATGGAGGCTTTTGGATGAGCTCTTATGAATTAATGTTCCCGGAGTCAGGAGGTTTCTGGTGTTCTCAAGTTTTGGATTTAAGCCTTCTGCCTCTGGCTTTCAGTCTTATTCTTACAGTTGCCTCAAGACTTCTCCATCCATACAGCACCAATGATAAAGCATCTAGGTTAATGGTGAAAAGATTCTCCACAGTGAGGGACACCCAGAGAGATTCACAGAGTTACATAGAGAAGAAAAAAGGGAGGAGGGAGATAGAGATGACCAGGAGGAGAAATGGGGGAATCAAAAGAGGAGAGCAATCTAGCCAGTAATCAATTCCCTATGTGCTCTCCACAGTCTGGAACACTCAGAGAGGTTCACAGAGTTACATAGAGAAGAAGGAGGAAGGGAAGAGATAGAGGTAACCTAGGGGAGAAAAAGGATAGTCAAAATGGGAGAGAGCAATCAAACCAGTAATCACACTTCTAAGTAAAAATGGGTACTGAAGATTGGATTCTTAAACGTATTGATAACAGTTACAAAAAGCAAATATTCAAAATCTAGAGTAGAGGTTAGACTCTCAAAAATATAATATTAAAAAAAAATCACAAAAAATATAAAATATATATATATGAAATTTGCTTTAAAATAGGGTCCTTTTTTGCAAGGTAACAGTAGGTTATCAAATGAAAATTAAAGGAGTAATAAAGAACTTAAAAATAAAAAATGATAATAGTAAAATATATCCAGGAATTTCTCTGGAGATGTTGAGGGCAGTGTGTGGTCACTTCAGTTTCAGATAGTTCCTTGTTCCAGCTTATACTTTTTCTCAAGGTCTATAGGCTCCTTCCAATGTAGTCAATGCTAACTACAGGGTTTTAATCTGTTGCACCTGTCACTTCCAAAGTGCTTCCCTCTTCTTTGTTTCGTTTGTCTTCCTCTGTTTGCAAGTCTCTTCAGTGTCTAATTTCCACCCTGACACAAGGGGGTGAAGGTGGTCACTTATTTAGACTCACTTATTTAGGCTCACTTGTTCAGTTGTGCTGTGGGGATGGAGGAACACTGCAAACAAATATCACTGGCATGTGTGGGAAATGCTCGCAGTGTCTAGGCCACACTGGGTTTTCCCCTGCTTATGGCATGTGTGCTTTTCCGGTCTACACTGCTCAGGCTCCAGGTTGCTCTGCAGAGGAACTGTCTAAAGTGGGCCCTGGGTTGAATGCACTTCCCAGGTCTAAGCCACTCAGGTTCAGGTTCTCAGGTATGCCACAAAGGCACAGACTTGGTTGGGTATGCATTGTGTACCCATCCCAGGTCCGAGCAGCTCAGGTGACCAGGTGCTGGCAAGTGCACTCTCCCAGGTGGACAGTGTGTCTTATCACCTCCCCGGTCCCAGGCCCTCGGTTTCCTGGGTGCTCAGCGAGAGCACCGAGAGCATCATCTCAAGTGTGCCATGTGTCTTCTCCGGGGAGCTGATCTCTGACTGCGACCCTCCTGGCGGATGTCAACCATCCAGGAAACCAGTAAAATTTGGTTAGCAACTGGGAGTCGGCTCACAGTTTGGTGAAGGATGCCATTTCTGGGGCCGAGATGGATGCCCTCACTCTCCAGCTCTGGCTGTCTCCTACCTGCCTCTCTGCCTCCAGCGGGAGATGGGCCGGTCTGCAGCCAGCTAGCTCTCCTCTGGTGTTTGCTCAAACTTTTATTCTGTGAGCAGACCCTGCTGTGCCTTAGGTTAGAGTTTTTCATGGGAAAGTTCTATCTCTCTCTCTTTTTTTTTTTTTTTTTTCTCTCTCTCTGGCTATCCCACAGTTTGGGTTGCTATCTCAGGTTAGCTCCCTCAGATCATCCTCAGGGCATTTGGGCCTGGTCCTTCCCCTAAGCATGCAATCTGCACCTCCCTGTTCAGCCCCCACTTGCTGCTGGCAGACACAAGCATCTGGATTACTTCTCTGCTGGGAGTTGTGGTTAGGCATGTAATCTGTGTGTGTGTGTGTGTGTGTGTGTGTGTGTTTTCCTCCCAGTTATGTTGCCCTCTGAGATTCCAAAGCCCACAACAGACCCACCAGTGAGAGGGTTTCCTGGTGTTTGGGAACTTCTCCTCCTTTACAACTCCCTCTCTGGGATGGGTCTCCATCCCTAACTCTTTTGTCTCTCTTTTTATCTTTTATATTTTGTCCTACCTCCTTTTGAAGAGAATGGGCTGCCTGTCTGGGTGCTTGATGTCCTCTGCCAGCATTCAGAAATTGTTTTGTGGAATTTGCTCAGCGTTCAAATGATCTTTTGATGAATTTGTGTGGGACAAAGTGGTCTCCCCATCCTATTCCTCTGACGTCTTCTAAAAAATATTTTTGAAAGATAGTTTGGTACTTTCTTTTCAGTTTTTGAAGTGATTCTTTGTCTCCCAATTATTGATTTTATTTATGAAAGATCAACTTTGAAAAGATACAAGTGAACAAGTTTGACTTTCTGTGTTGTGAATGGAAGGAGGTTAAGCAATTTTAACAGTTTCCTTTATAAACTATTGCATCATTGAATTTTATACCATTCACTGCTGCTGCTGCTGCTGCTGCTGCTAAGTCGCTTCAGTCCTGTCCGACTCTGTGCGACCCCATAGACAGCAGCCAACTAGGCCCTGCCGTCTCTGGGATTCTCCAGGCAAGAACACTGGAGTGGGTTGCCATTTCCTTCTCCAATGCATGAAAGTGAAAAGTGAAAGGGAAGATGCTCAGTCGTGTCTGACTCTTAGCGACCCCATGGACTGCAGCCTACCAGGCTCCTCTGCCCATGGGATTTTCCAGGCAAGAGTACTGGAGTGGGGTGGGTGCCATTGCCTTCTCCCATACCATTCACTACTTTGTATTTAAAAAGTAGAATTAGAAACACAATGTAAAGAAACTGAATTTGTAATAAATGTCAGGTTCAGTTTATGAAATGAATGGAAACAGTCTGCATGGTTGTCATGGGTTAATAACTAAATCAATTTTTAAAGAGATCTCTGAACAATAACGCCAAATTAATCAGCCACTGATTCATTTGTACTGTCATAAAAACTAAAAAAGTGAATTAAAATATGGGCAAATTCTTTTCAGTCAAACACTTGTTGTTAAAAAAAAAAAGTGTTTTATTTAACGTAGATAATAGAGTGTCTTTTATGAATTCTTAGGGAATGGAAACCGATAGTGGTTTATAAAACTTCAGATCTATGGAAGTAATTAAAAGCCTGGGAATATAGTTACATTGCTTCTTAGTGAAATATATCAATCTTGACTTTATTTCATGTTAAAAATTTTTTTATTGAAGTTTAAACAATTTTTTTAAAGCCTAAAATTTACAAGCAACTGTATGAGTCCTATCATTTACTGTAAATCAGAATTGTCTTCTTTATCAGTTCAGTTCATTTCAGTCACCCAGTCGTGTCCAACTCATTGTGACCACATGAACTGCAGCATGCCAGGCCTCCCTGTCCATCACCAAACTCCCAGAGTTTACTCAAGCTTCTGTCCAATGAGTTGGTGATGCGATTCAACCACCTCATCCTTTGTTGTCACCTTCTCCTCCCGCCTTCAATCTTTCCCTGTGTCAGGGTCTTTTCTAATGAGTCAGTTCTTCACATCGGGTGGCCAAAGTATTGGAGTTTCAGCTTTAACATCAGTCATTCCAATGAATATTCAGGACTGATTTCCTTCCAGTGACTTATCTCCTTTAGGATGGACTGGTTGGATCTCCTTGCAGTCCAAGGGACTCTCAGGAGTCTTCTCCAACACCACAGTTCAAAAGCATCAATTCTTCGGTGCTCAGCTTTCTTTATAGTCCAACTTTCACATCTATACATGATTACCCGAAAAATCATAGCTCTGACTATATACACCTTTGTTGGCAAAGTCTCTGGTTTTTAATACGCCATCTAGGTTTGTCTTAGTTTCTCTTACAAGGAGTAAAGTGAAAGTGAAGTAGCTCAGTAGTGTCTGACTCTTTGCGACCCCCGTGGACTCTAGCCTACCAGCCTTCTCCATCCATGGCATTCTCCAGGCAAGGATACTGTAGTGGGTTGCCATTTCCTTCTCCAGGGATCTTACCGATCCAGGGGTCAAACCCGTGTCTCCCGTATTGCAAGCAGACGCTTTACCATCTGAGAGACCAGGGAAGCCCAAGCATTTTTTAATTTCATGGCTGTAGTCACCATCTGCAATGATTCTGGAGCCCCCCAAAATGAAGTACGTCACTGTTTCCACTCTTTCCCCATCTATTTGCCATGAAGTGATGGGATCAGATGCCATGATCTTAGTTTTCTGAATGTTGAGTTTTAAGCCAACTTTTTCATTCTCCTCTTTCACTTTCATCAAGAGGCTTTTTAGTTCCTCTTCACTTTCTGCCATAAGGGTGGTGTCATCTGTACATCTGAGGTTACTGATATTTCTCCCAGCAATCTTGATTCCAGCTTGTGCTTCAACCAGTCTGGCATTTCACATGATGTATTCTGCATATAAGTTAAATAAACAAGGTGACAATATACAGCCTTGACATACTCCTTTCCCAATTTGGAACAAGTCTGTAGTTCCATGTCCATTTCTAATTTTTGTTTCTTAACCTACATACAGATTTCTCAGGAAGCAGGTCAGGTGGTCTGGTATTCCTATCTCTTTAAGAATTTTCCACAGTTTGCTGTTATTCACACAGCCAAAGACTTTAATGTAGTCAATAAAGCAGAAGTAAATGTTTTTCTGGAATTCTCTTGATTTTTCTATGATCCAATGAATGTTGGGAATTTGACTTCTGGTTTCTCTCACTTTTTTGAATCCAGCTTTAAAATCTGGAAGTTCTCAGTTCACATACTGTTGATGCCTGGTTTTGAGGATTTTGCGTGTTACTTTGCTAGTGTGTGAGATAAATACAATTTTGTGGTAGTTTGAACATTCTTTGGCATTGCCTTTCTTTGGGATTGGAATGAAAAACTGACCTTTTCCAGTCCTATGTTCACTGCTGGTTTTCCAAATTTGCTGGCATATTAAGTGTGGCACTTTAACAGCATCATCTTTTAGAATTTGAAATAGCTCAGCTGGAATTCCATTATCTCCACTAGCTTTATTCCTAGTGATCCTTCCTAAGACACACTGGACTTCAAACTCCAAGATGTCTACATGAGTTATAGCACCATCATGCTTATATGGGTCATTAAGATCTTTTTCGTATAGTTCTTCTGTGTATTCTTGCTACCTCTTCTCAACATCTTCTGCTTATGTTAGGTCCACACTGTTTCTGTCCTTTATTGTACCCATCTTTGCATGAAATTTTTCCTTCATATCTTTAATTTTCTTGAAAAAATTGCTAATCTTTCCCATTCTATTGTTTCCCTCTATTTCTTTGCATTGATCACTTAGCAAGACTTTCTTATCTTTCCTTGCTGTTCTTTGGAACTCTGAATTCAGATGGATATGTCTTTCTTTTTCCTTTGCCTCTCACTTTTCTTCATTTCTCATCTACTTATAAGGCTTCCTCTGACAACCATTTTGATTTCTTCCATTTCTTCTTTTGGGGGATGGTTTTGATCATTGCCTCCTTTACAATGTTATGAACCTCTGTCCATAGTTCTTCAAGTACTTCAGATCTAATCCTTTGAATCTATTTGTCACTCCCATTGCATAATTTTAAGGGATCTGATTTAGTCATACCTGAATGGTTTAGTGGTTTTTCCTATTTTTCTCAATTTAAGTCTGAATTTTGCAAAAAGGAGTTCATAATCTGAGCTACAGTCAGCTCCTGGTCTTGTTTTTGCTGACTATATAGAGTTTTTCCATATTTGGCTGCAAAGAATATAATGAATACTTAGCTTAGTGTATTAAACCCTTACCAAATAATATATCTAGTTTAAATATTTTTCAAAATAACAGAAAAAAATGAGAAATCTGCCCTAAAGTTCTGGGCAAACTAATTCAAGATATAATCATCATGTCATTATAAAAATGATTTTATATTATGATACAGCTGAATGGAAGTTGAACACAAAAGAAAGTTGATTGCTTATATTATTTTGATTTTCTAAACAGATGTTTCCTTTAGGGTAAATTGCATTTTAATGTAACAGAGAGAAATGAGAAGGATATTTCAATAGGTCTTATTTTCCAGAACGTTCTGCCAGAAAATTATCCTCATCATTTCATAATAAGTGGTTTTACCTTGATATTCACTCATTTTACAAATATTTGCATAGTTACTAGACATTATTATTGATTTACAGAACTGTCTGTACATATGAATCAATCATTCGTCCAATAGCTAACTGTGATTACATCATGTATTATGGATAGTCCTAAAGCATAAGACATATTAAGGTAATAAATAGAAGTTAAAGGGATTGAAAAGTATCCTAATAAATAGTAAAATGCTGTCATTTTAAATGTTCCCTAAACATCGTTGCATTCCAGTTATTGTCCTAAAATAAAGATACTAAGTTATTTCCATTAACTTCATTTATTCTAAAACTTTTTAAAGACACAAATAAAACAATCTTTCCAGTATGAATAATGAAATATTTTGGTTTAGAATTAACATGAAATTGATGTAAATATCTAGAAGATACAGATATGGAAATGCATACTTATATTTACAGGCAAGTAAAGAAAACTCTCTAAAGTACATAGTTCACTCCTGGGTCAGATGGGAAATTTAATTCTTCTTGATATGTTAGTAAAATATCCAAACTCTTGGCTGAAATCTATTTTTATTTCTTCAAAAAAAGGCCCATTGTTTTGGTGGAGACAAACAAGTATATGTTTGACAGGTTTGTGTGTTACTTTATGTATACATATTATGCATACATATTATATAATTTGCTCATTGCTTATTTTATTATAATTATCTTTTAAGACAGCCAATACAACATCCAATAGTTTTCTAGGAGTGGGAATTGTGTTTTTTCCTATTTTTAAGGTAAATATTGGTATTGTTTTATGATCAGATACTACAGTCACCCACACCCATACATATCCCAGAACATGTAAATGTTTGACATAAACCATCACTTAGTGAAGCTATGCCTTTTCTAAATTTCATGCAAGTTCATCTGACAACAGGGATGACCCATTAACCTAAAGAGATATTCCAGTTCATTGGCATTTCCATTTGATTTCCAACTCATAACCTACTTTATTTGTCTTTATTTTTCACTAATATATTTTGGTATTTCCTGTCTACCATTTTGGAGAAGGCAATGGCACCCCACTCCAGTACTCTTTCCTGGAAAATCCCATGGATGGAGGAGCTTGATGGGCTGTAGTCCATGGGGTCGCTAAGAGTCGGACACGACTGAGCGACTTCCCTTTCACTTTTCACTTTCATGCTTTGGAGAAGGAAATGGCAACCCACTCCAGTGTTCTTGCCAGGAGAATCCCAGGGATGGGGGAGACTTGTGGGCTGCCGTCTCTGCGGTTGCACAGAGTCGGACACGACTGATGTGACTTAGCAGCATCAGTCTACCATTTTAATAATTTTTTAAAAAGGGATACATAAAATATCTACCATATCCCTCTATTTGTCTTAAATCCTGTCTGCAAGATTTTAAGTTTGGCTGATTCCAAATTATAAAATTCTTGCTCATGCCTATACTCAAACGATTTTATACTGATGTAAAAAGTCATACAGCATTTTTACCATTTTCTATAATAAGTCAGAATCCGTCAGTTCAGTTCAATTCAGTCGCTCAGTTGTGTCTGACTCCTTGCAACCCCATGAATTGCAGCACGCCAGGCCTACCTGTCCATTACCAACTCCAACTTTTTCACTCTCCTCTTTCACCTTCATCAAGAGGCTTTTTAGTTCCTCTTCACTTTCTGCCATAAGGGTGGTGTCATCTGCATATCTAAGGTTACTGATATTTCTCCCAGCAAGTTTGATTCCAGCTTGCTCTTCTTCCAGCCCAGCATTTCTCATGATGTACTCTGCATATAAGTTAAATAAGCAGGGTGACAATATACAGCCTTGACGTATTCCTTTTCCTATTTGGAACCAGTCTGTTGTTCCATGTCCAGTTATAACTGTTGCTTCCTGACCTGCATACAGGTTTCTCAAGAGGCAGGTCAGGTGGTCTGGTATTCCCATCCCTTTCAGAATTTTCCACATTTTATTGTGATCCACACAGTCAAAGGCTTTGGCATAGTCCATAAAGCAGAAATAGATGTTTTTCTGGAACCCTCTTGCTTTTTTGATGATCTAGCAGATGTTGGTAATTTGATCTCTGGTTCCTTTGCCTTTTCTAAAACCAGCTTGAACATCTAGAAGTTCATGGTTCAAGTATTGCTGAAGCCTGGCTTGGAGAATTTTGAGCATTACTTTACCAGTGTGTGAGATGAGTCCAATATGCTACTGGAAATCAGTGGAGAAATAACTCCAGAAAGAATGAAGGGATGGAGCCAAAGCAAAAACAAGACCCAGTTGTGGATGTGACTGGTGAACGAAGCAAGTCCAATGCTGTAAAGAGCAATATTGCATAGGAATCTGGAATGTTAGGTCCATGAATCAAGGCAAATTGGAAGTGGTCAAACAGGAGATGACAAGAGTGAACGTCGACATTCTAGGAATCAGCGAACTAAAATGGACTGGAATGGGTGAATTTTACTAAGATGACCACGATATCAGTACTGTGGGCAGGAATCCCTTAGAAGAAATGGAGTAGCTATTATGGTCAACAAAAGAATCCGAAATGCAATTCTTGGATGCAGTCTCTAAAATGACAGAATGATCTCTGTTCGTTTCCAAGGCAAACCATTCAATATCACAGTAATCCAACCAGTAACGCTGAAGAAGCTGAAGTTGAACGGTTCTCTGAAGACCTACAAGACCTTTTAGAACTAACACCCCAAAAAGATGTCCTTTTCATTATAGGGGAGTGGAATGCAAAAGTAGGAATTCAAGAAACACCTGGAGTAACAGGCAAATTTGGTCTTGGCATACGGAATGAAGCAGGGCAAAGGCTAATAGAGTTTTGCCAAGAGAACACACTGGTCGTAGCACACACCCTCTTCCTACAATACAAGAGAAGACTCTACATATGGACATCACCAGATGGTCAACACTGAAATCAGACTGATTATATTCTCTGCAGCTAAAGATGGAGAAGCTCTATACAGTCAGCAAAAACAAGACCAGGAGCTGACTGTTTCTCAGATTATGAAGTCCTTATTGCCAAATTCAGACTTAAATTGAATAAAGTAGGGAAAACCATTAGACCATTCAGGTATGACCTAAATCAAATCCCTTATGATTATACAGTGGAAGTGAGAAATAGATTTAAGGGCCTAGATCTGATAGATAGAGTGCCTGACGAACTATGAAATGAGGTTCGTGACATTGTACAGGAGACAGAGATCAAGACCATTCCCATGGAAAAGAAATGCAAAAAAAGAAATGACTGTCTGAAGAGGCCTTACAAATAGCTGTGAAAAGAAGAGAAGTGAAAAGCAAAGGAGAAAAGGAAAGATATAAGCATCTGAATGCAGAGTTCTAAAGATTAGCAAGGAGAGATAAGAAAACCTTCCTCAGGGATCAATGCAAAGAAATAAAGGAAAACAACAAAATGGGAAAGACTGAGATCTCTTCAAGAAAATTAGAGATACCAAGGGGACATTTCATGCAAAGATGGCTTGATAAAGAACAGAAATGGTATGTACCTAATAGAAGCAGAAGATATTAAGAAGAGGTGGCAAGAATACACAGAAGAACTGTACAAAAAAGATCTTCATGACCAAGATAATCACGTTTGTGTGATCACTCACCTAGAGCCAGACATCCTAGAATGTGAAGTCAAGTGGGCCTTAGAAAGCATCACTACGAACAAAGCTAGTGGACATGATGGAATTCCAGTTGAGCTATTTCAAATCCTGAAAGATGATGCTGTGAAAGTGCTGCACTCAAAATGCCAGCAAATTTGGAAAACTCAGCAGTGGCCACAGGACTGGAAAAGGTCAGTTTTCATTCCAATCCCAAAGAAAGGCAATGTCAAAGAATAAGCCAGAATAGACATATTTAAATTAGTTATATATTTAAACAGATTAATTTTATGCTATGTGCATTTCACCACAATAAAATCATAAAAAATACAACATAAATCACAGCCATTTAAGTTTACTGCCCAGAAGTCTGGAGAAGGCAATGGCAACCCACTTGTGTATTCTTGCCTGGAAAATCCCATGGGCAGAGGATGCAGTCCATGGGGTTGCTAAGAATCGGACAGGACTGAGCAACTTCACTTTCACTTTTCACTTTTCACTTTCATTCATTGGAGAAGGAAATGGCAACCCACTCCAGTGTTCTTGCCTGGAGAATCCCAGGGACGGCGGATCCTGGTGGGCTGCTGTCTATGGGGGTCGCACAGAGTCAGACACGACTGAAGCGATTTAGCAGCAGCAACAGCAGCAGCCCATAAGTCCATGAGTTAGCTGTGCTCTCCTTTTGATCTGAGCTGGGCTCCACTAAGTTTAAATTTGTGTGCCTATGTTTACCAGTGGATCAAGTAGGTGGCTTGACTTATGTGGGATGAACTTTTTACATGTATGATTTCCTGGGACAATCAGGTTGGTTTAGCTGTGTCTTTTTATGTCTCGTCTCCAGCAAACTAGTCTGGACTTTGACTCAGGATGGAGACAGGAGTTTAAAAAGAGGCTAAAGGTGTGTAAAGCTGCTGAGCCTTGGGTTCAGAATTGTAATATCACTGCCACCAAGTTCTAGTAGTCCCAGTAAGTCACAATAATAACCCAGGTTCAGGAGGCAGGGAAACAGACTCCACAATTTGAAGACAGAAGCTTCAAAATTATCTCAAAAGAATGAATAGAAGGAGTTTGCTAACAACCTACCAAAATGATAAATTATCTTTCAATATTTTGCTAATATAGAAATTGTTCTGTCCTGTGCTTTTGGACTGTAGCCCACCAGGCTCCTCTGTCCAAGATATTTTCCAGGCAAGAATACTGGCGTAAGCTGTCATTTCCTTCTTCAGGGGTTCTTCCCTACTCAGGGACTGAACCTGTGTCTCTTGGGTTTCCTGCATTGGCAGGCTGATTCTTTACCACTGCATCACCTGGGAAGCCCTCTTACAGAGAAAGTTCATGTAATGTAGTAAGTTTTTTGAATATTTTGAAGAAATTATGCATCTATTTGTTGTATCATTTTACTTAAAGATTTATGTATGCAAATTTTCATATGCATTATAACTATGTCATTCACATAGACATGTACATTATATTCATAAAATAATAAGTATATTCAAAGTAAACATGTTATAGATAAATTTATATTAGAAATACATTTATTATAAAACATATAATTCATATAATACATATTCTACATGAAGGATATCATTTTCACATTATGTATATGCACATTTAACTTATAATGTGAACCCTCTATAATTAACATGCAAAATTCTAATACCATATGTATTTTCAATTCATTCCCTCTTTCAATTCCTTTTACTCGATAATATCAGAGCAGAATTTGAGCAGTCCATTAGGCTAAAAAATAAAGTGTTCAGAGAAAATGAATATATCATTCTGTTCACTTTCAGTAAGTTTCTTCACTCCAATACTTGAAAAAATAATAATGCTATTTTTTGTGCTTTGTCACACCAAAAACACTGTTCACCTTAGAGCCTTTACACTGGCTGTTCTCTCTGTCTGCAAAGATCTTTTCATAGATATGATGCTAGTAACTTCTTCACTTCTTCAAGCATTTGCTAAAGAATTGTATTACAATGAAATTTAATTATACTATTTCATTTAAATGATCATCATTGAGGTGGAGTTTTATTCCATCAGGATTTTTCAGTTCTGGGCTCTGGTGTCATTTGAAGATAGATAATCTTTGTTGTGGAGAAAGAAATGGCAACCCACTCCAGTATTCTTGCCTAGAGAATCCTGTGGACAGAGGAGCCTGGTAGGGCTGCTGTCCATAGGGTAGAACACAGTCGGATAGGACTGAAGAGACTTAGCATTCATGCATGCATTGGAAAAGGAAATGGCAACCCACTCCAGTATTCTTGCCTGGAGAATCCCAGGGACAGAGGAGCCTGGTGGGTGGCTGCCTATGGGGTTGCACAATGTTGGACATGACTGAAGCAACTTAGCAGCAGCAGCAGCAATTCTTTGTTGTGGGGCCAGCTCTCTGCATTGTATTGAAAGTGAAAGTGAAAGTCACTCAGTCCTATCCAACTCTTTGCAACCCCATAGACTATACTGTCCATGGAATTCTCTAGGCCAGAATACTGGAGTGGGTAACCTTTACCTTCTCCAGGGGATCTTCCCAACCCAGAGATCGAACCCAGGTCTCCTGCATTGCAGGCGGATTCTTTACCAACTGAGCTATCAGGGAAGACCAATTAATAGGATGTTAAGTCATATCCCTGGACTCCAAATATTAGATGACAGTAATGTCCCCCACACAAAAATTGTGGCAATGAAAAATGCTTTTAAGTATTGGCAAATATCCCCTGGGGGCCTGGTAGAAACATCCCTTTCCTTCTCAACACATACACATGGTGGAGAACCATTGTAGTAGGTTATAATGCATGTATCAACATTTTATTCAATTGAAAATAGTTCTGGAATTACAGATATTTTAGCAATAACATTATGACTAAGAATTCACAGAATTCATTTTTTGGTAACCTGATCTAAAGAAGTAGCATTCCACTTTGCATTTTCAAAAAACACAAAATGAGATTTGATGCAGAAGCTAGAACAAAAATAATTTCCAATTTTTTTCCCCCTTACATTCCTACAATGAGGAAGCTAGTCTTAAACCTAAACATAATGGTTACTATTTGGATATTTTATTTGTATCAGTCATAATGTTAAATGCATAATTAATTTATCTGGAAGAATAAATAGATTATTAAAAAGCACCAAATGAAATAACATTTTCAGGTGTTTTTATAAGTAAATGTGAAAATGAAAATGGTCTCAATTACTGCCTAAGCGAGAAAATAGTTTAAAAGCAACCAATGATTTAATAGCTAATGGCTGTATATGGTACATGATGCGTTGCACATTGGGAAGGGGAATCAATCCATATAATCTGAATCCACAGAAAATCTACATAAATTGCTCATTTAACAGATAATTTGTTAAAATTTTCTATAGATTACAAGTGATGTTCCACTGTCTTTTCTACCTAATGTAAGAAATTCATAGATTATGTAAATATGTGAGTCATACCTTTGAAAATGAAGCAGATACTTTATTTTAATCTTTCTACTCACAGAAGCTAGTAAAATTGTAATATAATTATGATTTAATAGTTGTAGAATCAATTTGTTTTGATGTAGGTGATACATTTTGCCTGCCTTAAAATTGTACTTTATGTTACTTAATTCTTCCCTCTTAAAGTATACTTGGAACTCAAAATTATGTAAGAAAGTTCATCTGAATTTCCTAAAAAAGTAATTTAATAACTTTCTCTTCGATCCATTCTTCTTTTACTCATGGGCTACACCCTGGACATTCAGTTGCCTTGTATTGGCTCTGCTATCGATCTCATCATGCTCTAAGTTATTTTTGTCTAGACTTCTGTTGCCATTAGACTGCCTTTTAACTTTTCCAATAACATCAGTATTCATCTTTACCTTCTCAACTATTTTACTGAAAAGCCCAAACAGAGTTCAACCAGTGTTTTCAACAAAAGCAGTGCACAGAGTACACGTATATCTGCAATAATATATAAATGTGTAAGCTGAACGTCTACAATTATCTCAGGAGTCATAAGAAGGCAATGTTTTTCTAATTTCCTTATAACTGTATACACACACACACACACACACACACATGCACACAAGTCTATAATATCCTTGTGGTTCATTAGAATAATTCCCTAACTATTCACTATCTCCTAGTTGGAGTTACACTCATCCCATATGATTTGTTTGACAGATGGATTGTGAGTCAAAGTGGTAAAGGGTCACTTCAGGACCAAATGTAAAAGGTATTGTGTAATTCAGCTTGGCCTTCTTTCTCTTGCTCCCCACCATAAGAGCAAGTGTCTGATGTAATGGCTTTCCTTGATTCTGTATTATGGAAAGAGTAGATAGGTTGAGCCAAATCAAGCCTACCTCACGTGAGTCTAGCAGAGATTAGAAGACACAGAGTTTTCAAAAAACCTCTTGCAAAGCAAGGAAGAAGTACTGGAGCTTTAAGATTATTTTTATACTGTGTATCTTCATAGAAGCAAACTAACTTCAATCAATATCAATAGGATATTTCAGTCTTGCCTCATCTCACTATTCCAGAATTTCCTTCCCTATTGAAGTAAATTATAGCAAGGTTAAAATTCAGGATTGTGTATTTTTCATGCATATCAAATCCAGAGGTTAAGTAGGTCCAGAATTAGTATTTCAGCAACTAAATAATGCCATGTAGGGCCAAGCTCCTTTTATATTCCCTTCGTTTCCTAGTAGCATATTGGATTTCCACATTTAAGCTTGTCTGTTTATGGTCACAGATGGCTATGACAGTTTCATCAACCATGTTCTTACTCAAACCCATGAGGAGGGACAGTGAATTTTTCTCATGCTTTTATTCTTTGCAATGGCAAGAAACTCCCCACCCCCAAACAAACCCATCCCCCTCCAAAAAAAAAAAAAAAAATCTGGAGGAATCTCAACAGACTTTAATTCACACAGTATCAGTCAGATCTTCCCATAGTTATTCCTAAATCAATTACTGAGAGAAAAAAATTGTAATTTTCTTTAAAGTTTTAGGTTATTAAGACTTAGCTCTTCCTTGATTTTCCTGGTTTAAGGGAGAGTAAATAAAGTCAAGTTTGAAAGTTGTAGACAGGAGGGTAAGCTGCTAGTCACTTTTTTTTTTAATTAAAAGCTAGGTATATAGAAAGTAATAACATCTTTTTTTTTAGAGACACACAAAAATGTTATAGAACCATATTGTTTCCTAACATTTTTCTAAATGTCAGTGATTTTGCTTTTTTTGTTAACCTACCACACTTATGATTACAATGCTAGGAAAATATGTAAAGTAAACATGTCTTCTACAGTGCTACATTTTTATTAAAATTTAATGAAAAGTTCTGAAATGCACAACCTGGCACAGCTTGGATGAAATGTGTTTTGCTAAGCATATTCTTCAGAAAAGTAAAACAAATCATTATGGAAAATATTAATCTACTTTTCTGCTTTGACTTGGGTATTGTATTGGTATATTCAAGCTGCCATAACTAATTTCCACTGACTATGTCACTTATAAAATATAAATGTCTTTTGTCATAGCTCTAGAGACTGGAAGTCCAAGATCAAAGACCAACAACAGTGTTGGTTTCTCCTGAGCCTTTTCTCCTTGGCTTGCAGATGGCCGCATTCTCTTGGTGTTCTCATGTTCTCATATGTCCTTTTTCCAGTGTATACATCTTTCTGATCTCTCTCTTCTTGTAAAGGCACAGTCAGATTGGAATTGGATTCCACCCTTATAACCTCATTTAATTTTACCTTCTTTAAGATGTTATCTCCAAATACAATCAGATTGCACGTTAAGACCTCAACATATGAATTTTAGGAGAAAACAATTGAATCAATAGCAGGTATATTTCTCTAGGTCGATAGAAGTTGCTACCCTCCTCTAAGGTTTGTTTGTTTGTTTTTGCCTTATTTTCATATTCTAAATTTTATTTTGTTAGCCTGGATTTTTTTCTACAATTCTAAGAATACAAATACAATTTAAAAAAATATTTCCACCTATCAGATGTTACCTATGATCCCAAAGTGTAATTTTTCAGCTCTTCATTATAAGTGTTATGATGCTGAGAAAAAGCTTTCAGATATCAGAGTTTTAGCCTTGAATAATCTCCATGACTACTAATCAGTCTGGATTTTTTTTTTTTCAACACTGTTTTTTATAATAATTTAAAACATTTAGGACAAAGTGCATGAAACAACTTCTTTCAAAATCAATTTGTTAAGAATGAAATGCACAAAATATATTCAAAATGAAAATTATAAACCAGTGCTTTCCTTCTGACTGCATTCAGCCATAAAATATTAAGTGGAATATTAAGAATAACAATTAAAGAGCTTAGCTTTTAAGCTGTCTGGTGGTGTGTAAGATTCAGTTCTTTATTGCCTATTAGAAAAATTACTCAAGATGGCTTTAGTTATTCTAAGTGAATATAGAACTGCTTGCTCAGCCACAGTGGCAGAAAGTACTTAATGAGTACTAAAAGTTCTTACATTTTCATTTTGGATAAACTATTTTGCAATTTTTCAGAGGTGAGTTTATTTAATTGGAATAAAATTTAAAATGATATTATATTTAAAATAAATCATTACAACTAAATTGTTCCTAACCCTGGAAACATTTGAAAAGTTATTTTCAATGTCTCTCTTCTAGGACAGTCAATCACATTTTATTAAAGTTCCTAATGGCTAGTAATAGGAAATAAATGCATAGAAGATATCTATATTATAAGAAAACCACTGCTGGTTTGAGACAAAGTCCATTTTTGATTAAAAACAGTTTATTATGTGCTTTTTAATAAAAAGTATGCTGTAAGTGGAAATGAGGTAATTGAAGGCATAGGCCTCTTAGTAACTGACTGCTCAGCTCTACAAGGTGAGAAGGATACAGCATAAGAAGTGAGAAGGAAAAAAAAAAAAACTTTCTTCTTAATGAAAACTGCTGGCTGCAACATGAACACGGGATTTTATTTCAGTTTATGTGAATTCTTTCTTTCATTGGTAATCTTAACTCTTCAGAAAATAACACGCTCTTCTGTGATAGCATAGCTTCTCCTTTTGTGTCTTGTAAGTAAAAGAGCTCTGGGATCAAGGTGATAAGAGTCTTTATCGAGTGCTTTAGAAGTCTAGGAAATAAGGGGTGGTATAATCGTGGCCTTCCAGGAGGGCTGTGGGAAAAAAAACAAAAAACAAAAAAACCTCCAGTACATCAGCTCTGGTGGTTGTACTTCACTAGATTCTTGTTTCAATGAGGTCAGACAACAGTAATTTGTTATGTGGGTCATGGCAGATTCCTTCTTCTAAACACTACAAACAATGACTCTTTTGTCAATATAAATACATCCTAATGCATTTAGTCTCCCTGTAGGCTGTATTACACACTTGAGAGCTATTGTGCCAAGTTCTGCCACTCAGCATTGTAACAGCTTTTCATCTTGCCTTTTTTCCCCTACTTTATAATAAAAGAGAATAAAACACATGAGTAAAAGGTAAGGCTTGTTCTCAGTTTTTTAAATATACATTTTACTTTGCAGACATTATAAAAAAGGAACATCACAAGAATGGACAAGTTTTAAAATGTGTTTTAAGACAGGAATACAATACAGCAGAAAAGTTATATTAATATTTCAGTTCATTCATATTTTTATTTCCTCACAAATAAACTTCTCTAAATCTATTCTTTCCCTTCATCCAAATAAATATCGAAAAAAAAAAACTAGAAGAGGTAATTTGTCCTCAAAATTGTACACTAATGTAATACAATGAACAATGAAATTCCAAATATCTGGATCAATATTGATAGATCTTTCTATTGTTATTAGTATTGTTATTGTAAATTTCCTATCTTAAAATTCTTACAATTCCTGGAGCTTTAGATTTAATTAAATGAGAATGTACTAATATATTATGATGAGCCATTTTGTTACATATGCTCTTAGGTCTCCTTTTTCCTCATCCATTCATAAAACAAAGAGAAAGAACTAGGGGATTTCTACAGTCTCTTCAAATACTAATACACTTTATATGGTATTTTTTTCTATACTATCTTCACTTAATAAATCTGTATAGCAACCCCTCATCACACAAGGAAAAAAAAAGTGACCACACATACACTAACAGATAAACTATAATAGATAATGGACTGAGTTTCAAATTGTGGATATCCTATTTTATTGTTCTGAGAAAAAAGTTATGAGGTCAAAAAGATTAGGTTTTGAAGTTTTTGTGTGTTGTAACTTTGAGAACAAGAAGATTAACTCAGACAAACTGCAAAAAAATGCTTTTCTCAAAAATCTGTATAAATATATAAAGAAAAAATAACCTTGTTCTCAATGGGTCATGATGCCTGGAGGCAAAAAATCTTAGACAAGATGTTAAACAAAGGTCATTTGCTGTTTTAAGATTCAAAGATACTGTACTTTCCTTGTTCTCTGAAATCCACATTAAATTTTAAATGATCTGCTTATAGCAGATGCATTTTATATATTTGTACTTGAAAAATTAACTCCATTTTCAAGTATTTATTGATAATAAGTTTTGCAAAACAAGTAGACATCAAGTAGCTGTTGAGTTGGCCCAAAAGTTTGTAACCCCAAAAAACTTTTGGGCAATCCCCTAAAGTACTTACCATATCAAAATTTCAATAATAATAGTTTTTTTCTGTTAAAATCATTTTCAAAGATCAGACATTTGGTAATGAAGTGTTAAAATGTGAGCACATATTTGTAGTACTGTGCTATTTAAACTACATAACACACCAGCAGCAGAGAAGTATTGGGATTGCCCAGTTTTAAACATGTGTGCTCACATTCTAACGCTTGTCATTACCAAATGTCTGATCTTTGAAAATGATCCTAATAGAAAAATCAATTATTATTGAAACTTTTAATATGGTTAAGTACTTTAGTAAGTAATTTGTAAACACCTATGAATGCTCCTCTATTGTTTCTTGGTGGCTCCTCTCTTATCTCTTCAAACCTTCCCCTCCCTGATTAGTAACTGTGTGAATCTGTCCTTTGGGACTCAGGAAGGATCATGGAGGCTGGAGTCTGTTCTTTGCAAACAAGGAACAGGGCACTCAGGCTTCCATAACCAGGAGCCCCATAGGGTCTTGCCGGCTTCACCCTAATTATTAGATTAATATTATTTTATAAATACAGTTATTGTGTTTTTAAAAGATTCAGAATATTTCAAATATTGTTAAGGATATTGTCTTCTGATTTTTTTTTTTTTTCTGTCTTCTGTTTGGAAAAACTCAGAAACTGTCAGAACCAAGAAGAGGTTAAAAAAATATGGTGTTCAGATTCTTATTTTTTGAGAGAGAAGTTACATACCCCTATCTTTTTGGAGCATATCTTTATTTTGTGTTACTGCAAGATCCTCCAAATTAACGTTGTGTTTTACTTTATTCAGCTCTAGAATTAGATGTCTCTAAAGATTCCTGGTTCTCTTTATTTGAGAATGGTATGTAGAAAGTAAGAAATGGGTTCTGGGTGTGCTTGCTGCTACTGGCATGTCACTGCTTTAAAGCCCTCCCAGTAGAATGAATCAGGAAATACATGTATGCATTCTAAGCTATGCATTCCTACATATCTATAATTACATGTGTATCTTGCCATTTGTATTAATATTAAACTGATTTGATGTCTCTGGCTCCAATCTAATCTAATTATCAAGTGGGTTGGTCTAGTCTTTTTTCCTTCTATATCATAACTTCCTTCTCCCTCACTGAGAACTCTATCTCCCACCATATACTCTCAACCTAATTTATTTCTTTAACAACAATATACACGTATAGTAGATTCAGAAGTGTTAAATTACACTGCTAATGATAAGCAAATTTAACCTTTAAATATCATTCCCAAATAGCTGTTCCATTGTATATATGCAATAGTTCATTTATTAATGCATCTGTAGAAAGACAAATTGGTTGCTTGATTTTTTTGTAATTATTAAGTAAATTTTCTAAAAACGTGTACATGAGCTGATTCATTGGAAAAGACCCTGATGCTGAGAAAGACTGAGGGCAGGAGAATGGGGAGAGAGAGGATGAGAAGGTTGAATGGCATCACCAACTCAATGGACATGAGTTTGAGCAAACTCCAGGAGATAGTGAAGGACAAGTAAGCCTGGCATGCTGCAGTTCATGGGATCACAAAGAGTCAGACACAACTTAGCAAATGAACAACAACAACACATGCACATACAGGTTCTTGTGTGAAAATAATTTCCACGCAACTATGCAGGAGCATAACTACAACACTGTGTGCAAATTTATATTTAATTTTATAATAAGTAGCAAATGACTCCTCTAACAATACTTGCAACAATCTATATTGTCAATCTTTTTAAATTTTGGTTTCATTTTAATAGTATGCAAAGGTATCTCATTGTTTCCTCAATTTACACATTTCTAGTGACAATCACAAAAAAAGGCAATGCCAAAGAATGCTCAAACTACTGCACAATTGCACTCATCTCACATGCTAGTAAAGTAATGCTCAAAATTCTCCAAGTCAGGCTTCAGCAATACGTGAACCGTGAACTTCCAGATGTTCAAGCTAGTTTTAGAAAAGGCAGAGGAACCAGAGATCAAATTGCCAACATCTGCTGGATCATTGAAAAAGAAAAGAGCTCCAGAAAAACATCAACTGCTTTATTGACTATGCCAAAGCCTTTGACTGTGTGGATCACAACAAACTGTGGAAAATTCTGATAGAGATGGGAATATCAGACCACCTGACCTGCCTCTTGAGAAATCTGTATGCAGGTTAGGAAGCAATAGTTAGAACTAGACAAGGAACAGCAGACTGGTTCCAAATAGGAAAAGGAATACATCAAGGCTGTATATTGTCACCCTGTTCATCTAACTTATATGCAGAGTACATCATGAGAAACGCTGGACTGGAGGAAGCACAAGCTGGAATCAAGATTGCCAGGAGAAATATCAATAACCTCAGATATGCAGATGACACCACCCTTATGGCAGAAAGTGAAGAAAAACTAAAGAGCCTCTTGATGAAAGTGAAAGAGGAGAGTGAAAAAGCTGGCTTAAAGCTCAACATGTAGAAAACTAAGATCATGGCATCACTGCAGATGGTGATTGTAGCTATGAAATTAAAAGACGCTTACTCCTTGGAAGGAAAGTTATGACCAACCTAGACAGCTTATTAAAAAGCAGAGACATTCCTTTGCCGACAAAGATCCGTCTAGTCAAGGCTATGGTTTTTCCAGTGGTCATGTATGGATGTGAGAGTTGGACTATAAAGAAAGCTGAGTGCTGAAGAATTGATGCTTTTCAACAGTCGTGTTGGAGAAGACTCTTGAGGGTTCCTTGGACTGCAAGGAGGTCCAACCAGTCCATCCAAAAGGAGATCAGTCCTGGGTGTTCACTGAAAGGACTGATGTTGAAGCTGAACTTCCAATACTTTGGCCACTTGATGCAGAGAGTTGACTCATTGGAAAAGACCCTGATGCTGGGAGAGATTGAGGGCAGGAGGAGAAGGGGACGACAGAGGATGAGATGGCTGGATGGCATCACCAACTCAATGGACATGAGTTTGGGTAAACTCCAGGAGTTGGTGATGGACAGGAAGGCCTGGCTTGCTGTGGTTCATCAGGTCACAAAGTGTTGGATACGAGTGAGTGATTGAACTGAACTGAGTGACAATGTTGAGAATCATTTTATATGCATATTTCCATCCTATCATTCATCTATGGTAAAGTACTTGCTCCTAACATTTATCAATTCATTGACAGATAAATAAATTGGTGGTTTATTACTTTACTTTTAACTTTTAAGTTCTTTATGTGGCAAGAAAAATAGTTCTTAATCAGATATGTGATTTGCAAATATTTTCTTTTCATCCTTGGCTTATATATTATTTGTCTTTAGACAATCTCAGCAGAATACAATTTATCAATTTCTTTAATTAATTGAATTTTTAATGTTATATCTTAAAACATCCACAAAATCAAACACAAAACAATTTTTCCTATTTTTTCTCTCTATAAATTTTGGAATTTTATATTTTATAATTATGTTCATGATCTATTAAGAATTAACTTTTTGTGAAAGTTGTAAGGATCATAAAATTAATTATATAGAGCCTACATTGTAGCAGTCAAAAGTGCTTCACAGAATCTATAAGAGACCCTCTGGAAGAACTTTCTTTTAGCTAAGCTCTAAGATTACTTCAAAAGATAGTTTATTAGTAGTAAAGATATTCCTGAAGTGCAATTAGTATTAATTTAATGAAACAAAGCACCATGAATTAGAGCAGGAATAAAATATGGTGTCTACTGGGATTAATTTTTTTTTTTTTTTATGACAGCTTGAAACAATAGGAAGCAGTATTCACCAAAATGTTAAGACAAAAGTCAAAAAGTAAAACCTAGAAGATTCATATAGGATATCCAAATAAGAAATATAATAATCAAAATTTTAAAATTATATAACAGTAAATTTAACTGAGCTCTTCAGCTCAGTTCAGTCGCTCAGTTGTGTCCAACTCTTTGTGACCCCATGAATCGCAGAATGCCAGGCCTCCCTGTCCATCACCAACTCCCGGAGTTTACCCAAACTAATGTCCATTGAGTAGGTGATGTCATCCAACCATCTCATTCTCTGTCGTCCCCTTCTCCTCCTGCCTCCAATCCCTCCCAGCATCAGGGTCTTTTCCATTGAGTCAACTCTTCACACGAGGTGGCCAAAGTACTGGAGTTTCAGCTTTAGCATCATTCCTTCCAATCAACACCCAGGACTGATCTCCTTTAGGATGGACTGGTTGGGTCTCCTTGTAGTCCAAGGAACTCTCAAGAGTCTTCTCCAACACCACAGTTCAAAAGCATCCATTCCTCAGTGCTCAGCTTTATTCACAGTCTGACTCTCACATCCATACGTGACCACTGGAAAAACCATAGCCTTGACTAGACAGACCTTTGTTGGCAAAGTAATGTCTCTGCTTTTCAGTATGCTATCTAGGTTGGTTGCCGGGGTCCAGCCCCGGTGGATCCAGGGAATTCAAAGCGGGGACGGCGTTGGCGAACTGGATACAATTGCTTTAATTAAATATTAATTAGAGATATAAAGAGTAATAGAATAAGGATAGCTCAGTAGGAAAATTCAGTGGAGAAAAGAGGCTGAATAACTTGGTTTACATGGCAAGCTAATAAAATTCCAATACAAGGAATTTGTGTCACCTACGTAGGCCGCAGGCATTCTCCCATTCTCCTGAAGGAGAGGAGACACTAAGGCCTCCCCGGTCAGATCTTAGAAGCCCAGGAATAATTAGTAGGCTTAACGAGCCTCCACACTCCGGATGGGAATTCAACCAGAAGGTGAGAGAAAGAATGACATGGGGAGACCAAGCTTTGGTGAGCAAGGCCCGCACTTTATTTTCCAAAGTAGTTTTTATACCTTAAGTTGTGCATAGAGGATAATGGGGGAAGGGGTAGAGTCAGCAGTAAGCCAGGCTTTCTTCCTGCAAACTTATCATATGTAAAAGTTTAGGTGATTTACATCATCTTCTGGCCTGGAGGCCTGTTAACATTTTAAGATCCTTTCTTCAGAAAATTTATTTTTCTCTAAAGGTGATTATTCTAAAGACAGGCGCCACCCTCCAAAAGCATTAAAGTTGCATTCCTATAGGGCAAAGGTGTGGTGGGCTATAACAAGAAAAGAATTAACTCAAGGGTCCAAGGTTACAAACATTAAAGCTACTACTTACATTCCTATGCACCAATTATATTAATCAATACACTTCCAGGGACACAGTAGGTAAGGAATATGGAAACTTAGCAGCAAACATTGGCCCAAAAAGTGAAAAACCCTTCACCAATACAATTTCTAATCAATCTTTTAACTGCTCAAAGGAATCTGTATTTAGACAGTTTAGAACATCTCATGCCTCTCACGGTTGGGAGGCTGTGAACAATCACATGTGGCCAGAAGAACCTATTCAGGCAGGCTAGAGGACTTCCAAAGGAGTTTGTAGGTGGAAACACTCCTGTCACGCCCAGCAACTTTATTAACTGGAGCTGTAATTAACTGTTTTTCAGAGAGAGGTGGTGGGGTCAGTGCCCGTAAAGTCAGAGGTGTGGATGAGAGCACAAAGCAATAAAATAGGCAGACTCTGATTTTGGGGGTAGATGCTCGAGAATTTCCAAGGGGACTCCTGAGGCTTGATCCCACCTTTGCGTATGCCGAGCCTCCTTCCTCATGACCTTTGCCACGGGCGGAGCTCCTCACGCTGGCTCTCAGCAGTTGGTCATAACTTTCCTTCCAAGGAGTAAGCGTCTTTTAATTTCATGACTGCAGTCACCATCTGCAGTGATTTTGGAGCCCAGAAAAATAAAGTCTGACACTGTTTCCACTGTTTACCCATCTATTTCCCATGAAGTGGTGGGACCGGATGCCATGATCTTTGTTTTCTGAATGTTGAGCTTTAAGTCAACTTATTCACTCTCCTCTTTCACTTTCATCAAGAGGCTCTTTAGTTCTTCTTCACTATCTGCCATAAGGGTGGTGTCATCTGCATATCTGAGGTTATTGATATTTCTCCCGGCAATCTTGATTCCAGCTTGTGCTTCTTCCAGCCCAGCATTTCTCATGATGTACTCTGCATATAAGTTAAATAAACAGAGTGACAATATACAGCCTTGACGTACTCCTTTTCCTACTTGGAACCAGTCTGTTGTTCCATGTCCATCTCTAACTGTTGCTTCTAGACCTGCATATAGGTTTCTCAAGAGACAGGTCAGGTGGTCTGGTATTTCCATATCTCTTTCAGAATTTTCCACAGTTTATTGTGATCTACACAGTCAAAGGCTTGGCAAAGTCAATAAAGCAGAAATAGATGTTTTCTGGAACTCTCTTGCTTTTTCAATGATCCAGTGGATGTTGGCAATTTGATCTATGGTTCCTCTGCCTTTTCTAAAACCAGCTTGAACATCTGGAAGTTCACGGTTCACTTTTTGCTGAAGCCTGGCTTGGAGATTTTTGAACATTACTTTACTAGTGTGTGAGATGAGTGCAATTGTGCAGTAGTTTGAGCATTCTTTGGCATTGCCTTTCTTTGGGATTGGAATGAAAACCGATCTTTTCCAGTCCTGTGGCCACTGCTGAGTTTTCCAAATTTGCTGGCATATTGAGTATGGCACTTTCACAGCATCATCTTTCAGGATTTGAAATAGCTCAACTGGAATTCCATCACCTCCACTAGCTATGTTCATAGTGATGTTTTCTAAGGCCCACTAGACTTCACATTCCAGGATGTCTGGCTCTAGGTGAGTGATCACACCATCGTGATTATCTGGGTCATGATCTTTTTTGTACAATTCTTCTGTGTATTCTTGCCATCTCTTCTTAATATCTTCTGCTTCTGTTAGGTCCATACCGTTTCTGTCCTTTATCGAGCATGTCTTTTCATGAAATGTTCCCTTGGTATCTCTAATTTTCTTGAAGAGATCTCTAGTCTTTCCCATTTTATTGTTTTCCTCTATTTCTTTGCATTGATCGCTAAGGAAGGCTTTCTTATCTCTCCTTGCTAATCTTTAGAACTCTGCATTCAGATGCTTATATCTTTCCTTTTCTCCTTTCCTCTTCACTTCTCTTCTTTTCACAGCTATTTGTAAAACCTCCTCAGACAGTCATTTTTCTTTTTTGCATTTTTTTTTCCATAGGGATGGCCTTGGTCCCTGTCTCCTGTACAGTGTCCATAACCTCTGTCTATAGTTTATCAGGCACTCTGTCTATCATATCTAGTCCCTTAAATCTATTTCTCACCTCCACTGTATAATCATAAGGGATTTGATTTAGGTCATACCTGAATGGTCTAATGGTTTTCCCTACTTTC
>NW_011495086.1:8230911-8234586 GCF_000754665.1 Bison bison bison | reverse complement strand
AGCCCCTTAGTTTCCTGATCAGTGACCAAACCTGCTTCCCCTGCATTGCAAGGCAGGTTCTTAACCATCAACCACCAGGGAAGTCTCAACAATGTATACTGTATGAGGCCATTTTTAAGGGCCTTCCTGCTGACTTAGATAGTAAAGAATCTGCTTGCAATGCGGGAGATCCGGATTCGATTTCTGCGTCAGGCAGATCCTCTGGAGAAAGGAATGGCTAACCACTCCAGTACTCGTGGGGCTTACCTGGTGGCTCAGATGGTAAAGAATCTGCCTGAAATGTGGGAGACCTGGGTTTGAGCCCTGGGTCAGGAAGAGCCACTGGATAAGGGAATGGCAACCTCACCCCAGTATTCTTGCCTGGAGAATTTACAAAATTAAAAAACAGGCATAAATAGATGATAAGGGTATACAAAACAACTGGGGGTATGAGAAACAGAATGAGAGACTTTTGGGGTGGTCATTTTTATTTAACTCAGGTAGTTACAATTTAAAGAAATATTTTCCTGAATAATACCACATAACTGGCATAATCAGGAGGGTGGGAAGTGAGGAAGCCACTGGACTACTCTGTTTCTGCTGAGACCATCACAGATTTTGGCTGCGAGACCACACTGACTCCTTCTGCATCTATACAGTCAAAGTAGATGTCTTATGCCTTGCCTTTTGATACCCACAAAGCTAGGAACTGTACCCTGGGACCTCTATTGTCACTGATGCAAAAGAAGTGAGATTTTATGAGCCCATGCTCACTAACAGAAAACAGAAACCACAGAAGAAGTACGGACTACACCTCATTTCTCCTTCCAAGTCTCATGAGTGTTGCTTATCTGCTTGGAAGAAGCTTCTATTCGTGGAATTCAGGCCATCAGGGCAAGAGTTCAGGTAATGTAGACTTGGTTTCCAAACTCTATCAAGCTTTACCTGGTGTAATTGGGTTTGGGATGGAATAAGGTGAGCTGATCTATGACATTTGCCACAGGATATAAAACTGAAGGTGGAGATGCCAGTTAGGAGGCTATTGTAGTAGTCCACCTGAGAGATGATGGTGTCTTGGATCAGGGTGACAAAAGCAAAGGTGTTAGGAAGTGGTGGGATTTACATTTTACTCAGAAAACAGGACTCACCTGTACATTATAGCAGGGTTCAGGGAAGGATAAAAAAGTCTGAGGATTAATACTTCCTTTCACTCCTCTCCTAGACATCATTTTCTTTGCAAAACCTCAAGCCTGGTCTAGGAACCCCTCTGATGTATATCACCATATCATGTGTTTGGGAATTCCTTGTTTCATCATGTGTATTTCTACTACACAATCATTTCCCCAGGGGTCGATGTATGTGTGGCTGTGCGTGGCACAGTGGCTGGCATGGTGCTCTCTCAATAAATACTGTTATAATGATGAATGAAGGAATACTGGATGACTATGAGTTCATCAGCTCAGTGATGGTGAATTTCTCTGCATTAAGGGTCCCTATGACTCCTTGCTTATTTCCAGTGTTGTCTATAGTCCTATGTATACTTTTTACTACAAATATATGAACCTATAAGCAATAGAAGAATTGTTGCATGTTTTTAAACTTCATATATGCATGGTATCATGATGCCTTTATCCTTTGGAAGTAGGATTTTATCCATTTCTCACTTCCACCCCTGAATCTTTACCCCTTGTTATAAGCTGAATTTTGACCCCTGAAAAGGTATGTTAAAGTTTTTTACCCCTTGAACCTGTAAATGTGACCTTATTTGGAAGTAGGGTATTTGCAGGTATGATAGAATTAAGATGCGGTCATACTGGATTAGGGTGGGCCCTTAATTCAGTATCCCTGGAGAAGGAAATGGCAACCCACTCCAGTATTCTTGCCTGGAGAACCCCATGGATGGAGAAGCTTGGTGGACTACAGTCCACGGGTCCCAAAGAGTCGGACACGACTGAGCGACTTCACTTTCACTTTAATTCAGTATGACTGGTATTCCTCTGAGAAGAGAAAGGACACAGAAACAGACAGGGGAAAACGCTATGTGACGATGGAGACTGGAATCACGTTATTTACAAGGCAAGTGATGCCAACGATCGACAGCAACCACCAGAAATTAGGAGAGAGGCGTGAAACAGATTCTCCCTCAGAGCCTCTGGAAGGGACCACCCTTGCTGATACCTTGACCTCAGACTTCTGGCCTCCAGAACTGAGATAATGTATTTCTGTTGTTTTAAGCCATCTGGTTTGTGGCAATTTGTTACGGTAACCTTAGGACACAAACACACCCCTCTTTGTGTCTCAAGCCCCTGAGAATTCTAGTGTCTTCCTAAGTCCAGATCTTACCACCCTGTTTAGTTTAACTGCAACAGTACCAAGTCAGTGAATTAAGGATGATCCTACAGTGGGTGTAGTAAACCTTTCCCCCACTGCTCTAAAGCAGTGGTTCTGAAACTTCGGTGTGCTTCAGTAGCACCTGGAGGACTGTAAAACCCTGATGGCTAGCGACCTACCCTCAGAATTTCCAACTCAGTAGGTCTGGAGCAGGGTCTGAGAACGTGCATTGCAAAGAAGTTCCCAGCTGATGCTGATGCTGCTGTTCCAGGCAAGCTAGGTCATCCATCAGTTTCTTTCAATAAAATATAGTAGAGGCTAGGGCAACGGCAACCCACTCTAGTACTCTTGCCTGGAAAATCCCATGGACGGAGGAGCCTGGTAGGCTGCAGTCCATGAGGTCGCTAAGAGTTGGACATGTCTGAGAAACTTCACTTTCACTTTTCACTTTTCATTTTCATCCACTGGAGAAGGAAATGGCAACCCACTCCAGTGTTCTTGCCTGGAGAATCCCAGAGGCGTGGGAGCCTGGTGGGCTACGGTCTATGGGGTCGCACAGAGTCGGACACGATTGAAGCGACTTAGCAGCAGCAGAGGCTAGGGCACCATCACACAAATTATTTACAATCTTATATTTTAATATATTTGGGGCTGAAATAAAGGGATTTAAAACAGGCTTGACAAATAGTAGAAAGAAATCCCTTTCAATGACAGTAAGGTGGGCCAAAATAAATAGAACAATGATAGATTTGAGTCAGTGTTATTTATGTGAGGAAAAAAAAAAAAAAAACTACACCTTATTACTTTTAAACAAGCTTTTATTTCCAGTGTGAACAATACTATCAAATTATCTGTAAAAGTTAAGAGTAAAGTCAGATGTCAATAGTTAATACCACTTTGGGGCGTTGAAACTTTGAAACAAAATTAGTATTTTAGCCTAATGAAAACAAGAATATCCGTGAAGAACAAATTCATCTTTTCTTTTGCTGTCTGCTTCTTTCTATGCCTTCCCACTGTAGGATGAATAAGAGCCAATTAACAATTGTACCCCAATAACGTGCACCAGTGACTTTCTAAATATGAGTCAACACTATGTACATCTATTTTCTCAATGAGGAGAACACAAAATGCTTTCTTCTTGTAACCCAGACCCTTGGTGATCCGGGTGCACATCATTTCGTCACACCAACCTTATCTCCCTCTTGCCCATCACTATAAGTGCTTGTTTGTTTGTTGTTGTTGTTTTCATGAAAGGCCACTCTGTGATTGATAACCAATAACAGTACTATGACTGACTTTCTTTTCTTTTGAATAAAAAATCTAAATTGAACTAATATTTGTGAATTAATCCTGAAATGCAGTTCT
>NW_011495086.1:8229950-8230811 GCF_000754665.1 Bison bison bison | reverse complement strand
TCTCCGTCTGCAAAGAATATAATCAATCTGATTTCAGTGTTGACCATCTGGTGATGTCTATGTGTAGAGTCTTCTCTTCTGTTTTTGGAAGTGGGTGTTTGCTATGACCAGTGCATTCTCTTGGCAAAACTCTATTAGCCTTTGTCCTGCTTCATTCCGTATTCCAAGGCCAAATTTGCCTATTACTCCAGGTGTTTCTTAACTTCCTACTTTTGCATTCCAGTCCCCTATAATTTTGCTTTCATGCATTAGAGAGGGAGGTGGCAGCTCACTCCAGTGTTCTTGCCTGGAGGGTCCCAGGGACGGGGAGCCTGGTGGGGGGCCATCTGTGGGGTCGCGCAGAGGCAGACGTGACTGAGGCTTATTAGCAGCAGCAGCAGCATAGAACTGGTGGAGAAGGAAATGGCAACCGACTCCAGTGTTCTTGTCTGGAGAGTCCCAGGGATGGGGGAGCCTGGTGGGCTGCCGTCTATGGGTTCGCGTGGAGTCGGACACGACTGAAGCGACTTAGCATGCCCCTATAATTAAAAGGACATCTTTTTTGGGTGTTAGTTCTAAAAGGTCTTGTAAGTCTTCATAGAACCATTCAACTTCAGCTTCTTCAGCATTACTGGTTGGGGCATAGGCTTGAATTACCATGATAATGAATGATTTGCCTTGGAAATGAACAGAGATCATTCTGTCATTTTTGAGATTGTATCCAAGTACTGCATTTCAGACTCTTTTGTTGACCATAATGGGTACTCCATTTCTTCTAAGGGTTTCCTGCCTACAGTAGTAGATATAATGGTCATCTGAGTTAAATTCACCCATTCCATTCTGTTTTAGTCCATTGATTCCTAGAATGTCAATGTTCACTCT
>NW_011495086.1:8223569-8229822 GCF_000754665.1 Bison bison bison | reverse complement strand
ACCAGTCATATCCACAGCTGGGTGTTGTTTTTGCTTTGGCTCCATCCCTTCATTCTTTCTGGAGTTATTTCTCCACTGATCTCCAGTAGCATATTGGTCACTTACCAACCTGGGGAGTTCCTCTTTAAGTATCCTATCATTTTCCCTTTTCATACTATTCATGGGGTTCTCAAGGCAAGAATACTAAAGTGGTTTGGTATTCCCTTGTCCAGTGGACCACATTCTGTCAAACTTAGCTCTAGAGAAAAGGTAAAATTCAAGTATTGCTAGATTATAGTGTGGAAGAACATAAAATATAAAAGTGGTTAAGAGCAACAAAGGTGAGTAAGAGTTATAAAGATACAGCAAGAGTCTAACAAATATTTAGGTACATTTGCATATGTCAAGAAACAAGTCAGAAGCAAAATATAGAGCCAATGTTTGAGAATTTTCCAGAACCAATGAAGGATACCAATTCATAACTCTATGAAGCCCAACAAATCCAAAGCAGAATAAATATGAGTAAATTCATTCCTAGATACATTATGATAAATTTCCAGAATACATTAACTAATGGGATAGGGAGTAGATGGGATTGGATAGGGAAGGTTAATTAATTTTTGAAAAAGGAAGGGCTAAATTGATTATTGACTTTCTACCTCAACCATGGTAGCTAGGAATTAGTGAAATTTTATTTCCAATAATTTTAGAGATAATAAGTACCTATCTATAATTCTATTTTTATATAGATAGTTTTAAAAATAGAAGAAATAGAGTAATATGGAGTGGTCAAGAAGTCAGAGTTGGAAGACTATGAGCTCATTTCATCCACATCACACCAATATTTATGGAGCAACTATTGATGAGAAAAATCAGAAAACTGGAAGAAAAAAATCTACAACTAAAGATATGAAGAAGATAGCACAAAAATATGGGTAGGGGAATGCGTGCATGTATGTGCTAAGGAAGGCAGGAGAGGATGAGACACACAGTAGTTGGGTCCCACACCCTGACAAACAGGAGGAGAATTACCATTGCAGAGGCTCTCTCCATGGAGCAAAGGGTTCGAGCCCTAAATCAGACTCCTTAGCCTGAGGGTCCTGCCCTGTGAAGATGAGCCCAGAGAATATTTGGCTTCAAAGACAGCAGGGCTTACTTCTGGGGGAACCAGAGGACTGAGAGAAATAGAGAATGCACTCTTAATGGATGCACACAAAATCTCACATGTTCCAGGACCAGGACAGAAGTAATGATTTGAAAGGAGCCTGGGTCAGAATCAGCAGCTAATCTTAAGATTACCCCGGAGAGGCAGCAGGCAAGCAAAGCTCACCTTGGGTACACAGACATTAGAACAGCCATTTTAGGGAGCTTATGTTACCATGTGGATGCTTGTGCTGAAAAGCACCATTTTGAATTCTCCCTTTAGCTTATTAGTGCTGTCACCGGTCCATCACTGGACTTTAGTCACCAGTACTGGAATCTCTTAAACCAAGAAACTAGTGGAGACACAGCTCCCATTCAGAAGCAAATCAGTTATTTTAAGACCACCTGAACCCATAGCCATTAGGACTCAGCTCTGTAGAGCAGAGGGCCTAGCCCCTGGCCCTGCACAATGGTGCATAGACAGTAGGCCCAGGAACTCCAGGCCCTTCAGCTTGAGGCCCTGTGACCCAGCTCCATGCACTAGTAGACTGGAAAAAGCCTCAAGACCAGCCTCACCCACCAGTAGACCAACACCAGCTCTAGGAACCTTGGGCTCTGAAGTCAGAGAGGGCAGGATATGGCTTCATCCACTAGTGGGCTAGAATTATATTCACACACCAGGGGAAAGACAACAGCCCCAAGATGACTGCAGCCCCACAGTCTGCCATATCAAGATGCAGCCAATCCACCAGTAGTCTGGCAGCACCTCTGGGACTCCCTGGACCCTATCCCTGTTTACCAGCAGGCCAATCACAGCTTTGGGATACCCTGGGATCCTCAGGCAGTAGCCATGGATCCAGACCTCCCCACCATGGACACTGCCATCAGCCACCCTAGGGAACAGCCCTACCTACCAGTGGGCAGAAACCAGCTCCAGTATCCCCAGGGCCCTGCTGTCAGAGACACCAGGACCCAGCAACATCCATCAGTGACTGAGCAGTGGCCACAAAGACCCTTTGAGCCTTGGCCCTACCCAGAAGCAGGCTAACATGAGTTCCAAGACATCATGGACCACTCAGTCATTCACCCTAAGATCCAGGCTCCACTCACCATGGGTGAGGAAGAGCTTTGGAATAAATCAGACACAACAATAAGCTGTGTCTGAAACTGTCCCCAACAGGTCAAAATACTTTACTGGATAGATCTCCATAGGCAAGGGAAACAAAAGGTAAAATAAACAAATTGGACTATGTCAAACTAAAAGGCCACTTTCTGACTGGGAGAAGATCTTTACAAAGGATGTATTTTATAAGGTGTTAATATTTAAAATACACAAAAGATTCAGACAACTCAACATTTTTTTTTAAAAAGTCAATGGGCTTGAAAAATGAGCTGAGGATTTGAATAGATGGTTTCCCAAAGAAGACATACAGATGGCTAACAGGCATATGAAATGAAGCCAAACAATGCTAATCATCAGAGAAATGCAAACCTAAACCCCAGAGAAATCAGAATCACACCTGTCAGAATGGCTACTATCAAAAAGACAACAAACAACAGTAAGTTTTGTTGAGAATATGAAGAAAAAAGAACACTTGTGCACATGTAAATTGGTGCAGCCACTAAGGAAAACAGTACAGAGGCTCTTCAAAAGATTAAAAACAGAATTAAGCCTAGGAAAAGAAAAACAGTAATTACAAAACATACATGCATGTCTACTTATTGCAGCATTATTTACAATAGTTAAGTGGAAGCAATGTAAGTGCTCATCAACAGATGAATGGGAAAAAGAAGTGGCAACATCTGTTGGATCACAGAAAAAGGAAGAGAATTCTAGAAAAAACATCTATTTCTGCTTCATTGGCTACACTGAAGATTTTGACTGTGTGGATCATAACAAACTGTGGAAAATTCTTAAAGAAATGGGAATACCAGATCACTTAAACTGTCTCCTGAGAAATCTGAATGCAAATCAAGAAGCAACAGTTAGAACCAGACATGGAATAATGGACTGGTTAAAAATTGGGAAAGGAGTTCATCAAGGTTGTACATTGTCACCCAGCTTATTTAACTCCTATGAGAATATTCCACTAAAGGAATACTATATGTATCAGCAATTAAAAAGAATGAAATCTTGCCATTTGCAACAACATGGATGAACTTACAGGATATTATGCTGAGTGAAATAAGTCAGATGAAGACAAATATTATATTATTTACTTATATGTAAAATCTAAAGTAATGCAAACAAATGAACAAATGTAACAAAACAGAACCAGAATCATAGAGATAGGGAACAAACTGGTAGTTTCCAAAAGGAGGCAGGTGGGGTGAGGAATAAAATAGGTGAAGGAGATTAAGAGGTACAAATTCCAGCTTCAAAATATATGACTCATGGGTATATAATGTACAGCACGTGCAATAGTCAATAACTACATATGTTTGTATGATGGCATAACATAACTAGACTTCTGGTGTTGATCAGTTCAAAATATATAGAAATACTGAATTACTATGCCATGTAAAAAAAAACTAACATAGTGTTGTAGGTCTATTATACTTCAAACAAACAAACAAAAAAAGAGATTAGATTTCTGGTTACCAGAACTTGGGGGCTTGGTGAGGGAGAGCTGAATGAAGATAGTTAAAAGGTACAAAATTTTAAATATAAGATAAAAAAATATTAGGAATGTATTGTAAGACATGATATATATAATTAACACTGCTGTGTGTTATATAAGTAGTTATGAGGTTGAATACTAAGATTTCTCATCACAAGAATATTGTTTTCTACTCTTAAATTTTGTACCTGTATAAGATAATGGATATTCATTAAACTCAGTGTGATGATCACTTCATGATGTATATAAGTCAAATTATTATGCTGTACACCTTAAACTTACAGAGTTGCATGGCAATTATAGCTCAATAAAAATAGAAGAAATCTTTTTCAAATGTATAAAACCTAAAACCCCAACAGAAGGTGAAACTAGTCAACCACAAATTAGTCAAATAAAGAACTTGAGAATGAAAAAGCAAGAGTAAACTAGTTCTAGTTAATATGTTTCATTTTTCTAATAAAAACCATCATCATCATTTAAAATAAAATCTTTGGAAACTGTATTTGTAGAAAAGAGGTTAAAATTGACATTTGCTCATGTTACCACCGTTATAATCTCAATTTTATCTTATTTTATTGTCTTCTTTTTCTCCTTATTTTCATAGCTATTGTCCTTTCTTTGAAAGCCATGCCCTTAGATAATTTAAGATCATTTTCACAGTTCTGTTCAGTTCTTCAGTCATGTCAAACTCTTTGCAATCCCATAGACTGCAGCATACCAAGAATCCCTATCCATCAACAACTCGCAGAGCTTCATAAAACTCATGTCCATTGTGTTGGTGATGGCATTCAACCATCTCATCTTCTATCTTCCCCTTCTCCTCCTGCCTTCAAACTTTCCCAGCATCAGGGTCTTTGCCAGAGTCAGTTCTTCCTATCAGGTGACCAAAGGGTTGGAGCTTCAGCTTCAACATCAGTCCTTCCAATGAATATTCAGGACTAATTTCCTTTAAGATTGACTGTTTGATCTCCTTGCAGTCCAAGGGACTCTCAGGAGTCTTCTCCAACAGAGTCTTCAGTGCTCAGCTTTCTTTATGGTCCAACTCTCACATCCATATATGACTACTGGAAAACCATAGATTTGACAAGACGGACCTTTGTCAGCAAAGTAATGTCTCTGCTTTTTAATATGCTGTCTAGGTTGGTCATAGCTTTTCTTGCAAGGAGCAAGCATCTTTTAATTTTATAGCTGAATTCACCATCTTCAGTGATTTTGGAGCCCAAGAAAATAAACTCTGACACGGTTTCCTTTTTTTTCCCATCTATTTGCCATGAAGAGATGGGACCAGATGCTGTAATCTTTGTTTTTTGAATGATAAGTTTTAAGCCATAGTTTTCACTCTCTTTCACTTTCATCAAGAGGCTCATTAGTTCCTCTTCACTTTCTGCCATAAAGGTGGTGTAATTTGCATATCTGAGGTTATTGATATTTTTCCAGCACTCTTGATTTCAGCTTGTGCCTCATCCAGTCTGGAATTTCACATGATGTACTCTGCATATAAGTTAAATAAGCAGGGTGACAATATACAGCCTTGATGTACTCCTTTCCCAATTTAGAACCACTCCCATTGTTTCATGTCTCATTCTAACTTTAGCTTCTTGACCTATACAGATTTCTCAGGAGGCAGGTAAGGTGGCTGGTATTCCCATCTCTTGAAGAATTTTCCACAGTTTGTCATAATCCATACAGTCAAAGGCTTTTGTGTAGTTAATAAAGCAGAAGTAGCTGTTTTTCTGGAACTCTCTTGGTTTGTCTAAGATGCAATTACTGTTGGCAGTTTGATCTCTGGTTCCTCTGCCTTTCCTAAATAAAGCTTTAACATCTGGAAGTTCTCGGTTCACATACTATTGAAGCCTTGCTTGGAAAATTTTGAGCTTTACTTTGCTAGCCCATGAGATGAGTGCAATTTTGCGGCAGTTTGAACATTCTTTGGCCTTGTCTTTCTTTGGGATTGGAATGAAGGCTGACCTTTCCAATTCTGTAACCACTATTGAGTTTTCCAAATTTGCTGGCATATTGAGTCCAGAACTTTAACAGCATAATGTTTTAGGATTTGAAATAGCTCATTTTCACTTAGTTCCTTCAAAGAAAATTTCCTCACTCAATTTTCTGATTGTACCCTTAATTTTGATTTATGAACTTTACCTTCTCAGCAATCTTGGCTACATGCTAACAGCACTGTGGCTGTCCTCTATGGTACTGTTTTCTACAGAAATTTTGATTCTTTACACAGGGAGACATACATTTTCTAAGTGTTAACTAGCTTCTGATTCCCTTCACCTGCTTGAAAAATAAAATTATAACAGTGAATAAGCTGTAAGTGAAGAGGAACTAAAAAGCCTCTTGAAAGTGAAAGAGGAGAGTGAAAAAGTTGGCTTAAAGCTCAACACTCAGAAAATGAAGATCATGGCATCTGGTCCCATCACTTCATGGGAAACAGATGGGGAAACAGTGGAAACAGTGTCAGACTTTATTTGTTTGGGCTCCAAAATCACTGCAGATGGTGACTG
>NW_011495086.1:8220172-8223469 GCF_000754665.1 Bison bison bison | reverse complement strand
GGCATCTGGTCCCATCACTTCATGGGAAACAGATGGGGAAACAGTGGAAACAGTGTCAGACTTTATTTGTTTGGGCTCCAAAATCACTGCAGATGGTGACTGCATGAAATTAAAAGACCCTTACTCCTTGGAAGAAAAGTTATGACCAACCTAGATAGAATATTCAAAAGCAGAGACATTACTTTGCCAACAAAGGTCTGTCTAGTCAAGGCTATGGTTTTTCCAGTGGTCAGGTACGGATGTGAGAGTTGGACTGTGAAGAAGGCTGAGCGCCGAAGAATTGATGCTTTTGAACTGTGGTGTTGGAGAAGACTCTTGAGAGTCCCCTGGACTGCAAGGAGATCCAACCAGTCCATTCTGAAGGAGATCAGCCCTGGGATTTCTTTGGAAGAAATGATGCTAAAGCTGAAACTCCAGTACTTTGGTCACCTCATGCGAAGAGTTGACTCATTGGAAAAGACTCTGATGCTGGGAGGGATTGGGGACAAGAGGAGAAGGGGACAACAGAGGATGAGATGGCTGGATGGCATCACTGTCTCAGTGGACATGAGTCTGAGTGAACTCCGGGAGTTGGTGATGGATAGGGAGGCCTGGTGTGCTGCGATTCATGGGGTCACAAAGAGTCGGACATGGCTGAGTGACTGAACTGAACTGAACTGAACTGAAGCTACTTGAATGTTTAAATGTACTTAATATAGTCATCATTTTACATATAAAAACATAAATGAGAATTACTAAGACAGCCTTATACAATTAATTTAAATGTTACATATACATTTTTTAAAAATCTAATATTGGCTTATAGTTTTGCATGTGTACAGGTTTGGAAAGACTGACCATAATTCCATCAGATGATGTCTCTTTTTGTGCATCCAATTCTACATACTATTTTACATATATGCTACAGGAATTTCCTCTTTTCTTATTTTCTGGAGATTTATTCATCCATGCCTCCTCTTTACCACTTTAAAAAAGCAATCTGATAAAAAAGGCAGATATGCACACTTGCTGCTGTTGACACGTTGCTCTGTATCTCATTCTAATTTCCTGCCACCACCTCCCAAACTGATCTATATCTTGGCAATTCCCTGTGACAATCTGTTCACAGTACCGTCTACTGTTTTAAAGATAAAGTCATTATTTTTACATCCTGAACTACTGCAGCAAATGACCTTTATACATTTACTAAAACAATGACTGATGATTACTGATATGTTTTCAATCAAGACGATAGCAAACAACCCAATTCACCTTATAAAAATAGTAAAATGAATTCAAACATTTGAAGACTTCCCCCTTTCCCCTTGCCTCCTTCCCATTTCAGAGATACTTCAGCTTTCCTGTTAGACTGGCTGCTTTGTCAATGTCATCAAATAAGGCAAAGTGCAAGCACATGCACACTGCTGTTTGATACACCACCTAAATCAGGAACACAGTAGTCCAGAGTATTTTGAAACATAATTCAGGACTTATTCCAGCTAATCTCTCCACCCCCAAATAATCCTTTCCTCTCAATTCTGAATATGTGGGAACAGTTGCCCTTTCAAATTTGGAGGGGACTTGGGTAGCACAAGATAAATTAGATTCTTAGTTTGGTTTGTTTGGCTTCTTTTTCCCTCTTGTCAGTATTCCACTTAAGCTGTTTCCTATTGTGCACCTTGCCTCCCTTCTCACCAGAGGACCAACCTCAGGAGACAGAAAAGAGCAGGCTTTGTTGCAGCTAATTAGAGAGGGTAGCTACCTGGGAAACTGGCTGGCTACAGCAACACAGTAACTTTTGAAGATCTTTGTATTTAACAAATGTTTACCAAAACTTTATTATGTTCAGGGTCCTGGAAAAATTTCACTGTTTTTAACTTTTAATTCTACATATAGTTTATGATTGTTTGCATTTGTTCATTTTTTTCCTTCTTAAGAATATGTCCAACAGCTTCAAAATTTCACATAATTCATATAACTTTAATAATCATATTTATAAATCATATAAAATTGTGTACTGGGCCAGTTTAAAACTGATATTTTATATTTAATATGGGAAGTAATTTCTTCATTTCCTTTCTTATAAGATTATACATATTTATATAAATTTACTATATATCAAATCAGATCAGATCAGTCGCTCAGTCATGTCTGACTCTTTGCGACCCCATGAATCTCAGCACGCCAGGCCTCCCTGTCCATCACCAGCTCCCAGAGTTCACTCAGACTCACGTCCATCGAGTCAGTGATGCCATCCTGCCATCTCATCCTCTGTCTTCCCCTTCTCCTCTTGTCCCCAATCCCTCCCAGCATCAGCGTCTTTTCCAATGAGTCAACTCTTCGCATGAGGTGGCCAAAGTACTGGAGTTTCAGCTTTAGCATCATTCCTTCCAAAGAAATTCCAGGGCTGATCTCCTTCAGAATGGATTGGTTAGATCTCCTTGCAGTCCAAGGGACTCTCAAGAGTCTTCTCCAACACCACAGTTCAAAAGCATCAATTCTTCAGCTCTCAGCCTTCTTCACAGTCCGACTCTCACATCCATACATGACCACAGGAAAAACCATAGCCTTGACTTGACGAACCTTTGTTGGCAAAGTAATGTCTCTGCTTTTGAATATGCTATCTAGGTTGGTCATAACTTTCCTTCCAAGGAGTAAGTGTCTTTTAATTTCATGGCTGCAGTCACCATCTGTAGTGATTTTGGAGCCCAGAAAAATAAAGTCTGACACTGTTTCCACAGTTTCCCCATCTGTTTCCCATGAAGCGATGGGACCGGATGCCATGATCTTCATTTTCTGAATGTTGAGCTTTAAGCCAACTTTTTCACTCTCCTCTTTCACTTTCATCAAGAGGCTTTTTAGTTCCTCTTCACTTTCTGCCATAAGGGTGATGTCATCTGCATATCTGAGGTTATGATATTTCTCCCGGCAATCTTGATTTCAGCTTTTTCTTCTTCCAGTCCAGCGTTTCTCATGATGTACTCTGCATACAAGTTAAATAAACTGGGTGACAATATACAGCCTTGACGAACTCCTTTTCCTATTTGGAACCTGTCTGTTGTTCCATGTCCAGTTCTAACTGTTGCTTCCTGACCTGCATACAAATTTCTCAAGAGGCAGATCAGGTGGTCTGGTATTCCCATCTCTTTCAGAATTTCCCACAGTTTATTGTGATCCACACAGTCAAAGGCTTTGGCATAGTCAATAAAGCAGAAATAAATGTTTTTCTGGAACTCTCTTGCTTTTTCCATGATCCAGCAGATGTTAGCAATTTGATCTCTGGTTCCTCTGCCTTTTCTAAAACCAGTTTGAACATCA
>NW_011495086.1:8218746-8220072 GCF_000754665.1 Bison bison bison | reverse complement strand
TTATTTTTAAGTTAATTTTTATTGGAGTATAGTTGCTTTACAATGTTATATCCACTTCTGCCATATAACGAAGTGAATCAGTTGTCCCCTCTATTTTAGAATTCCTTCCCATTTCGGTCACCACAGTGTATTGAGTAGAGTTCCCTATGCTGTACAGTACTTTCTCAGAAAGAGCATTTTCGATCTGATTGTCCAAACTGAGGAATTTGATTTCTAATTTACATTTAGCAGCAAGCTTTTGGAGAATTTGTGCAGGAAAATAATCTGATCTGTGGTTTTGGTGGCCTCATGGGAAAAGAAAATGAAAGTCAAATCCCACAGCTCCAATGAGTAGGTCTGATGAGCTCTGCCAGCACTTTAAGCTGAAAATAAGTGACTACTCCTTTCAGGTAATAGTGAACCAGAAGTAACAAGCGCTGGAATAAATTGCAGCCTAGATATACATCTCTGTAGTGATCCAAGGAACTTCAAGCCCTGTACCTTATGTAGGCACATAAGGAAAAAAAATATATTGTAAGTGACAGCCAGAATGAAGAGTAGACTATAATCACTATGGCCTATATTTCAAAAAATTAAAAAGTATGTTTTAAAATATCTTCAGGGAACAGAAAATCATAAAAAGCAGCAGAGAGTGAATTCTCTTGGTCTCCAGCCATTAGGACTCATGCTTTCAATGTGCTTTGCAGTGGCTTGGTTTTAATCCCCGGTCAAGAAAGGAAGATCCCACAAGCCATGAAGCTCAGCAAAAAATAAATAAATAAATAAAAATTGGCATAACCATTAGATCATGATAAATGTAATCAAGAAAAATAAACCTAAGACAATTATTGAATTGGAAGATAGATTAGAAGAAATCATCCAGAATTCTGCCTGGAGAAATAGATTAATATGAAAAAAAGTAGGATAAGAGATACAAAGTATATGTTTAATTCAAATCCCAGAAAGACAGGAGAGAGAAACGGGGAAGAAAATGATGGCCAAGAATTTTTCAGAGCAATTGAAATGCAGATTCTAAAAGCTCAGTGAGTTCTAGGCAGGATAAAAAACAAAAATTCACTCTTAGACACATCATAGTGAAAGTGCAGAAAATCAGAGAGAATGAGGCTGTTAATGATCCAAGTTAGAGATAATCAATCTTGACCTTGGGCAGGAGCAGAATAAATTGAGACAAAGGGATGGGCCTCTAGACACTGGCCTTTAGAATACCTTTTTCTCAAACTTATCTTGAAAGACTATTTTATAAACATGCTATCCATTTCATTCTTAATTAAGAAAATACATTTGTTAACAAATGTGTTTGTTAGAGCAACCTGACACCTAGGAGCT
>NW_011495086.1:8183300-8218646 GCF_000754665.1 Bison bison bison | reverse complement strand
ATCTGACGTTATTGATATTTCTCCCGGCAACCTTGATTCCAGCTTGTGCTTCATCCAGCCCAGTGTTTCTCATGATGTCCTCTGCATATAAATTAAATAAGCAGGGTGACAATATACACCCTTGACATACTCCTTTTCCTATTTGGAACCTGTCTGTTGTTCCATGTCCAGTTCTAACTGTTGCTTCCTGACCTGCATACAAATTTCTCAAGAGGCAGATCAGGTGGTCTGGTATTCCCATCTCTTTCAGAATTTCCCACAGTTTATTGTGATCCACACAGTCAAAGGCTTTGGCATAGTCAATAAAGCAGAAATAAATGTTTTTCTGGAACTCTCTTGCTTTTTCCATGATCCAGCAGATGTTAGCAATTTGATCTCTGGTTCCTCTGCCTTTTCTAAAACCAGTTTGAACATCAGGAAGTTCACGGTTCGCATATTGCTGAAGCCTGGCTTGGAGAAAATTGAGAATTACTTCACTAGCATATGAGATGAGTGCAACTGTGAGGTAGTTTGAGCATTCTTTGGCATTGCCTTTCTTTGGGATTGGAATTAAAACTGACCTTTTCCAGTCGTGTGGCCACTGCTGAGTTTTCCAAATTTGCTGGCATATTGAGTGCAGTAATTTCACACCATCATCTTTCAGGATTTGGAATAGCTCAAATGGAATTCCATCACCTCCACTAGCTTTGTTCATAGTGATGCTTTCTAAGGCCCACTTGACTTCACATTCCAGGATGTCTAGCTCTAGGTCAGTGATCACACCACCGTGATTATCTGGGTAGTGAAGATCTTTTTTGTACAGTTCTTCTGTGTATTCTTGCCATCTCTTCTTAATATCTTCTGCTTCTGTTAGGTCCATCCCATTTCTGTATGTAAATTTATTTCAAATAATTATATGTAAATTCAATATATATAATCATATGTATATTTATTTTACAGCAGAAACAGATACCTCCTTATGTATATATAGTCACTGTGCTCATTCTCAATGTGTTGACCCTGAGTCTTAAATTACAAATCAAACATTTCACATAATCAATAAGGAAATGTGTTAGTATTTAGTAATTTGTGTAAATTTCAGTTTTTCCTTTTTATATACAAAAAAATAATATTCTATTATACTTTGAGGTGGTTTGTTTGCTATTACTTATATTAAATAATCTAAATGAAATATAAATACCTGGGAATTGAAAAAAGGAAAGTAAGTTTTATTTGTTCGGTTCAGTTCAGTTCAGTCAGTCATGTCTGACTCTTTGCAGCCCCTCAGACTGCAGCACGCCAGGCTTCTCTGTCCATCACCAACTCCAAGAGTTTACTCAAACTCATGTCCATTGAGTTGGTGATGCCACCCAATCATTTCATCCTCTGCTGTGCCCTTCTCCTCCCACCTTCAGTCTTTCCCATCATTAGGATCTTCTTTTCTAAAGACTCATTTCTTTGCATCAGGTGGCCAAAGTATTGGAGTTCCAGCTTCAACATCAGTCCTTCCAATGAATATTCAGGAATATTTCCTTTAGGATTGAGTGGTTGGAATTTATTGCAGTCCAAGGGACTCTCAAGAGTCTTCTCCAACACCACAGTTCAAAACCATCAATTCTTCAGCACTCAGCTTTCTTTATAGTCCAACTCTCTCACATCCATACACGACTACTGGAAAAACCATAGCATTACCTAAATGGACCTTTGTTGGTAAAATAATGTCTCTGCTTTTTAATATGCTGTCTAGTTTGGTTACAACTTTTCTTCCAAGGAGTAAGTGTCTTTTACTTTAATGTCTGCAATCACCATCTGCAGTGATTTTGGAGCCCAAGAATATAAAGTCAGCCACTGTTTCCACTGCTTCTCCATCTGTTTGCCATGAAGTGATGAGACCAGATGATATGATCTTAGTTTTCTTCATTTTGAGCTTTAAGCCAACTTTTTACTCTCCTCTTTCACTTTCATCAAGAGGTTCTTTAGTTCCTCTTCACTTTCTACCATAAAGGTGTTGTCATCGCCGTATCTGACGTTATTGATATTTCTCCCGGCAACCTTGATTCCAGCTTGTGCTTCATCCAGCCCAGTGTTTCTCATGATGTCCTCTGCATATAAATTAAATAAGCAGGGTGACAATATACACCCTTGACATACTCCTTTTCCTATTTGGAACCAGTCTGTTCCATGTCCAGTCCTAACTGTTGCTTCTTGACATGGATACAGATTTCTCAAGAGGCAGGTCAGGTGGTCTGATATTCCCAACTCTTTCAGAATTTTCCACAGTTTATGGTGATCCACACAGTCAAAAGCTTTAGCATAGTCAATAAAGCAGAAATAGATGTGTTTCTGGAACTCTCTTGCTTTTTCGATAATCCAAAAGATGTTGGCAATTTGATCTTTGGTTCCTCTGTTTTTTCTAAAACCAGCTTGAACATCTGGAAATTCACGGTTCACATATGGTTGAAGCCTTCCTTGGAGAATTTTCAGCATTACTTTACTAGTGTGTGAGATGAGAGCAATTATGTGGTAGTTTGAACATTCTTTGGCATTGCCTTTCTTTGGGATTGGAATGAAAACTGACCTTTTCCAGTCCTATGGCCATTGCTGAGTTTTCCAAATTTGCTGGCATATTGAGTGCAGCACTTTCACAGAATCATCTTTTAGGATTTGAATTAGCTCTGCTGGAATTCTGTCACTTCCATTAGCTTTGTTCATAGTTGTTATTTCTAAGGCCCACTTGACTTGGCACTCCAGGATGTCTGGCTCTAGGTGAGTGATCACACCATCATGATTATCTGGGTCATGAAAATCTATTTTGTATAATTGTTTCATGTATTCTTGCCACCTCTTCCTAATATCTTCTGCTTCTGCTTCTGTTAGGTCCATACCATTTCTGTCCTTTATCAAGCCTATCTTTGCATAAAATGTTCCCTTGGTATCTCTAAATTTCTTGAAGAGATCTCTAGTCTTTCCCAGTCTATTGTTTTCCTCTATTTCTTTGCACTGAACACTGAAGAAGGCTTTCTTATCTCTCCTTGCTATTCTTTGGAACTCTGCATTCAAATGGGTATATCTTTCCTTTTCTCCTTTGCTTTTCATACCTCTTATTTATTAAGGAATTTATGAAACATAACTGGAGAAGGCAATGGCACCCCACTCCAGTACTCTTGCCTGGAAAATCCCATGGGCAGAGGAGCCTGGTAGGCTGCAGTCCATGGGGTTGCTCAGAGTCGGACATGACTGAGCGACTTCACTTTCACTTTTCACTTTCATGCATTGGGAAAAGAAATGGCAACCCCTCCAGTGTTCTTGCCTGGAGAATCCCAAGGACAGGGGAGCCTGTTGGGCTGCCATCTACGGGGTTGCACAAAGTTGTACACAACTGAAGTGACTTAGCAGTAGCAGTAGCATGAAACATAACATTTTTTGAAATCTAAGTATCATATATATTTAGTTTTATAATAACCTAGTTTTTACAAAATAAACTCTGTATAATAACACTGTAAATTGAGAGTCTAGCATGGTCTCTCCTATCACTACACACACAGAAAAACACACACACACAACCAATGTACTCACAAAGTACAAAGTGTATAACTATACTGTATAAATGAAGTACTATAAACTGTTTTTGACCTAAACTTAAGATCCAATACTATAAAATCATTATTCCGTTTTCTTGTATGCTTACCCAAAGTATGCCCTGAATTGTTTCTCTCAAAAATGTAACTGTTGAAATTTTAATCAGTAATGCTTCACAATGTGACTGATTTTGGAAATAGGGCTTTTCAAGTGGAATTAAATTAAAATTCTGGTACTTTACCATGCTGACAACTGAGAGAATTCATTTGCCAGAAATTGTTTTTAATTTCCCAAGAAGTCCATTGCCTGTTTTTAAGCAATATGATAGGTCTTGTGCTCTCATATATTGTCTTCAAATGTTGCTTCCTCTGTGAATATCTTGTTATACAGATATAAAATAATAACATTGATAAACTAAGGGAACTCAGGACTATTTATCTAAATCCCTGTGGGACTTTTAAACAGTTCTTATCAATCATCCTGAAGCTCATTATTTTCTAAACTATTTTTAAAGTTTGTATAATTTAAAGAAAATATTTCCATATTTAAGTTACTCTTAAATATCAATTTATATCATTTACTGTACATGCTTCTGATCTGACTGTATACATGTAATCTCTACACTTCCGAGTTTACTGGGGAAAAATAAGGCTGTTAAATTCAAATACCTAAAAAAAATAAATAAATAAATTCAAATACCTATAAAGAAGAGACTAATGATGTATTCATCTAAAGCACACTGATCAGTAGACATAGAAGAGTGCTGGGGATTGTGGAAAACTGGAAATTGATCAGTACATTAAAAGATATTTAGATATACTTTTGGTTGACATAGTTGGTCAAAACAAAATGTATTTGAAGTCTAAATAATGATCCATTGGTAACACATTTAATGTCCTCACATCAGTTAAGTACACATGAGCTGCTATATTATCAATATGCATGGTAATAAAATTGATTTTGAAATTCACTGTTCCTTGTTTTATTCTCAATATGATCCTAGTTTCCATGTGATTAATATAAAGTATTCAATTGATATCTGTATGTCAATAGATTATAGAATTATACTGATAATATTTATTACTCTTTGGTGGTGAAATACAAGACAATGTATGCAAAGTAGAGTGCCAAGTATTCTTTTATTGAATATGCATACTTTGTCTTAACTCATGTTTTGTGCTTTATGTGATAACACATACCAGCAGTAGCAAACATGAGACCTTCTGAGTCTAAAGTTGCACTGCCTGTGACTAAAATTAGCAATGGGCATTACCTTCCTCTGGCTCACTAACCTGAGGATGAATTTTCATTCCTCTAATATAATAGAGGGATCAAGTTGGTTTTATATCTACAAACAAAATAATATTTAATATAATGAAAAATGTAAATAATATGGTTCTGACTGGGAAGGCCTCCAAAAGATTTGACCTTTCTTGGCTTTATGTATAAACAAATACAATGGGATTTTATTCTAAGGTAATCTTACATTAGAAAAAATCTGTATATATAATGGTGGTGCTGCTAATTTGCTTCAGTCATGTCTGTCTCTTTGTTACCCTATGGACCATAGCCCACCAGAGTCCTTTTTCCATGGGATTCTCCAGGTAAGGATCCTGGAGTGGATTGCCAAGCCCTCCTCCAAGAGATCCTCCCAACCCAGAGATCAACCCGTATTTCTTACATCTCCTGCATTGCAGATAGGTTCTTTACCACTAGGGCCACCTGGTAACCTGATAAGTCCATACACAATACTGATAAACTTAATCTTTTATTATTTTTTTAATGGTTTGAAAAACAGCATAACTGAACTATTCTTTTCTATAATCTTCCTTTAAGGTCAGACCTAACTCAGTTTAAATGTTCAATATTATAGGGGCATACAGAATAACAAAGCAGTAATGATAGAAAAACAAAATCGGAGGAATCATACTTGCAAAAGTAATATAGTGAATGGGATGATTCTTGACCAAGATATTACATATATGTCATTCTCAAAGTTTCACATATGCAAAGCAATAAAAAGAATTTTTAGGGGCTAAAATATGACTATTTATGAAGAATTTTCAGAATATTATTCACAAAAATTGGTGGAATGCTTTGATCAAGATTTAGTCTGTAATGGAATTTAATTGTGCTAATCCTTCCTGTTAAATATGACTATTTTATTAGATCTGATTATTGAGGTAAACAGCAAAGAAGTAAAAGATAACAGACATTATACAGTAAGCATAATGCACCACATATAGTGTATGACAAAAATATTTATAAATAGAAGCTACTTTCTTCAGTTGTATGTGAATATATTATTCTATTTTTCTATATATAGAAAGATAACTTTATATATATAGATATATGTACATACATAGTATGCTGTATATTTTGCACCTATTTATATGTGTGTATCTGTATGTTTGTGTATCTATGAAGTACATCCAAATACATATTTGGCCTTTGGCCCATGGTCACTGCTTCCTGAAGTGACTTTTTGAAGAGTGTCAAAACTGCTATTTATAACAATTAGTAGTCATATCACAGAAACAGTAAAAAAAAAAGCTCATGATCTGTTAAAACTACCTGAGGGTGCAAGTTGTTTTAATTAATCTTTTTTTGCTTGATTGCACTTAACTTCCACACCTTCCATTTTTAGTCATCACGAGACAGTTCACAGTAACTCTATTTACAAACTATGTAAAATCATAGTATAAGAAAATGAGTCATGGAAATAATCACACATTATACAAGATGGTAATAGCTGGCAAATATTATGCAAAATGCACATGAATTTTCAATCATCTGATTCTATATCAAGACACTTTTTTTTTAATAAAGTCATCTGTGAACAACAGTTTGCTGAATCAAGGCATAAAAATGTCTTGAGAAGTCACATAACCTACCAAAATTCCTAACAGTATTAGAATGAGGCTGTGAGATAATATCCCCAAAGGATGTTTAGAGGAAGTCTCATTGGCTTAGTCATTTAAAATTAAGTGGGACAAATCACAGGGGAATATAGTTAAATGATGCTATGTATTTCTTGAAGATGGGCACACTGATCTAATGGCCTTTTCTTTATTTTGAAATTATAGGGTAACTTGAAACTTTCCACTCATTTTTATGTTCAGTTTTCATAGCTCCAGCTTTTACTCTATAAAATAAATCTGTACACATTTTGAGGAAAGAAAACAGTTTTGAAGCTTTTTTTTTTTAATTCTAAGGATGATGTCTATACAAATATAGTTTATTTCAGTGATTAATGATCATACCTACATTTCCAAAGTTTTTCATCATGTTAGCACAACATCACACACTTGTGACATAAAACTGTGAAATAAAGAGTCTGTTCTCATACCAGTCATATTTAAGTAGAATTTTTTTTAAATCTTTTTGCATGTAGATAGTGATGCTGTATAATAGTATGATTCTACTAAATAAAAAGAAGCAAGAAACCTATAACACTAAGGTGAAATCATTTTAGTATCTGTATCCTTTTCTTACCTTTTTCATTTCTTTCTTCCTTTTTTATAATGAATCAGCTGAGGGGGTTGTTTAATTACTTAACAGGAACTAAGGAAGGAAGAGGGTGTACTAGCATTAGCAGATGAATGGATAAGAAAGCTGTGGTACATATACACAATGGAGTATTACTCAGCCATTAAAAAGAATACATTTGAATCAGTTCTAATGAGGTGGATGAAACTGGAGTCTATTATACAGAGTTAAGTAAGCCAGAAAGAAAAACACCAATGCAGTATACTAACGCATATATATGGAATTTAGAAAGATGGTAACAATAACCCTGTATATGAGACAGCAAAAGAGACACTGATGTATAGAAGTCTTTTGGACTCTGTGGGAGAGGGAGAGGGTGGGATGATTTGGGAGAATGGCATTGAAACATGTATAATATCATATATGAAACGAGTCTCCAGTCCAGGTTCGATGTGCGATACTGGATGCCTGGGGCTGGTGCAATGGGACGACCCAGAGGGATGCTATGGGGAGGAACGAGAGAGAAGGGTTCAGGATGGGGAACACATGTATACCTGTGGTGGCTTCATTTCAATATATGGCAAAACCAATACAATATTGTAAAGTTAAAAAATAAAATAAGATTTAAAAAAAAAAGAAAAGCAAAATATGCTTAATCTGAATCACCACAGAATAACCCTGTCAACTGTTTTGATGGAATTTTTCCAGTCTTTTATTTCTAAATGAAATCCCATATAAATATCATGCATATTATATAAATGGTTAATATTTTAAAAATATTACCGTGTGTGTGTATGCTAAGTCACTTTGGTCATGTCCGACTGTGTGACCCTATGGACTGTAGGCCCCAAGGCTCTTCTGTCCATGGGGGTTCTCCAGACAAGAATACTGGAGTCAGTTGCCATGCCCTACTCCAGGGGATCTTCTCAACGCAGGAAATGAACCCATGTCTCTTATGTTTCCTGCATTGGCAGGTGGATTCTTTACCACTTGTGCCACCTGGGAAGCCAAAGATATAACATAAGGAGAGATAAATATTCTTTATTTTTTCAATTAATAAAAGGTAGTTTTCAAGTTAAGAAAACAACCAACGCAACATATTATAGTGGAAACTATGCAGCTTTTAACATCAGCTTGTGTTTGTGCTCAGTCGTGTCTGACTCTTTGTGACCCCATGGATTGTACCCTACCAGGCTCCTCTGTTCATGATATTTTCCAGGCAGGAATACTGGAGTGGGTTGCAATATTCTACTCCAGTGGATATTCCGACCCTGGGATTGAACCAACGCCTCCTGCATCTCCTGAATTAGTAGGCAGATTCTTTTACCAGTGAGCCTCCAGGGAAACCCTTAAGATCATCTAGAACTGACTGACCAAAAACATTTTTTTAAAATTCTAATTAACCATGAAAGTGTACTCACTGGCAGGATTCTGGGCTCTGGAAACAATATATGAGATTTATTCAGACTATACTTTCTGCTACATGTTTTTCTCTGCCTTTCACTTTCTCCTTCTTCACATATAAAGTAGAATAAGAGAGTTTTTATTCCCTTGAGGAAGCTACTACACTTTTGACTTTTTCTTAGATTTATTAGGTAGATATAGGTTATCATTCTTTCGCTTGTCTTGTCCATTTTTTTCTCACAGCACATAAAGTTAGATGTTATTAAAATTTAGACTCTTTTGAATTATCATGAAGTTAATTTTACAGTATCACAGTTTAAGAGTTTTTTTCCTCTTTATATAAGAGGAAATCAAACAACTTTTACTACTTGCCACTTTCCAAAGCTTATATAATAACATGATATTATAATTCTTGTCTTAGAAATGTTTAATGCTTTAGCACTTTTATTTGACTTTTAATAATCACATTTGATTTTCATTCCTTTCACTGAATTCTCTTAAGCTGCTGAACCAATCTTGAGAAAGGGACTTTGATAATTACACTGTAAAGTTAATCTTTAAATTTTAGGAATACTTTAATTATCACTGGGAATTTAGAGAATGAGCACTACATATTAATTTATTGAGCAACATGAGCACTGAATTATCAGTTTCAGACTGAAGATGGCATATGTATGGACTGAAAACTCCTAAATAATATAGGATTGACCATGAGAAATTTCAGGCCACAGAGTATTTAATTAATTTCATAGTAAATTATTTCTAAAAGATTCTCCAGATAGGTTGAGAAAATCTCTTTTTTTCATATGAAATTACAAAGGCTTCCCTGGTGGCTCAGATGGAAAATAATCTGCCTGCAAGGTAGGAGACCTGGGTTCAATCCCTGGGTTGGGAAGATCCCCTGGAGAAGTGAACGGCAACTCACTCCAGTATTCTTGGCTGGAGAATCCCCTGGACAGAGAAGTCTGGCAGGTTACAGTCCATAGGGTTGCAAAGACTCAGACACAACCAAGCAACTAACACTTCACTTTTGGCTTCCCTGGTAACTCAGACAGTAAAGAATCAGCCTGCCATGCAAGAGATAGGGTTCAGCCCTTGAGTCCAGAAGATCCCCTAGAGAAGGGAATGGTAACCCACTCCAGTATTCTTGCCTGGAAAATCCCATGGATGGAGAAGCCTGGCAGGCTACAGTCCATGGGGTAACAAAGAGTTAGACACATCTAAGTGACTAATATTTTCATTATCTTCACTGCAAAAGCTTTAGAGGTATCCCATCCTAATTATTTCCCCTAATCCTGATAAATAGATGCAGATTAGGATTCTTTGTTCCAAAAAATGACACTCAGAGGGATCCAAATCCAGGCTTATTATTTTGACAGATGTGGCAGACAATTCTAACAACCTAACAAAACATCTGTAAACCTTTGGTAGTGATCATTCCTGGGATAGATACCCTATCCTACATCCCTTTCCTCCCATTCATAGAAAATCTTTATTCTTCTAAGCATCCCCTTAGTTCCAAAGAACAGATTAAATCAGAGAGAAAATACAGAGATAAAGGAAAGCAGTCAAGGGAAATAAAATGATAATAGTTTAGCCCTTTGAGAACTTTAGTTCTTTCTTGAAGGCTATAGATAATATTCCGAGCTATATTTTTTAGTACCTGTTTGACAGGTACTAAAACCCACACCAAGTGGAAGAAATTAACTGCATGCTTACCAATAGCATGTAGAGCCCAGGTTGGTTAGAACCAGAAGTTTGATGATTGAAATCCCTGACTCATCACCATTTACCTCACAATAAAGCAATCAGACAATTGCTCATAAACTGATCACACAGCCTGTGATACTCTCTCACATTGTCTTTAAAAACCTGCTCCTGAAAGCTATTGAGTAGTTCCAGTGTTTTGAGCATGAGATGCCCATTCTCCTTGCTTGATGTGAATGTGCTAAGTTGCTTCAGTTGTGTCTGACTCTTTGAAACCCCACGGATTGTAGCCTGCCAGGCTCCTCTGCCCACGGGATGCTCCAGGCAAAAATACTGGAGTGGGTTGCCATGCCCTTCTCTAGGGGATCTTCCTTGGGAAGATTGAACCCAAGTCTCCTGGATCCCTTGCAAGGAAGGCAGATTCTTTACCACTGAGCTGCAGGGAAGTCCCTCCTTGTTTGGGACCCAGCAATAAGTGAAGTAATTTTCTTCACCACAACCTCATGTCATAGCCTGGCTTTACTGATTATCAGATGGGCTAACCCAACAGCAGAAGTTTTCTCTAAGAGAATACAAACATTCTGGTTTATGGCAAGTCATTCCTCTCAGTCTACTGGGAAAGTTCTTCAAGTATCTATTTAACAAATAAAATCTTGATTACCAATTAATCTTATGTGTCTACATTATTGTTATTGCTTTTACATCAGGTTAAGGAAACATTGTTAATATTTAAATATTTGCAAAATGTATCTTAAAGGTTATAATATTTGAATTAATTAGAATTCAAGCCTTTGGCATTTCATATTAGATACAATTCCTAAAGGTGACTATACAGGTATTTTACATATATATATATATATTATTTTTAGATCTCCTTCTTATATAATAGAATAAGAGAAAATGAAAACAGTTTTCCTATAATTTCTTTATTATTATCTGTAAATCCAGGGAACAGAAATAGTATGGAAATAATCTATATGAAGAAGCAATAAAGTTAATAATTAGAAGATTATAAATTATAACCTGGTGGACTGTCAAATATATCCATTTTATGTCTATCATTACAAGCTGCAAAACAGGAGTAATATTTATCAAGTATTGTTCTTTTACTGACCTTTATAAAGTGAAATACAAAATAACTTCCACATAACAGCATCATAAAGGCATCTATCATTTAAGTGAATGAATTTCCAAACACATAAGCTTTAGAGACAAGGTAAATTGGTAAAGGACACATTCATTATGATGATTAATATTTGAAATTTCCTTATAAAATGCTTTTATCTTTTTATCTTTTATTTCTCTGTATCATCTGCCTCAAGTTCAAAGAAAAACATTTTTTAAACACTATAATTATTTTGATTTCACAAATTGATTAAAAAATAAATGTAAATTAGTTTCAGATTTTTGTTTAACAAAATGGATTATATTATTCACTATCTTTTGCAATTGTTATTCAATATGTTATTCTTTGTATATATTATTTTGACCACCTAATGCGAAGAGCTGACTCATTGGAAAAAACCCTGGTGCTGGGAAAGATTGAGGGCAGGAGGAGAAGGGGACAATAGAGGATGAGATGGTTGGATGGCATCACCGACTCAAGGAACATAGGCTTGGGTGGACTCTGGGAGTTGATGATGGACAGGGAGGGCCGGCGTGCTGCGGTTCATGGGGTTGCAAAGAGTCAGACTTGACTGAGCGACTGAACTGAACTGAACTGAACACAAAAAGAACACTTTAATTTTTATTAATAAGAGCAAAGTATTCTTTTAGATGTAGAAATACCAGATTTAATCCATTTTCTTTTGATAAATATTTTTTTTTGTTTAAAGTAATTAAAAAACTAGAAACATTTTGTCCATCTATTTCAGCCACTGTTTGGAAATACATACAATATTTTAGAGGTTACCAAATCACTCTCCATGAATTTTTTACTAATTTATTCACCTACAGACTATATGAGTACTTTTTCTTCATATAATAATCAATACTTGATATTATCTTTTGTTTTCTTTTTTAAAAAATATTTTTATTTAATTTGAGGTAATTATTTTAGAATATTGTGGCTGGTTTGTGCCATGCATCTATATGAATCTTTTTCTAAAAGATTACTTTAAAACATATTCAAATATATATATGAAAAATTGCATTCTGTGATTTACAAAAGAGGTTGAGCATTACTGTAGGTATTTACTGATTATTGATATCCATTTTTCTTTGATCGGTTTGTTCCCATATTTTGTGCCTCAGGATAATTTTTAATGCAAATTTGTTTGTGTATTGAGGAACTTTGCTTTTTGGTTAACATCAATGTTTTCAGGCTTATCTTTTTTGTCTTCATTTGTGCTTTTTTTCTGACATACTAAACTTTATCTATTCATTTTAATCATTCCTGAATTAAAATGCTCTATTTTCTTATAACTCTTTCATTGAATGGTTTGAATTTGCGAGGCATATCAAGAAACAGCTGTATTTATGTGTGTGTGTGTGTGTGTGTGTGTGTTTATATAGCCCAGCCTATAGTCTTCAATGCCTTTTGATTTCTCAGCAGCAGCAGCAGGTGGCTCAGATAGTAGAGTCATCCCACAGTGCAGGAGACCTGGGTTCAATCCCTGAGTCAATAAGATTCCCCTGAAGAAGGGAATGGCTACCCACTCCACTATTCTTGCCTGCTGCCGCTGTTGCTGCTGCTAAGTCGCTTCAGTCATGTCCAACTCTGGGCAACCCCACAGACGGCAACCCACCAGGCTCCCCCATCCCTGGGATTCTCCAGGCAAGAACACTGGAGTGGGTTGCCATTTCCTTCTCCAAAGGATGAAGGAAATTCTTGCCTAGACAATCCTAAAGACAGAGAAGCCTGGTGGGCTACAGTCCATGGGGTCACAAAAAGTCAAACACGACTGAGCAACTAGCACACTGAAGAGTAAGTGAAAGCCACTCAGTCATATCCAACTCTTTGCGACCCCATGGACTGTCTATTGACTTCTCCAGGCCAGACTACTGGAGTAGGTAGCCTTTCCCTTCTCCATGGGATCTTCCCGACCCAGGAATTGAACTGTGGTCTCCTACACTGCAGGCGGATTCTTTACCATCTGAGCTATCAGAGAAGCCCAACTAGCACACTAACAACACATAAATAAGACAAGAGCAAGATTCATTATCTTGTTGAAGGAAAGTAGAGGGAAATAAGACCTTAGCCTGCAATATCTTTTCCACATCATCTATGTGTGCTAGAGGTAATTTTCCATTTTCAGTTCTGTTCAGTTCAGCTCAGTCACTCAGTCATGTCCAACTCTTTGCAACCCCATGGAATACAGCATGCCAGGCCTCCCTGTCCATCACCAAATCCTGGAGTTTACTCAAACTCATGTCCATTGAGTCAGTGATGCCATCCAACCATCTCATCTCTGTCATCCCCTTTTCCTCCCACCTTCAATCTTTCCCAGCATCAGGGTCTTTTCAAACTAATCAGTTCTTCATTTGCATCAGGTGGCCAAAGTATTGGAGTTTTAGCTTCAACATCAGTTTTTCCAATGAACACCCAGGGCTGATTTCCTTTAGGATGGACTGGTTGGATCTCCTTGCAGTCCAAGGGACTCTCAAGAGTCTTCTCCAATACCACAGTTCAAAAGCATGAATTCTTCGGCGCTCAGCCTTCTTCACAGTCCAACTCTCACATCCATACATGACCACAGGAAAAACCATAGCCTTGACTAGATGGACCTTTTTTGGCAAAGTAATGTCTCTGCTTTTCAATATGCTAATTTGCATCAATTCTTAGGTGCTCAACTTTCTTTATAGTCCAACTCTCACATCCATACATGACTACCGGAAACACCATAATCTTAACTAGATGGTCAAGAAACACCTGGAGTAACAGGCAAATTTGGCCTTGGAGTACAGAATGAAGCAGGGCAAACGCTAATAGAGTTTTGCCAAGAGAGCACACTGGTCATAGAAAACATCCTCTTCCAACAACAAAAGAGAAGACTCTACACATGAACATCACCAGATGGTCAACACCAAAATCAGATTGATTATATTCTCTGAAGCCAAAGATGAAGAAGCTCTATACAGTCAGCAAAAACAAGACCTGGAGCTGACTGTGCTTCAGATCATAAACTCCTCATCCCAAATTCAGACTTAAATTGAAGAAAGTAGGGAAAATCACTAGACCATTCAGGTATGACCTAAATCAAATCCTTAATGATTATACAGTGGAAGTGAGAAATAGATTTAAAGACGATATCTGATAGACAGAGTGCCTGAAGAACTATGGAAAGAGGTTCGTGACATTGTAAAGGAGACAGGGAGCAAGACCATCCCCAAGAAAAAAGTTTCCATTTTATGTATATTTGATTCTTAATTTCTCCATGGTTGCATTATCAAAGGATGGTGAAAGGAAATGGGTTTCTTTTGACTGGTGTTGTTGGAATTTGGTAATGATATCTCCTTTGTGGATGACACCCACCTGTCAGCCCTCACTCATTAGCATAATAAATTATGTGAATGCACACTTTGTCCCAGGATTACACTGACCAACACCACCTTCACATTTCCTTCAACTTGACTAACCCAACTCCCACAGCCAGATATTTGGAGAATGCTTTGGGAAGCCTCTGGGAAGTAATTGGAATAGTTTAGGTGATGAGGGTGGAAACCTTATAAATATGATTATATCCTTATGAGAGTCAGAAAAGAACTTTCCTCATCTCTCTGCTTTCTGCGCTATGAATATGGATAGAAGAGTAGTCAACAGCTTGTATCGGAAGATGGCTTTCATTAGAACCTGAATGCTTGCACCCTGTTCTTAGAACCCCAGTCTCCAGAACTGCAAGAAATAAATTTCTGTTTTTTATACGCCTCCCAATTTATGGCAGTTTGTCATGGGAACCTGAATTAAGATTCTTATTATTCCCTTCAACATACTGGCTTATTCTTTGATCCTCCATTGGACTTTTTACACACAGGCTGGCAATGGATTATGGACTAAAAGTTAAAGACTGATTTTTGTCCATCTCTCTGCAAGCCACATCCTGGCAAAGGAAATGGCAATTCAGTCCAGTATTCTTGCCTGGGAAATCCCATCTACAGAGGAACCTGGAAGGCTATAGTACATGGAGTCACAGAGAGTTTGACATGACTTATCAATTAAAGAACAATAACAAACTACAAGTCACCTAAAGATTACGCTAGCATATTTCTCCAAATAAGAGTTATATTCAGATATTCTCTATAAAACAATGTTTTCCTGGTCAGGTACATGATGCTGATTAAGTTTTTAAAAATGTATTACAGAAAAATTTTTATAAAGCATTTGTTCAATTTCACCAACTTATTCCTGGATACTATATATTTATTGAAACCTCAAAGAATATTATTTCTGATTGGCTAATAATGTTATATATGCCAAGTTTAATTGCAGATACTTTTGTCAGAATTAATTTGGAAACTGTCATCACTATTCTTATTTTAAAATTTATTGAATTTTGACCTAGTGGTCTATGGAAAGAAATAACATATTTCATGAGTATTAAAATTGCACTCATTATTAGGGATATAATTTGGTTTGTATTTACTATATACATTTATTCAAAATTTCTAATATTTTATATAACATGAATATTTTAATCACTTAATTTGCCAGGGTTCACAAAAATGAGTCAGATTGACTAAAAAGATTATATTTCTTTAACTATTTCTACACATTTCTGGAAATATATTCTTACATTTTTAATTTTTAGTTTATAAATTATGTAACATAAGGATTCTTTTACCCTTTGGATCATCCTTATAATCTGAATATTTCTGAAACACTGTTTCCTGGGTGAATCCCTGACACAAATATATATGTTTGTGTTATATTATTTCATCAATCTAGAAGCAATTTTCTTTACAAATTTGAGTGCATTCATTTATATTAGCTTGAAATCTTTAGCATATTTTAGGTGAATTTCCATTTTAGTGCTCTGTTTTTTTTTGTTTGTTTGTTTCATGTTATATAAATTACTTTTTCCCTCTATTTTAATACTTGCATTTAATAAACTTTAAAGTTGTACATTATAGACAAATTTGTGTGTCATGCATTCGTGTATGTTTTTTATTCATAAATTACAACTGGGACTATTGGCTTTTGTCAAAAATGTTAAAAATTGATGAGCTTATACTTCTCCTTCTAAGCCTGGATTTCAGTTTATTTTTACTTTAGTTTTCCTGATTGTTAATTTTATGATAAGTAAAAAAATTAAAAGAAATCAATACAGAGTATTAACTTAAAAATATATATTACTGTTGCTAATTATATCATAAATTCTCACAAGAAAGGTAAGGTTAGTAGTACATTTCCCACAACTGCCATCAAGCTCTCCAGCATATCCCCACCCTTCTCTTTCACTCCTGCTCTCACTCTGTACATGAATTTTTATTGTCCTTCATGACATTTAGATACAACAAACGCATCTTAAGTATTTAATCTTGGGTCTCTATGTTAATGTGTGCAATGCACAGCATCAGTTGGTTTATCCTGGATTCTCTATTAGATATTGAGTAGCTAGATTTTAATATCATGCAGATCTCTTTTCATTGGTGGTCTACTACTGGGGTTCTTGAAAATATGAGAATCTCTACTCTTTGCCTCTGTACTTACATAAAAATTGCTTTGATATGAATTTCTTCACTTCTACTTTCATGTTTCAAGAACTAAACTTGCTCCATTTCTTTGAAAGCAGCCTGATTACTGATTCTCTCCCCATCACCACCAAGAGCACAGCTAGAATCATATCACTCTCTGTATATAAATGCATGCAAACACATTCTGTGCACCCAGAGTTAATTGTTGCATAGTACTTTTTACTACTTTTAGGTATTAGTAATTTACTAGGATATTGCTTAACATTAATATTTCTGTATTAAATGCATAAAAAATGTTTTATCTTTCAGGTTAGATTTTGTATACACACACACACATACACACACACACACATATATATATGGGGGGCTTCCCAGGTGACTCAGTGGTAAAGAATCTGCCTGCCAATGCAGGAGATGAGAGTTGATCCCTGAGTGGAGAAGATCCCCTGGAGAAGGACATACCAATCTTTTCCAGTATTCTTGCCTGGGAAATCCCATGGACAGAAGAGTCTGACAGGCTACATATAGTCCATGGGGTCACAAAGAGTTGGACACAATTTAGAAGCTGAACAACAATAACACACACACACATATGATAAATATATGTTTTATCTTGTATATGTTCTTTTTTGTTTGCTTATTATTTAAAGAGAACTATCCTTAAATATGGGTCATACTAAGTTTGTAATTATACTTTTCTAATTGTGTTAGTCTTTTTATTACTTTTTAATTTATATTCACTACAACCATAAAAAACAAACTTCTTCTCAGTTGCTAACTTATCTTACAATATGCATTTATTTTGCCCAAATATCAGTTAAAGAATTTGTTACAGAAAATACATTCTCTTATTTCAAAAGAATTGCTTCATTACTTTGTTTCAAAGTATTCTTCTAATAACTCCCAGTTTTAGAAATTTTCAACTGTCTAAAGACACTTGGTTTTATTTAGGTTTAAGTGGAAATCTAAAATCACAAGCATGTCTGCCCAAATGAGGAAATACGAAGTAAATCTACTATTTTGTCTCATGAAAGTGTATCTTTAATTCAGTAAGAATAGGTTTGAGATGTATTGGAAGTAGTATTTAGGTTTAATTAAGAAAGCAATTCTTCAATACAGAAGTTATAATCAAATATTTATTACAATGGTAAAGAAAACACATCTCCTTATTGATATATGAATTGCAGATATTTAAATGCATATATTTAAAAACAAGCTTTAAAAAAAAAAACAAGCTTTTCCATATATTTAGCTGGAAAACTTTTGACATTATATTATTTTAAATGTTTTCTACTCAGAAGAGTAATAAAATTATCCAGATATATAGCAAGAAATCAGCTGAATAAATACTGAAAAGGCAGCTGCATTTTTAAAAACAAACTAAAGCTGAAACTGCAGCTCATGCCAAGAGTTGACTTATTGGAAAAGACTCTGATGCTGGGAGGGATTTGGGGGCAGGAGGAGAAGGGGATAACAGAGGATGAGATGGCTGGATGGCATCACTGACTCAATGGACGTGAGTCTGAGTGAACTCTGGGAGTTAGTGATGGACAGGGAGGCCTGGTGTGCTGCGATTCATGGGATCGCAAAGAGTCAGACACGACTGAACGACTGAACTGAATTGAAGCTAAAACTTACACAAGATCATTACAGGGTAGAAGGATAGGAGGTAGTAGAGTTTATTTATTAGTAGTGGAAACTTTTTTTTTCAAATATCATGAATAGAGTTCAAAAATTCAATTAAAGTGATGACATTAAAAAGACTTGCTGAAGGAACAATGTAAATATACTCCTTAGTCTTGAATTCTTGTGCTGGTCGCCTCTCTTATCTTAGTTTGACAGTAATAAAGGAAGAACTCGATAGCTAAGTCATTAAATAAACTAAAAGCTAATAATGATAAAACAAATAATTTCTAATGTTCTGCATCTATTTTGCAATAGTATCTAAAACTTCCTAAATATTTGATCAGTCTCATTTCAGTCCAATACACTGTACCTATAGACTACTCTATTTTTAACCTTTCATCACTAATTGTTTATATTTCTCTGCTTTGGTAGCAATAGTCATAAAAACTGGTACATAACTACCATAACATTCAACTGAGAATGTTTATCATCAAATTATGAGGTTCTCCCCAATTATCCAGTGTTGTAAGCAGAATAATGACCTCTTCAAAATGCCCACATTTATTATCCCGCAACACATGAATATGTTACCCGGAATGGTGAAAGACAATTTGTGGATGTGATTAACTAAAGGACCTTAAAATGGGAGAAATTATCTTTCATTATCCAATGATGAATCCTTAACATATAAATAAGTTTATCAGGTTATAGTGAGAGAGAATTATGATTACAGGAGATAAAAGACTGCTAGAGGAGGGAGATAGAGGAAGAAAATGAACCAAGAAATGCCAGCAACTTCTAGAAGCTGGGAAAGGAAAGTAAATTGATTCAATCATCCTACTTAGCTTCCTGAAAGGAATGCAGACCTGCTGACACCTTGATTTTAGCCCAGTGGAATCCCTGTAAGAATTCTAATGTACAAAACTGTAAAATAAGAAATTTATGTTGGTTTAAGCCAATAAACTTGTCATTAATATGTTAAAAGAGCCAAAAGGAAACTTGGTATCCAGATAAAAAATTTAAAGTAATCATTCAATTCTCACTGAATGCAGCTTTGGGAGTAGTCTCTTTTTTGTTTGTTTATTTTGCTTTTCTTTTCAATGCCTTTCTTTTCTCCTGAATTTTACTAATCATATTTTTAAGCCTAGTCCTGAGCATAGCAGAAGGAATTCAACAAAAGTTGAGTGAAATAATCAATGAAGAAATTAATGAGATGAATTTGATTCTTTGAAAGAAGAGGTTATCTATTAGCATCAAGAAATTTCTCCTCAGTAAATACCCTCTCAATCATTACTGATTGGATTTTGACAGACAATAAAATCACTTATCTGCATCATGCAAAGGTCTGACTATCTAGTAGTAGCCAGAGACCAAGAGTAGTGGCAAGCACAACTATAGTTAGAAAAAAGATTGACAATGTTACTAATATGCCTCCCCAGCTGAGAATATGTATCTTGGATAGGATGCAAAACAAAAATGTCAACGGAAGGTAAAACAACATCAATTTACTTAGTTGGAAAGAAACAGAAATAGGTATCAGGAGAAAGAAATTCTAAGGGCAAATCTGTAAATCTGTCACATTTTTAGATCAGTGCCTTTGAGACAAATTTTAAAATTTCCTGCCTGTCTCTTTCTTCACATACAATCGGAAGAGTTTGCATTAGAAGCACTTTCCGCTCTACTTTTGTTACTTTAAATTGTTGTTCAGTCACCCAATGACTGAACTCTTTGCAACCTCATGGACTGCAGCACATCAGGCCTCCCTGTTTCTCATCATCTCCCAAAATTTGCCCAAGTTCATGTCTATTGCATCAGTGATGCCATCCAGCCATCTTACAAGTTCTAATTATTACAGCAGTTAAATTTGATAGCAAAAAAAAAGGCTTCCAGGGGTCACCAAGAAGGGTATTTTGATCATCAGTCAGAGTCCAACAGATAGTTTTCACCCACACTGTAACATTCATCATGAACTCTATTTCTTCTGCCCCTGTGTTAACTGCTGCAGATGCTCTTTCCTTAAATAAGGCTGCATCATTAGTAAACAAATATACTGTTCACAGCCTGATTTCTTGCTCAGACATTGCAGTGCACACTCTGGTCATCCTGACCTTTTCAAGTGGTGAGAATTTGTCAGGAGATTCAGAGACTATGTAAATTTTAGAATAAATATATAGAGTTAATAAAGAAGTGGAATTTTTTTTATTATTTTGCACTGAACCACTCACTCATATATAAATCCTGACATTTTATAAAATTCCATACAACCATAAAATGTGAAATGTTCTATTCATAAAACTTGTAGTCCATTTTAACAGATATAAATATATTTATTTCTATAGAGCTGCTATATTTTATTTGTTAAATTAATTTGCTCAAATTGTAAGTACTGTCAACGTTTTGAAAGTTGTCATATTTGTAATATGTATCCCACTTCATTATTGCTGGTGAGCTTATTAGCAGCAATACTGCTAAACTTTTTAATCAGTTTCTATAAATTCTATTGTTTGTTCTATATACATAATTACCGATAATTACATTCCTGATAATTGCAGGCTTATTTCTCCTATGAAAATAGTTCTCACTTTTGTTTCATTTTACCTTATTCTAATTTACACTAGTTCTTCTAGTTACATGACCTGTTTATATATTTGGGATATTAACTCTTTAGCAGTCATATCATTTGCAAATATTTTCTCCCGTTTATTGGACTGTATTTTCATTTTGTTGATCATTTCCTTTGCTGTGGAAAAGCTTTTAAGTTCAACTACATCCCATTTATTATTTTTTTTTGTTTCTTTTGACAAGAGATAGATCAAAAAAGTATTGCTACAATTTATGTCAAACAGTGTTCTGCCTATGTTTTCTTGTAGGGGATTTATAGTTTCAAATCTTACATTTTGGCATTTAATCTCTTTTGATTCTATTTTTGTATATGGTGAGAGAAAAAATATTCTATTTCATTATTTTATTTGTAATTGTCCAGTTTTCTCAGCACTGTTTATTGAAGAGTCTTCTTTTAACTCCATTGTGTATCCTTGCCTCCTTTACCATATGTTAATTGATCATAGGTGCATGGGTTTATTTCCAGGTTCTATATTTTGTTATATTGATCTACATGTCTGTTTTTATGCTAGGATCATGGTTAATGTTTTGATTATTGTAGCTTTGTAGTATAGATTAAAGTCTGCAAGCATGAGACTTCCAGTTTTATTTCTTTTTCTCAACATTGCTTTGGCAGTTTGAGATCTTCAGTGGTTTGATATAAATTTTAGGATTATTTGTCCTAGCTCTAGTAAAACATAGATTGTAATTAAAGCTGTTTAAAAATAATGGTTATATTTCCCTGTCTGTAAAATATATCCTTGTTGCTTATTTATTTTATACACAGTAGTTTGTATTTCTTAATCACATGGATTTTTCTTGTCCCTCCCCATTTCCCTCTTCTCTTTTGTAACCAGTTTTCTTCTCCGTATCTGTGAGTCTGTTCCTGTTTTGTTACATATTCATTTGCATTGTTTTTTTAGGTTTCACTTATAGATGACAATATACAGTATATTCCTTTCTCTGTCTGACTTATTTCATTAAGCATAATAGGTTAGGTTAATCCATGTCCTTTTAAATGGCATAATTTCCTTCTTTTTTTAATGACTGGGTAATAATCCGCTGTTTGTGTGTGCTGTATATGTGAATATATATATAGATATATATAGATATAACACATCATCTATATATAATCAATCATCTGATGATTCACTTTATTCATCATTGCCAAATGTTTATTTTTGTATTATGAACATAATAATTATTAATTATATTAGTTATATATTAAATACATAATTTATTACATATTTTAATTGATATTTTAATTTTGGTGTCACAAATTCATTGTTAGTATATACAGATACAAGTGATTATTATATATTTATCATGCATCCTATAACCTTGCTAATCTCAGTTATTAGCTATGAGTTAGAAATATCATTTTTGTAGGTTCCTTGGGATTTTTTACATAAACAGTTATATGAAATGCAGAAAAGAAGTGTTCAATTTTTACTTTTGTGTACCTTTCTTGTCTTGTTTCTTTAGCTAAAACTTCCAGCATTATATAAAGCAATAATATAGATAGCAGATTGCAATTACTTGTCTCTGAATGGAAGAAAGTGTTCTTTTTCTGATTAAATATGATATTATCTATAGAGTTTTTGTAGATATTCTTAATAAAGTTGATGAATTTGTACTCTATTCCCATTTTCTGAGTTTGTTTTTTCAGGATGGGGTGTTAAATTTTATCAAAATCATTTTTTAATTATTTGATATGATCATGTGATTTTACTTCTTAAATTAATATGGTGAAATACATTGATAGATCTTTGAAAATTAATCAGTGGTGTACCCCTTGAATAAATCTCACTTGGTCATAATGTATGATGTTTTCATATATTACTGAGTCTACTGGCTAATATTTTGATAAAGATTGTTGTTTTTATTTTATGGCTTAGGTATCATGGGGGGGGTCTTCCCAGCCCAGAGATTGAACCCAGATCGTTGCAAAGAGTTTCTTTACCATTGCAGGCAGTTTCTTTACCATCTGAGCCACGAGGGAAGCCCTGATAATACTAACTTCATATATTAAATAGAAATGTCTTTTTTCATTTTGTATGTTATGAAAGGGATTATGCAGTTTAAGTCTCTTTACATGTTTACAGTTATCAAAAGGCCCAACATTTAGATGAACTCCACTAAGTTGCTTGCTTTGTCACTTTCTGAAATTAGTAATGTTTGAATCAGGGGATCTTGGATGCTTGTTTTGCACAGGGCCCCAAAACATTTGTCGCTGGTCTGATTTGTGATATATAAATATGGTTACTGCTGAAGAAAAAGTTGACTCAAATTAATATATGCAAGATTCCCACAATGAAGTGAGATAGCTTATTTCTTAACATGCATTGATTTGCAATAAATGACACATTTGATATTTATTCTTTGATATTTATTAGTTTCACATGTATTACATATCCATAATGCTATAGAGCTCTTCTTTGATCTTCTTTTACTGATTTTAATAAAAATATAAATCATTGATACTAGATATTTTAATTTGCATATCTAATTATACATGGATTATTAAATAACTATTGGAAAAATAGATTGAGTCTACAATAATGCATGCATTTTCTCATTATAATAAAGTTTAATTAGAAGTCTGAGCTACTGATTTCTTGCTTGGGTAAACTAATTCCTCTATTACTGGTGGCAACACAAACATATCATAATTACAGGATAGTACTAGATAATGGAGAATTGTCTCATCAAATAATTATACCTCTCAGTTTGATGGATCTTGAATGAGAAGAGGAAAATAATATCAGTTATAGTAATATATTTTATTTGCTTATTTTTATACTTATAAAATTCATAAATAGTCTATGTTATATTATATGAATATATTTCTTTTCAATTATTCAGGTAATCAAGAGAGAAATAAACATACTAAGGAAATATTAACATTCAATGAAGAACAGAAATCTTGTAAGTTCATGTTTTAAAACTGGTTAATATCTTTTTTTTGGTGGGGGATGGGCAAGATGGTAGAGTAGAAAGATGCATAATTCACCTCCATCCACATAGATAACAGAAACACATCTATATGCAGAACTATTCTCAATGAAAACTAACTGGAGACTAGTAGAGAGTCCTGTGCAATGAAGGCTGTAAGAAAGACCAGAGGGAATAAGATAGGAAAGGAAAAGAAACCATGAAAGTAGGACCTGTGACCCGGGAAGGAGACTCAGACAAGGAGGGTATTACATACATGGAGATCCTCCTGAAGAGTGAGCAGTCTGAGCCATATAGGGAGCAGCCTGGCTCTAAGGTTCAACAACAGGAAGATGAGTTCCCTAGACTGGGTAGATGGTTGGTAGGTCTAACAGGAGGGCTGTGGGAAGCCAGGACTCTGCTCCTGAAGAACTTGCACATGCTTGCTTATTCTCGAAGTAAGGTAGAGAAGGCAGATTAAAAAATGCACAAATCTTTAATAATTTCCCTGGTAGCTCAACTGGTAAAGAATCTGCTTGCAATGCAGGAGACCTCAGTTCGATTCCAGGGTCAGGAAGATCCCCTGGAGAAGGGATAGGCTACCCATTTCAGCATTCTCAGGCTTCCCTGATGGCTTAGATGGGAAAGGATTTACCTGCAATGTGGGAGACCTGGCTTTGATCCCTTGGTTGGGAAGATCCCCTGGAGTAAGGCATGGCAACCCACTCCAGTATTCTTGCTTGGAGAATCCCCGGACAGAGCTACAGTCCTGAGATCACAAGAAGCTGGACACGACTGAGCAACTAAGAACAGCACTAATGGTTTCAGCAACTGTCAGTACACATAGCAGCCTGGGCTGAGACAGTTTCTCAGTCCCACTTGACACAGCTCCGAACGGGGGTGAGGCCTGCCATAGCCAAAAATATGAGTTCAGCTATGGGGCCCCAAATCAATTCAAACCTTAAGCAGATCTGAGCAGGACGGAGGCAATGTTTAGTAGCTCTGACCGAAGCAGTGCATCAAAAGTAGTCTGGATCTCTGACTGTCAGAGAATGTGTTGAGACCTCGCTGAGCACCTCTGCCAGCCCCTCTTGCTCCAGCAATAGCTCCCCTTGGGAGCAGGAGTGCTGGTGCTGGGAGAGGAGAGGGCAAACTGAAAGAGAACAGAGCCAGCTCAGACTGCATCCTCAGGGTTTCCCCTCCAGGAAGTTGGGACCCAACCCTGAATCTCATAGGCGCTGGGAAAGCTCTGGCTCTAGCCCGTTCTTTTCAGACCCACCTCCTGTCAGGGTGATAGCTACACAATAGGGAAAGATGGGACTTGTGCTTAAGTCAGATCCACTTCTCCCACCAAAGTCACTGGGCACACACAGACTTTACAAGGTCACTCCCACACAAGGACACTCCTTCAAAACGACATGAAGTAATTTATTTCACCTAATTTCATAGAGATGGAGAAAGTTAAGCAAAATGAGAGACGGAGGAATTGGTTTCAGTTGAAAGAACAAGAGAAAGCTACTGAAAACCGAAAAAAAAAAAAAAAAAAGCAACTAATGAAAAAGAAATAACTCATTTGCCAGGCAAAGAATTTAGAGAATTGTTCATAAGAATGTTACCTGGGCCTTGCCTGGTGGCTCAGTGATGAAAAATCTGCCTGCTAATGCAGGAGACACAGGTTCGATCCCTGACCTGGGAAGATCCCACATGCTAAGGTGAAAGTAGGCCCGTGTGCCACAACTGTTGAGCCTGGACTCTAGAGCCCAGGAATTGCAACTTCTGAGCCCACGTGCTGCAACTACTGTAGCACATGTGTGGTTAGAGTCTGTGCTCTGCAACAAGAAGCTACCACAATGAGAAGCCCTTACACCACAACTAAAGAGTAGCCCCTGCATGCTGCAACTAGAGAAAAAAAAAAAAAATCCCATGCAGCAAAGAAGACACAGCACAGTCAAAAAAAAAAAAAAAAAGAATGCTAACTGAATTAGGGAGAAGAAAAGATGAACATAATGAGAACTGTCCTCTTAGAACTGATTTGTCTGTGTTCCAAGGAGTTTAGATCTTTGAGTTTTATTTTTGTCTGTCTCCAGGTATTCTCTGATTTCTTATTTGATTTTTTCAGTGACCCATTGGCCAGGTAGGTAGTTTAAAATATTAAGGAGCGGTACAAATGGGCTCCTCTGGTTTGTAAGTAACTTGGGCAAATGGAGTAATTGAGGAAGGTACTTTACGGGGCCTTGTTAATGTATCCTTACCAATACTGATTCATGAAGGATATCATTTGCCAGTATATCAATGGTATAATTAGCTGCATTAGCAAAGATTGGGAACTGTAGAGCCTCTAGTAAGACTGGCTTGTTATTTGGTCAAAATCACAGCTTTCCCTTTTTATCAAGCTAACATTTGTTGAGTTTACAATATTTTCCTTTTCTGAGGCTAATGCTGGCAAGTTTTATAAATTTTCATTTGGGGAAATATATCTTTGGATTATGAGAGTCTGGGCTGTTGTTCATTCCTTTAAGGGCAGCATTTATTGTAGATATATCAGCAATGATTCGTATTTGCTTCAAGAGTCAAGTTGAAATTGCCCCAGCATTTTAATAATATCTATAGTGGCAGGTAGAAATACTGAATTCAATAATTTTTGAAACAGAGCCATGTAGAAATTTGTTTCCACTAGAATCAAGGAAGCCATATTGTTTCCACAATATGGGAAAACCATAGGCTACTCCAAAAGCATGTACATGATCAGTATAAACAGGATCACTTTTGTCTTTGTCTAAAGTACACGTTCACTTAAGAGTACATAATGTAGCCTGTTGGGCTAAAGTAGCTGTGTGTAAAGATGTTGTCTCAACAACAGCAAAAGGATTTCTTGTAGTGAATTCTGCTCAATATTTGTCATTGTTACCTTTCAAATAAAAACTATCAGTGAACCATGAGAAGTCAGTGTTGCCCAGTGGAATTTCATGCATATCATTACAAAGAGTCAGGATATGGTCCCTCAGGATTAAGTAGTCATGAGGGACTTGGTTGGTAAGAGAAGGGAGAGAGATAGCAAGTAAAAATTATTGTACTTAAAATAGTTGTGTAAGAGACAGTTAAAAAAAGAACATAGGAGGAGGCGTCTGGCAGAGAAATGCTGAGTGTGATGAGAATTCAGGAGAGCTTCTACTGCATGATATACAAAAATGGTTAAAGGGGATCCCACAATAATTTTCTCCTCAAAAGGGTTAAGGTTGTAATGGCCCTAAGCAAGACAGTTATCTCCACATCACAGGGTCCAGCTATTAGCTATAATACTCCAATGGATCAATGTAGTCCCTGTGATTTTGGGTGAGTACCCCAAGGGCATTTCCTGTCTTTTTACACACCAAAAGAAAAAAAAGTGAATTTAATAACTGGAATGCCCAAGGGTAGGTGAGTTCATCAAACTCTCCTTTCAGGTCTTGAAGGCTATGTGGTCCAGCTCTTCCCATAAAACTGAATTAAGGTTGCTACTGTTGGGGAACATATAAAGACACTGGGCCACAGGAGAAAAAGTTGAAATCTACCTTCAGCAACAACCCATTAGATTGAGAAAACCTCACAGTGAATACACAGCTTTGAATTTAGAGAAACTTAGGGCACCATGAAATCTAGGTTTAACTCTTTTTCTAACATCAGATGCCCTAAATATCAAACCTAGATTTGAGCAAACTGAAAAAAAAAAAAAAAAAATTTTTTTTTTTTCTACTTGCTGTCCCTTTAAGGCTAAAAGCTGTAGCAGAGGGATGCTGTCTTCCTGTGAGGAGTCCAGAGAAAGACAGCAAAGAAACAAATCATCCACGTTTTGTGATAGAGTAAAACTCTAGGGAAACTTTATATCACCCAGATCAGCCTTTTAGGATTTGCAAGAAATAAGGTTTCTCAATAAAACCCTGAGGCATTACTTTCAGGTGAGTAGGTTTTCTTTCCAAGTGGAAGTAAAAAGATATACTTTCATCAACTGGACTACCAAGGAATGCACTGCATACATCAATTACAGTAAAGAATTTATTTCCAGTGGGAATGGATGCTAGAACATAAAAAGGTTAGGGTTATCAAGGTGTTGAGGGCTAGCGACACTGCATATTGCTCAGAGATCCTAGATAAATCTCAACACTAGGCTTTTAGATCTTACCAGTAAAATGAGAGTGTTACAGGGACTGGTACAGGGATAGTAAGGCCTTAGGATTTGTGATCTTCTATTAGAAACTTTATGCCTTGAAGGGCTTCTTTACAAAAAGTATTAATTCTTGAAGGAGATTTTGATGGCTCTATATGCATTTGGTCATGATAAAGGACAGAAATAGGAAGAACACGACAGAAGCAGAAGAGATGAAGGAAGAGGCAATAAGAATACATAGAAGAACAAAAAGGTCTAAATGACACAGATAACCTTATGGTGTGATCACTCACCTAGAGCCTGGCATCCTGGAGTGTGAAGTCCAGTGGGCCTTAAGAAGCATTAGTACTATGAACAAAGCTAGTGGAGGTGAGGAAATTTCAACTGAGCTATTTAAAATCCTAAAAGATGATGCTGTGAAAGTGCTTCACCAATGTCAGGAAAGTTGGAAAACTCAGCAGTGCCCACAGAACTGGAAAAGGTCAGTTTTCATTATAATCCCCCCAAAAAGGGCAATGCCAAAGAAAGTTCAAACTATTGTACAATTGCTCTCATTTCACATGCTAGCAAGGTTATGCTCAAAATCCTTTGAGCCAGGCTTCAGCAGTACATGAACTGAGAGCGTCCAGATATACAAGCTGGATTTTGAAGAGGCAGAGGACCCAGAAATCAAATTGCCAACATACACTAGATCTTGGAGAAAGCAAGGGAGTTTCAGAATTAAAAAAAAAAAAAAAAAACTACTTCTGCTTCATTGACTCACCTACAGCCTTTGACTGTGTGAATTACAACAAACTGGAAAACTCTGTAAGAGATAGGAGTACCAGACCACCTTACCTGTCTCCTGAGAAACTTGCATATGGGTCAAGAAACAACAGTTAGAACCAGACATGGAACATGTGACTGGTTCAAAATTGGGAAAGGAGTATGAGAAGGCTGCATATTATCACCCTGCTTATTTAACTTATATACAGAGTGAAAGTGAAAGTCACTCAGTCCTGTCCAACTCTGCGGCCATTCACTTGAAGGCCTTTGCTGAAGCTGAACCTCTGATACTTTGGCCACCTGATGCAAGGAGCCAACTTATTGGAAAAGACCCTGATGCTGGAAAAGATTGATGGCAAAAGGAGAAGAGGGAGGCAGAGGATAAGGTGGTTAGATAGAATCACTGACTCAATGAACATGAATTTGAACAAACTTTGGGAGATAATGGAGGACAGAGGAGCCTGGCATGCTGCAGTCCATGGAGTCACAGAGTTGGACATAAATTAGCAAAAGAGTCGTGCATGATTTAGCAACTGAACAACAGCAACATCAACCTTCAGAGACAAGACAGATAAAAGGTGTTAAAGTGTCATTTAATTCATCTGGTTATTTACTTTGATGGCGACTATCAAATTCTAAAATTATTTTCCCCTTTTGGGAGGCAGAAATCCAATCATGATACTCCTCTAAGAAGTTGTAAATGGGAATGGACAGAGGAACTAAAGAATGTATACTCCTAAGGGCCTAAACAAAAGGAATCACAGGTTCAGAGAAAGGAATCTTTTGAAGTTCATTCCACATCCTCACTATTTGAACTTAGTACTCTGAGGCAGAGAACTCCCAGATGTTAAAACTGGATTTAGAAAAGGCAGAGGAACCAGAGATCAAATTGCTGGCATCTCTTGGTTTATGGAAAAGCAAGAGAATTCTAGAAAAAAAAAATCTACTTCTGCTTCAACGACTATGCTAAATGTGGTTGTGTGGATCACAACAAACTGGAAAATTCTTGAAGAGATGGGAATACCAGACCACCTGACCTGCCTTCTGAGAAACTGGTATGCAGGTCAAGAGAGCAGTTAGAACTGGACATGGAACAATGGACTGGGAAAGGAGTATGCCAAGGCTTGTTTAACTTATGTGCAGAGTACATCATGCAAAATACCAGACTGGATGAATCACAAGCTGGAATCAAGATTGCCAAGAAAGATATCAGAAACTTCAGATATGCAGATGACACCACTCTTAGGGCAGAAAGAGAAGAGGAATGAAAGAGCATCTTGATGAAGGTAAGTGAAAGAGCTGGCTTAAAACTCAATATTCAAAAAATGAAAATCGGGCATCTAGTTCCATCACTTCATGGCAAATACATGGGGAAACAATGGAAACAGTGATAGACTTTATTTTCTTGGGCTCCAAAATCAGTGCAGATTGGGACTGCAGCTATGAAATTAAAAGACACTTGCTCCTTGAAAGAAAATTATGACCAACCTAGACAACATATAAAAAGCAGAGACTACTTTGCTGACCATCTCATCAAAGCTATGGTTTTTCCGGTAGTCATGTTATATATGTGAGAGTTGGACTATAAAGAAGGCTGAGCACTGAAGAATTGATGCTTTTGAACTGTGGCATTGGAGAAGACTCTTGAAAGTCTCTTGACAGCAAGGAGATAAAACCAGTCAATTGTAAAGGAAATCAACCCGGGGTATTCACTGGAAGGACTGATGCTGAAACTAAAACTCCAATCTTTTGGCCACCAGATGTGAGGAGTCGACTCACTGGAAAAGACCCAGAAGCTGGGAAAGATTGAGGGCAGGAGAAGAGGTCTACTGACTGAGATGGTTGGATGGCATCACCGACTCACTGGACATGAAATTGAGTAAACTTCAGGAGATGGTGAAGGACGGGAAAGCCTGGCATGCAGCAGCCCATGGGGTCACAAAGAATCAGACATGACTGAGTGACTGAACAACAGCAACTGTGAGGCAGGGACTTTTTATAGCAGTGGGTTTGAGCACCAATACTGTGTCTATGGTGTCATTTAGGACTGGAAAAAAGTCATCCCTAATCTGGAAAATTGTTTCTCCAAGCTGATTAAGAGGAAGGATTGGGAAGTGCCCCTTAGCTCCTCAGATCCCCATTACTAAGAATTGGAATGTTGGAAAGGCTGGTTTGAATGCTGAAGATTCTAAAGCACTTAAATTTATAATAGTCTCTTTTCCAATGTCCTGGCTGCTTGCAATAATATCAGAAATTAGGAGAGTTTTGGTTTTAGGAGCCTTCATTTCTTACAGTTGGGATGATAGGGGATGAGGAATTTGGTCAGATATTAAAGGTGGTCAGATTTTGAGAGAGATAATTCTCTCCAAACTAATTTAGTGGAATTTTTGCCCCCACTGGACTCTATGAGAACAGACACAGAAGCCCAAGGTTGGAACTTGTTGTGAAAAGTCTCAGAGGAGCCTGACGAAAGATTGGTCAAACAGAGGCAATCTCTCACCCTGACAATCATTCATGCCTAGGAGAAAAACGTCTCATTATAATAATGTTTAACATGGTTTCAGGAAATTTGTTTCCTCACAGTCTTAATGCTCCAGTCAATGAACAGCCCCCTAAAGACTCATTAATACTGGCAGAAATGTCTACACATTTATCTGACATTTACTTTAGATCAAGAGCTCACTTGGATCTTTCTAAGTGGTGTACTAATAGGGACCATTGTCAGATTTCTTTAAGAAAGCAGGTTTAGACTCATTCACAATTTTTTTTCATTATTTTTGGAAGCAAACTAAATATAATACACTTGAATTTTCAATTCTATGGTGAAATCAATGGATTGAGGGAAGAAGAAGTTGATTTTTTCATGAAGCAAAGCCTTCTTTTATTCTCCAGTGTGAACCTAATGAGAGAAATGCTTTCTCCGCAGTACAGTGAACTGAAGGTCATCATCAATTCTGTTTACTCCTGTTGCAAGTGACTTCATTGCTTGTAAATAATTCATGATACTATGTTATAAATAACATTTTATGTAGAAGAAAACCATGCCTGGGTTTACTAAGTGTTTCTTTAATCTGCAGAAATATATCAACTCAAATAGCTTCCACCTCTGTATACACCCTTAGCATAGTCACCTAAAAATTGCTTTCTGAAACTTCACTATTGAAATGAGGTATCTGATTGTTGATATACAGAAAACTTGTAGCAAAAGGTAAACTGGCATCCACCAGATTGTTATTTTTAAGAGTTCCCTAAGGAAGCAATGTAATGCATCAAATGTTTATCTGAATTACTTGAATACTCAAGGGATTATTAAATGATGTGTTATAGGCTAAAATTCATAAAGTAAAAATTAATGCAGAAGCAAAGCAACCCCCACCCCTAAATCTTGGTATTTTTTTCTTTTTCAAAACAGTAAATAAAAAGATTTTGGGAGAAAAAAAAGTTTACCTTTTTCCTTCTATTAAAGTGTTCAAGATCTTTCTTACGTTTGCAGAGTATAATTGATCACCATTGATATAATATATGCCTTTATTAGACAAATAGGGTTTTCCTGGTAGCTCAGATGGTAAAGAATCAGCCAGCAATGCGGGAGATGCAGAATCAATCCCTGCATCAGGAAGATCCCGTGGAGGAGGCAATGGCAACCCACTCCAGTATTCTTGCCTGGAGAATTCCATCGACAGAGGAGCCTGTCCATAGGGTACAGAACATGGGGTTCAAAGAGTTAGACATGACTGAGCAACTAACACACACAGTAAACAAATATAACTACCTAATTTATAAATAATGACATACAATAACAAATATTTTGAAAATTAGTTGGAAAAATTCTTCTAAAATATTGTACAAAATTTTATTTTACAGCATTCACTTCACTATTTCTTTCATTAAACCTTACTTAAAAGTGAGTAAAGTTCATGATGATTCAGTTATCTAGTAAAATAAAAATATATTTAAACAAATAATTGCATTTAACTGTACATGAATACATCATGTGCTTAAATGCATTGATAGTTTACAGCTCAGATGTGCAAATATATTCATATCTCACAATTTGATAAAATATTTGACATTTCAAATATATGCCTGTCAAGAAACCAAGATACATTATTTTTTACACATTTCTGTATGGTCAGGGGTTTTTAAGAAAAGAAAATAGGCAACCAGAATTAAGTAATATTGAATGGCAAACAGTGCTTGAAAGTCAGAGGTTGTATATTTTCCCAGAATCATTTAATTACATTCCAGGGACAATAGAGCCAGAATTATTTGTTCTCTTTCAAAGAGTAATGTAACCTTTCTTTTTTCCCCTATAGTCAAATGTTCCCACCAAAGACCTATGAAGTCATTCTACTTCTTTTCCAATAGCTACTATACAAGAGGCTCCAATATTCATAATTTCAGGTTTCTTCAGTGGTACAGAATTTTCTTTCCATGTACATTTTAGTGTTGTTGCCCTTGCCCCAACTTTCCAATATGGAATATTGATCTATTTACTTATTGTATTTCATTCACTAGAGTTTTGTAGTGTTGTTCATATTTTGTAATCTTTAAATTTTGGGAGTGCTAATGTAAATAATATTTTGTTTTAATTCAAAATATACCTTATTCATGATGGTATAGAGGAAAGGGATTAACTGAATTTTATATAATAACCATATATCTTACAATCTTATTAGATTGGTTTATTAGTTCAAAGAAGTAAATAAATGGAGAGATATTCCAGGTACAAGGATAATGAGACTTAAAATTATCAGGATATCACTTCTTTCCAACTTGATCTATAGATTTAGCAACCCCAACCAAAATCGTAAGTTATTTTGTGGTTAGTGATAACTGATTCTAAAGTTTATAGGGAGAGGCAAAGGACCCAAAATAATTAACATAATGTTGAAAAAGGAGAACAAGTTGGAGGACTAACACTGCCCAACTTCTAGACTTATTATAATGCTATAGTGATTAAGACTCAGTGGTGACATTATATACAATTGCCAAGATATGAAAGCACCCTAAGTGTCCAAGTATCAAGCAAAAGATAATTGGATAAAGAAGATACACACACACACACAAACACACTTATACAATGGAATACTACTCAGCCATAAAGAAGAAAACTTGCCATTTGTATCAACACAGATGGACTTGGGGGGTATTATGAAATATGCCAGAGGAAGAGAAATCATGCATGATATTATTTACATATGGAATCCCAAAACAGCAACAAACTAGTTACTGGAAACAAAAAATAAGCAGATTTATAGATATGGGTGCAACATAGGGCTGAGAGATTAAGAGGTACAAACTATTATGAATAAAATAAGCTAGAAGGATATAGCCAGCAGCTTGTTGTTTAGTCGCTAAGTCCTGTCCTGTGCTTTTACGACCCCATAGACTTTAGCCCACAGGTTCCTCTGTCCATGAGATTTCCTAGGCAAGAATACCCGAGTGGGTTACCTTTTCCTTCTCCAGGTGATCTTCTTAACCCAGGGATCAAACCTATGTTTCCTGCATTGGCAGGCTAATTCTTTACCACTGAGCCATCAGGGAAGCCCAACCAATATTTTATAAGAACCAGAAATGGAGTTGTTGCTACTATTCAGTTGCCAAGTTGTATCCGACTATCTTAGACCTAAAGAACTGTGGCACACAAGCCTTCCCTATTCTTCACTATCTCCCAGAGTTTGCTCAAACTCATATCCATTGAGTTGGTGATGCCATGCAGGCATCTCATCCTCTGTCACCCCCTTCTCCTCTTATCCTCCATCTTTCCCAGCACCAAGATCTTTTTCAATGAGTTGGCTCTTTGCATCAGGTGGTCAAGGTACTGGAGCTTCAGTTTCAGCACCACTCCTTCCAATGAGTATTCAGGGTTGATTTCCTTTATAATTCATTGGTTTTTTTTCCTCTCTGCAGTCCAAAGGACTCTGAAAAGCTTTGTCCAGCACCACAGTTTGAAAGCATCAATTCTTCAGCGCTATAATTTCTTTATGGTCCAACTCTTACATCCATACATGACTACTGGAAAAACCAGGGCTTTGACTATATGGGCTTTTGTAGGCAAAGTGTTGTCTCTGCTTTTTTAATATGCTGTCTAGGTTTGTCATAGCTTTCCTTCCAAGGAGAAAGTATCTTTTAATTTCATGGCTGCAGTCACTATCTGCAGTGATTTTGGAGCCCAAGAAAATTAATTCTGTCACTGTTTCCACTTTTTCCCCATCTATTAGCCATGAAGTAATGGGACCAATGGCACCCCACTCCAGTACTCTTGCCTAGAAAATCCCATGGACGGAGGAGCCTGGTAGGCTGCAGTCCATGGGGTCGCTAAGAGTCAGGCACGACTGAGCGACTTCACTTTCACTTTTCACTTTCATGCACTGGAGAAGGAAATGGCAACCCACTCCAGTATTCTTGCCTGGAGAATCCCAGGGACAGAGGAGCCAGGTGGGCTGCTGTCTCTGGGGTCACACAGGGTCAGACACGACTGA
>NW_011495086.1:8181266-8183200 GCF_000754665.1 Bison bison bison | reverse complement strand
GAAGGAGTAAAAATAGGAGCTGAAAAGGGATTCATCAGGGCTCCCCAGTTCACTTCAAGGCTCCGAGAAATGAAGAGAGACTTCTTTTCATGACTGGGCTGATCACCTGCTCTACACTAAACAGTGACACCCCCTCCCAAATGCATATATTTAAATGTTTACCCACTCCATCCCCCAGGTGATGGTATTTGGGAGTTATGGCCTTTAGTAGGAGACACAGTGAAGATAATCAACCTTGCCCTATATAGAACTTATGCATTATAGATTTCACCCCTTATACCGGCCTTGTTTTGTTTTACCTAACTCATACTCAATATTTTCAATGGGGATAGTCCATTGGGTCCCAAGCTGTCAAGCCCATTTCTAAGTGACAAATACTCAATTTAACTTTATGAGCCATATGTCCGAGTGCCTATGCCCACTAGGGTCTATTTTAGGAGAATGGCTGCTATGATCTGGAGCACTGAAACACCACAATCATAAAATTCTTGAGGCAAATACATCTATTGGCTCTCTTCAGTAGCTCCCTTAACACGATAGGGGCATCTTTTAAAAATTTAGTGATATCTTCAAGTATTCCTCTATTTTGTTCCCCGGTATTATGTTCAAAGAGTTTTCCTAAAGCATGCATTTCAGCATTTGCTGAAAAGTGAAAGTGAAAGTCACTCAGTCATGTCATGTCCGACTGTTTGCGACCCCATGGACTACACAGTCCATGGAATTCTCTGGGCTAGAGTACTGGAGTGGGTAGCCATTCCCTTCTCCAGTGGATCTTCCAAATCCAGGGATCAGACCCAGGTCTCTCACATTGCAGGAGGATTCTTTACCAGCTGAGCCACAAAGGAAGCCCAGCATTTGTTGAAGTCAATTCCCAATCTATTTGCAGAAGTCTTAAGCCAATAAGCACTTTTTGTGTTTAAAAATATTATTGCACTATTGTGGTGAATGTCACGGGCATTTAGTACATTCACAATGCTTCTCAACCATTCTCTCTGTTGTGCCTAAATAAATCATCACTCCTAAAGGAAACCCCATGCCAGTAATCAGTCCTTTTCCATTTCCCCCTCACTGCTCTGATAACTACTCTGATAACCAGGCTCTGGTAACTACTAATCTTCTGTTTACCTCTATGAACTTACATTTTCTAGATAGCTGAGAGAAATAAAATCCTACAATATGTAACCTTTTGTGTCTGGCCTCTCTCATTCCTTTTTGCGGCTGAATGCTATGCCCGTGTACAGAGGGTCACTTTTGTTTATGAATGTGAAACAAGTTGAGGACAAGTTGGTGGATCCTTGGGATGTTTCCCATTTGGGTTCCCATTTCGGTTAGGGCTGCTATGAACATGGGGATAGAACTTTTTGTTGCCTTTTGTCTGAACAAATACTTCTAATTTTTTGGCTTATATAGCTAATAGTGGAATTGATGAGACAACCATAAGGCTTTTACCTTTTTCAGGAGCTTTCAGACTCTTTTTTACAGCTACCTGCTGTTGTTCAGTTGTTCTGCTGCTCAGTTGTGTCTGACTTTTTGCAATCCCATGGACTGTAGTACACCAGGCTTCCCTTTCCTTCACCATCTCTCAGAGTTTGCTCAAACTCATGTCCATAGAGTTGGTGATGCCATCCAACCGTGTCATCCTCTGTTGTCCCCTTCTCCTCCTGCCTTCTATCTTTCCCAGCATCAGAGTCTATTCCAATGAGCTGGCTCTTTGCATCAGGTGGCCAAAGTATTGGAGCTTCAGTTTCAGCATCAGTACTTTCAGTGAACGTTCAGGGTTGATTTCCTTTAGCATTGATTGGTTTGATTTTCTTGTAGTCCACGGGACTCTCAAGAGTGTTCTCCAACACCAACAGTTCGAATGCATCAATTCTTTGGCGCTCAGCCTCCTTTATGGTCCAACTCTCACATCCATACATGACTACTGGAAAAAC